>NC_133984.1:24605835-24912989 GCF_047716275.1 Strix uralensis | reverse complement strand
CTGGGCAGGCTCAGAGGCCGCTGGCAGACCCGGGACAGAGTGCAGCATGTCTGCAGTGACTGGTGGCGGCGCGGCTGCAGCACTGACGCTCTGACACCCTGTCGTCGGGTGGTTTGTATCTGCCCCATTATGACATCATAACCCCCGTAACCTGGGGCCGGCTGTGAGCCGCTCCGCAGGCAATGGGCTCCTGGACACTCCGGCCCCTCGCTCCATGGTTGCCTTCAGCCTTTGCTTACCCACAGCCCAGATGTCACTGGGCCCTGTACCTACACCCTGTTGATGGCTGCTCTGAGCAAAAAGAGCCTTGTGACTCCCCTGCAACTTTTCAGTGTTATCTGGCCTGGTGTAAAGCTCCCCAGATGTAGGCACCAACTGCCCTGGTACCAGCTCACGCAGGAGGAAGCTGAGGCACAGGCTGGCTAATGCCAGTGATGAAGCCACAACTACTCTGTCCCTGCCGTATGTGCTGCCAGTTTGGAGGGGTGGAAGGTGTCGCCCGGGGCCAAGGAGAGGAGAGCGGGGGGACAGGGAGCCCCGTGCTGACTCCTCACTGGCTTCACTCCCGGCCAGCTGCTTTTCCTCTGTGCCGGGACGGAGAGCACAGCGGGGGCTGGAGGGCGTTGGTCCCCCAGGAGCTGCGCGGGATCCCGGGGTGTTGCTGAATGATGACCAGCGCCTGCTGCGGGTTGGCAGTGGGAGCCGCTGCGCTGATTCCCCGCGGCGAGCCTGTGCTGGGGTCGGTGTGACACACGCGGGTCGTGTTTGGGAAGAGCTGGCGCTGGGGACACAGGAGAGCTGCCTTTGGGAGAGCCTTTTTCTGTTTCTGGGCTGCAACACTGGCGTTTTATTGTCTCTGCAGATGTCCTCGATAACAGTTGTGTTATCACTGAGGATGGAGAAGGCAGCAGGTGCTGTTTTGTGAGGCACCGCTGCTTGGCGCTGTGTTGTTCGTCCCTGTCACCCGTCATCAGGAGGTTGTACCGGCTCCTGTGAACCAGTACAAATTACACGTTTGTTTTGTTGTTTGGGCTACTGGCCTCATTCTCTCTCCGACCTGCTGTCATCATGGAAAAGAAAAAATATGTTACTACAGTGTATTAAAACCCAGAAAAAAACCCTTCTCATCTTTTGATAATACTTTTTTCCTTGTTGTCTTGGGGGGCTTGTGTTTTGCGTAATGGCACTGATTTATTTAGATATATATTTATATATTAATGTATTTATACATTCACGTATTCACATGTTATTGTTCCAGATTATGTCCTTTAACAAACATCGGCAATTTTCTCACTGGGAATTCTCCAGATAAATTTTCCCAGTGAACCCTCCAGCCATTCGTATACAGACCCGTGTTCAAGCTTTAATAAGTTTCTATTTATTCTGCTTAAAACCAAACATCTCCAGACAGAAGAGACTGACGGGCACACGAAAGACCACTTTGATCTCCTTCCCCAGCCAGCACAGCTCTATGAACTGGAGCGTGCTGAACTCATGTTGTGGGAAGCCTGGGAAAGGTACTTTCCAAAATGCTGCTGTCTGTGAGAACACTCCTTGTGAATGACTTGGTGAGAGGAGGATGGTGATAAATATCATCAGTCTCTGTCGCTGGTGCTGGGAGCAATCGATAGCTGCGCTCGGTGGAAGCTGGTTGCCGATGTGCCTACAAGCCGTGGTAGGTGGGGCACTCACAAGGCAAACCAAGCAGAACACGTCTGCCTGTTAAGCTGATAGGAAATGCGTATCCTGTCAGTCTTGTGAAGTCACACAGATCTGTCTGCTCTTTGGAAAGCGAGTCACTGATCAGAGACAGGGGCCAGGACCTGCAGGGGTCCAGATCCAGTACTGGAGCAAGTGGAAACCACAAACCATTCAGAAATTTTAAGAGCATGTTGTGATCATCACTATGCACACACTGACTTATACTGACTTTTTTTTTTGGTACTTGGAAATAAAATACAATCTTTTAAAAGGAAAAAAAAAAGTCTCTTACTGAAAGCTGTTAACTTTTCCATCTTGAAAATATTCTCCTCCTTTTTTTCTTCTTAGTCACAATTTCTCCTTCCTCGGGCTTGTCTTAGCCACTCTCTCCCTCCCACTTTCTTTCTCTCTTGGTGACTGACAGGTTTCAGGAATGAGCTTCCGAGGAGTCTGAAAGAAAAAAATCTCTTCCAGATTGGCTATTTTTCGATTAACTCCTAGAAATATATCTTGCAGGCAGTTCAGAAGACTGGCCATAAAATACACACTCCTTCCCCTCTGGGTTCCCCTTTCAGCTGCAGTTCCAGGCAGTGATAATCAGCAGCTGTCAGTGAACCTCAGTCAGCATCACGTTCGTGAGGGTCCATGCTCGGGACTGATTTCTGCAGCACAAGTTCACCCCTGCCAAAAGCAGATGTTCTTAACAAACACACCCCTTTCTTCCGTTCTGCCATCACTTGGGGTTTTTGTGGGGTTTTTTTGTTTTTGTTGGTTTTTTTTTCCTTAAGAGCATGTCAGTTTCCTTCTTGGTTCAAACCCTCTCTTAAAGTGACCTGAGTAACCCACCCTCTGCTTTCACAGCCAGTGGTGGGATTCCAGCGTCTTTTCTCTCGGCATCATCCCCACAGCAGCTCTGTTTGTCTCCCGCAGCATGTTCCTTCTGAAGAGCCCAATTCAAGTCTGCAGCAACAGCCTTAAAATATACCTCTTTATCTCCTCTTACCCATTCCCCACCCCTTCCAGTGAAAATCACACGGAGCGAAGAGACCCCCTTTTGTATTCCAGCATCAGCTTTCTCCCCCTCTTTGTGACACAGGCAGGAGAGAAGGTAGCAAACTCAAAATACTAAATCAGCTGAGTCAAAAATTAACCTATTAGACGCGAAGGCCCATCTCTGCCGCTGCCTCCTGCACCACAATCAGCAGCAACAAGCATCATGTGTCCAGGCATCTGGATCCAAAAAGCGATGTACGTGTAATTCCCGCCCCAGGGCACAGGAAAGCAGGCCCCTGCCTCAACAGAGACGGGTGAGAAAAGGAAGGGACACACATGCAGCTGTGCCCCAAGTGCTTCCTGGAGAGATGTCACAGACAGAAACATCCCCACTACCCCCAGGTCCAGCCCAGCCGAGAATCAAAGGAGACGTCAAGCACCTGCCCAACATAGAATAGGCCTGACACAACGGAGACTTATCAAAGCAAATTTATTGCCCATCCTAACCGTCTGACAGTTTAAATGAATAATTACAGATAATAAACTACAGTGCAAATTAAAGCGTGCCTTACAGAGATTGTAAACTGCTCAACAGACTTGGACTGGCAACGAGAGGAGGAAAGGAAAATTGAACTCTTAATACAAAACCTTTTAATTAATATCTTCCTCAGAGAGCAGAGCACAAAAGATTCGATATTCATGCTCATCCATCCCTGGGCGGTTACACAAGACATTTCAGACATGTAACAAGCTCGGGTGGGGGGGGAACAGGGAACAGGGAAAACAGTGCATGACACACATTTCAATAGTTCTGAGTTAGTTCCTCTGCTTCATCTAATACTTGTGGTGACAACCACACAATTCTGTTATGTCAGCTGAAGAAGCCGCTTAATAACACAGACATAACTCAGTTTCAGTTTTTATTGCTGTAAAGAGAAGCAGACTTGACGGTTGTCAATAGGCAATATCTAAATGAAACAAATGAAACAGTATACAGCAACAGTTCCTATTCATTCCACATTTTTGATTTACAGAGTTTATGGTGGGTCTGTGGCAAAGCCAGGAATGGAACAAAGTTCTTCTTCAAAGAAAACAGAACTTCTTCAAAGTGCCAGTTTTCCACCTTGGTTACGGAAGAACCATCAGAAAGACTTCACAAAGTCTGTAGATGAGCCACCAGGTAACATTCCAGTGGACTAATTTGTTTGGGGAAAACTACAGAAGGCAAAGGAACTGGTCAGTGCTTGCAGGTGAAAAAGAAAAAAAAAAAAAAAAGAAAGGAATGGTGACTGTGTGTCCCTTACCTGCTGTGGAGGCCGGATCATCTTTTCGAGGATGGTGACTCTGGGTGTGGCACGTGTAAAGGGCTGCTGAGCACTGCCTGGCAGACACTGTACGAATAGCTCCCTCCTGCATTTGCTCTGGATTGTGATGGGCACGATCCTTTCTCCAAGAATTTGCTGGCACTTTGTACTTAATGCTCCCTGCTGACAAAACAGCCGGATCAGTCACAGGTTGTGCAGACGTGACGCAGAGCTCAGACCCAGAGCACGCGACGTTTGCAGAATTTATTCTCTAGAGGTGTCTTTTGCTTTTCAGGGCCCTGGGCCTCTGTTTGCATTTCATCCTGAAGGAGGACTAGACCTCCACTACAAACGGGAGAGAAGCGTTTTGAACCCCATCTTGTATAATTGATGCCAAATGATGTTACTGTTGGGAGACTCCGGCTGCTTTGGAACTCGCTTGCCAGCGGAGGGAGCGCAGCAGTGCCGTGGGGTTCTGTCTGCTGGGGATCAGAACTCGGCACGGTTACAAGTAGCACACGGCTCACAGTGCTGTATAGACCTGTGGGGGTGACGCTTCCAAGCAGTCTGCCTGTTGCCTTGCAAATTAAAACAAAGGGTTTTAGCACAGAAATCTTTTCATGAACAAAATTGCAAGCACTGAGTTACGGAATTGTTCTAGAAGTGTGCGTCTTACTCGGTGTAAAGAGCCGTCAAACAGGGTTGGTTCAATACGCTGGGTCGCTGGTTTTGCATAACCTATTTAACCTGGTTAAAATGTTTTCACAGGAGGAGAGGAGTGAAGTCAAAGGTCCAAAGGCGGTGGAATACGTGACCAGTATATCTCCCATCATTAACACCGGTCTGACACCAGCGCCACCTCCGCCCCAGCAAAAAGGTGGAAACCCAGTGAGAGGTGGGGTAACCAGAGGGAGACAACTGCGTCCCATCACTGTACCCACTGACACAGAGCAACCTCCAAGGAAGGTCAGTTAGCTCTGTCTACTTCTCTGTTTATGTACAGGTATATAATCTTCCTTGTTGGTGTATTTGCCTAATGCTGAAAGGTGTGTATACCTGGTTTGCATAAAGATTCACTGAACTTTTGAAAGAAATAAAATTCACAACTATTAAAATATGTAACTGCCACCCGTCTCTCTCTATACTAAAAGATTTGGTGTTTTTCATCAGCTGGGGGGAAAAAGGGTGCTTGACCAGAAAAACCATGGGAACTCTTACTTAAAGCCTTCTGGTTTAGTCAATCTGATCCTGTCTCTGACCACATCTGGTACCAGAACTTCAGAGGGGTATGTGAAATGCCTTGAGCGTGTGAAAACTTCCTCTGTTACACTGTATCTCCAGCCAGTTCTGACTCCTGTAAAGGAAATTGTAGGAACCCTGGATTGGGAGGCACGATGTGGGTCATGGTCCCTGCAATTTTGGGCGATTCGATGCAGTGGATTTTCAGTTTGAAATCTTTTCCTCCCCTTCTGCATGTTACAAAGCCCCTTCCAATTTAAGCAGCTCAAGGCCTGCCTTAAAAGACTGGAAGCCTCAAGTGTACGCCACACGTACATGCTCTGTGTGTGCAACTTCTGTTAGAGCTGGAAGCTGAATGCATTTTTTGTGTATTTCCTGCTGCAGAATTCTGGAGTCGTCTTCAGGCCCCCGGTACGCAGCAGCACATGTGTCACCATGGCCTTTGTGGGAAAAAATCTCCGTTTATCTGGCAAGGATGCTGATGGCAGGAGTGAAATCAGAGTCTATCAGCAGCACTGTGGAGGAGAAAACCTTTGTGTCTACAAAGGCAGCCTATTGGAAGGAGGTGAGGATGAAGAGTCAAAGAGTTCATGTCAATTCTGGCAAGATGGTTTTTTTTTTTTGGCTAAAATGTTGGTGTGGTATCAAAATGGGATTTTTATACCATCTGCCTCCACACTAAATCTGGATCTACTGTTTCATGATTGAAAGTGTGGTTAGAATGACTTCTGCATTCTATTACAGTAGAAGGAGTTTAGAGAACTAATTTAACAAAATACTGTAGCCTAGGTTAATTTCGTATAGAGATGTGTGGTTACTATAGTAGTAGTAGTAGCAGCAAACTGTCCTTAAATAGGGGTTATCTGTTTGTGACTTGCTACAACACATCAGTGCATGTTGCTTATTACTGCAGAAGGAGAAGTACATAATGGGAGCCCAATTCCCATCTCTTTGACGTGAGTGCAATTCCATAGCACCAGTAACAGGCGAATTGTGTTCTGGGACCCTGGGAAGAGGCAGTGGCTGGGAGATTGTCACTTATGAGGAAGAGTGATTCCACCGATGACACCCCTCATTCCAGCTCACAGAACCCCTGTGCTGGCGTTTTCAGCGGGTGTGGGAAGATGGTGCAGAGCTCCCTGCGCTCCCGCCCATCCCCGAGGCTGTGGGTGCAGGGCGGCGTGCCCGCAGATCAGCTCACGGGGCTGCTGCGGCTGGCTCCCCGCTGTGTCCTCTGTGCCTGCTCCTCTTGTCCCCAGCCCCGCTCACACGCCTGAGGGAGTGACCGGTGTAAAGGGGGTAGAACCCCGTCCCCCCGGCACGGAGCGGGGTGGCCGCCTCGGCGCCCTCACGGCCTGGATGCCAAGCAGTGCCCTTGCAGAGCAGCCTGAACCGGCTCCAGAAGCAGCATGTTTCAGGTGCCCGGTGTTCCCTGAGCCCAGCCGTGTCCGTGCAGGCCCAGAGCCGCTGGTGCTGAGCTGTGCTCATCTGGAGCCTCGGCTGCTCCCTGCGAGGTGTGTCCCACTGCGGGGGCTCTGACATGCTGCTGCCCTGCACCGGGTAGGCACGTGCCAGGAATCCTAAACCTCCTGTGCACGATGCCCACTCTTGTAAGGCAAGGGCGGAGTGAATTTTGTGGAGATGGGAGTCTCTGCTCTCTGTTCTGCTGTAGCTGTGAGTGGCCAAACTGAGTGGCTTGTCACAGGGGTGTCCAGCTTGGCACTCGGGGGTTGGAGAGAGATGAGGCTGTTGTGTGGGGAGGAGGTGGAGTACTACCAACTAATTAATGTAGCCGAGTCTAGAGCAGACTCCCACAGCAAGATCTGCTTTACTGGCCCTTAACCTAATCCAAACACTCTCAACCCCGTTAGCACTGTACTTGATTTCTGAGCTGTCACAGCATTCTCTTACATACAGGGCCACTCCACCGCCTCTCCTTCCCTGTCTGTCCCTCCTGAAGAGCTTGCAGCCATCGATGGCAGCACTGCAGTCGTGTGAGGCATCCCACCACGTGTCTGTTATAGCTGCTATGTCATAGTTCTCGTGCTGCATCATGGCCTCAAGCTCCCCCTGGTTGTTGCTCATACTGGTGCATTGGTATAGATGCGCTTGAGATGAGCTCATGAATCCAACAGCTTTTTGTGAGCGTGGGCCCCATTCCCTACCAGACCCTTCTCAGGTGCTTTCGGCAGAGACCTCCTCCCCTCCAGCTGCCAATGGGGCTGCTGGCCCCGCCCCCTCCCCTCCAGCTGCCAATATGCTGAAATACAAACCATCTCACGTGTTAAAAAGGAAAATGAATAGTTTAGGGTTCTTTTTTCTATAAAGCGATCCACGGCTTACATTGGGGATCCCATTTAGAGCTTCTTCCCTTCCTCGGCTGATACCAGGATTTGGCTCCTGTAACAATCCTGTCATGACTGGTGTGACTCCTTCTATTTTATATCTGACTAAGCTCTATTGGTTGTCACGTTCTGCCATTTCACCCCAAATCAATACTACTTATAACTCTTTTTTTTCCCTCATCAATAACCCTACAGAGAATGACTCTGTTTATTACATTCTGACTTTCTCACAAGTGGATCTAGCAGAAAATTTGCAGTAGAAGTGAACTCAAATGAACAAACCTTTCAGCTGTCAATATATCTCCTTCCTCCCTGATGTATTTAACCCTGCTGATAGGAAATCTCTCATACTTCAGCTTGTGACCTTCGTCTAATCATCTTTGGTCATCTTGCTTTTCGCTGTAATTCCACAGTTTAGGAACAAAAAAGAAAAGAAAGAAAATAAGGAAGTAGGAGCAGGGTGGGAAGGCTCGTAAGAGGAGAAATGTGGATGGAGCTGATGACAAGTTATTTTGCAGTTTTAAGGCACTGTACAGAGTTCCCTGTCAAACCTGTAGTATGGAGATAATAGCTGTAAGAAGTTATTTTTACATACATTTCAAATTCCTGGAATCATATTAAAACTGTGTGTGCGTGTGTAGGGATTCTAAAAGGAGAGGGAGAAAAACAGTTCACCAAGCTTCTGGTTTTGAGATTTGTTCTGTGGCCTGAGAATTGTGCCCTTGTACCCGGAGGTGTCCTGGGCGCGTGTCTGCCTTCCTGTCCCAGGTCAGCGGGGTGAGCCCTGTCCTTCTGCAGTGTCTCTGCAGGGCCCCGTGGGGAGGCTCAGGGCTGCCACACGCAGCTCCGTGGGCTTGGACGGGGCCGTGGGCTGTCGCCTCGTCTGGCCTCCTGGCCTCAGGCAGGGTCAGGACATCTGCCAGCTGTGTCAGATTCTGTGGTAGTTTTATGTTGTCTGTGTCCAGTTATTTGTAGACTTTAACATCCAAAACAACCCAAAGTGTGTCAACCATGATTTAGCAAATTCTTTTTTTTCCAGGAGGCACAGAAGGGCACTGGAGCTTCACTAAAGCGTGTAAGCGTGCTTTTATTTTGGTAGGGCTGAACACAACCGGGAAGGCGGTTTTTTTGTGCAGACCGGGGCTTCCTGAAGGAAAACAAAATGGATCTTACGGCTTCTTTCTTCTCTCCGATCCTGGCCCTTTTGGTTTTGGCAGATCCAAGCGTATACAGCCTTCGAGCATTTGTGTTTTTGTGTCTCAGTGGCTGCCGCCTTCTCTTCCACCTGGCGGGGACCTGCTCTGTTGCTCTGAGGAGTCTGTTGGACTTGTCATTAAGCCTACAGATATATTAGTTGTGTATGACTGTGGGGTGGTTTGACCTTGGCTAAATGCCAGGTACCCACCAAGTCACTCTATCACTTCCCCCCCCCCTTCCCCTGTTTTCTCAACAAGGCAAAGAGGGGAAAGAATATAAGATAGGAAAAAATCCCAACCAAGCCTTGTGGGTAAAACAAAAGCAGTTCTAATATAAGCAAAGCGAAGCAAAGGTCCGTGCGTGGAAGCAAAAAAAAAGAAAACAGATTTATTCTCTATTTCCCATGAACAGGCGATGTCGGGCCTTCTCAGGAAGCAGGGCTCCAATACGCGTAGTGGTTGCCTCGGAGGACCAACGGTGACCCCCACCCCTTCCTCCTTTCTCCCAGCTTTATACTGAGCAGATGTCATATGGTCTGGAATATCCCTTTGGTCAGTTGGGGTCAGCTGTCCTGGTTGTGTCCCCTCCCAAGATCTTGCCCACCCCGTCCCACTGTGGGGGGGGAAAATGTCGGAAAGAGCCTTGGTGCTGTGTAAGCACCACTCAGCAGTAGCCACAGCACCAGTGTGCTATCAACACCCTGCCAGCTCCCAACATAACACAGCACCATGAGGGCTGCTACAGGGGAAAACCAATTCTGGCTCAGCCGGACCCAGTACAGTCTCCACCCCTTATTCCATACCATTGACATCATGCCCAGGTCCCACATAACACTCATTTATCCATTCCGTAAGCTTTCTTCACTCCTCCAGATGTTCAGTGACTTGGCTCCCATCTGTCAAGATGGAAGTTCAGGACAGGAGCAGTATGTTTGACTGTTGGACTCCAGCACCGGCTAGGTTTGGGACATCATCGCATGGGTCTGGTTCACTCTTCGTCGTTCCTACTTCCTCCATCGCTTCCTGCAACAGATTGTCTTGGCTGTAAGGGAAAACAATTCAGACATCAGCAATTTTATCAGTTAGGAAGTAGGAATTCTGCTGGGGTGTCTGAAGAGCTGTTGGGAGGCCTGTGCTGAGAGGGGTCTGGATGGCAGGACTGCTGCATCTGATCTGCCTCCACGAGGAGCTGAGGCTTTACTCACCTGCAGGGGTTTGTCTCTGCAACAAGCGTCTCGAGTGTGCGTGTGAGAGAGAACGATGGGGTGTTCTTGTGTCGGTGATACTGGAGGCAGAGAGAGAGGAAGTGCTACTTGGATAGATTTTTTTGGAGCTCTACATCTCTAAGCAGGTTTTGTTCCCCTTCAGTAACTTCTTCCAATGTTTGTGCCATTGACTGAGGCCATCAGAAGCTCCGTAATGGAAGAACCTAGGAAGAAATCTTCCGTAGCCTTGTCCGTTTTGCTTTGGTATTCTCTTTTTGTTGGTCTGCTTGATAACCTTGCTTTGATACATCCATAACTGCTTAAACCAGGAGATTGTGAGTAGACTTTGAGGAACTATTAAGCAATGAGTGTGACTAACCATTTTAGAGTGTGCAGGCAGTCATGGTTCCAGTGGAAGAAGTTCACGTGACTCACCAGAAATCACCGTTATGCTTCAGGTGTGAAATTGCAGGTGCTTCCTGGTGGCACCTGGTGTGCGCTGCACACACTAGAAGGCACTGCTGGCTCTGTCTGCTGTGTCTTGTTCCAGGAATGCAACGGCATCGTGTCTGCTGCAGCAGCTGCCTTCCTCCTCCCCGCTCTGCAGACTCACAGGCTGCCACTTACAGGGACAGGGGGTAGAAGCATCAGTGGAGGAGAGAACCCCTGCCCTGAGGTAACCTGTTCTCAGGGGTTGTTTCAGTGCATTCCATGGGGCAGGAGTGCTAGAAGGACAGGGTGAGGAGAAGGGCAGCCCCGTGGAGCCAAGGACGTTATCCATGGAACTGAGCCCAGAAAGAAGGGAGGGGTGGGGCGAGGGGTTTTTAAGGTGTGGTATCGTAACGCTTTTCACTGTCCCACTGTGTCTGTTAAGTGGTGGTGGTGTTAGTGTTTGAATTCAAGTGCTATTCTTGTTTTCTTCCCCTAACAAGTCTGTCTTTTGCCCGTGACTGTAATGGGTGAGCCAGCCCTCCCTGTCATGATCTCGATTCCTGAGCTTTTTGCTTCCTTTCTCCTTCCCAGCGCTGGGGGGGAAGGGGTGAGTGAGCGGCTGCGTGGTGCGCAGTTGCCCTCTGGGCTCAAACTGGGGCAAAATTTAAGGATGGTATCCACCTAAACAGGTCAGAAAGTGAAAATCCATCAGGAGCTATGGCGATTTGATGTAATGTTTTTGAATGTTTGGAAACGGCACGGGACATGGTGTTCGATTTGTCGAGCTTTGTAACATCGGTGCAACAGGGGGTTTGAATCAGTGCACGGACACCTCCTTGTTGCAGGGTGAGCGTATCGAGTCCCAGAGGGTGTTGTCCTGCTCTCAAAGCTAAAGAAGGATTTTCCTGCTTCCATGGGAGCAGACAGATTTTTGAGAGCTCTTTGTAGTTCGTTTAGAACGAGTCTGGGAATTAATGTTGTGATTAAACATCTCCACCCAGAATCATGGGGGGTTCCTCATACAGTGGGTGAAGAGGTGGAGGGTCAGATCTACACCTGGGTCAGGGGCTGCATTAACCCCCCGCCTCCCGCTGCAGGAATGAGCCGAGGCAGAGGCGCTGTGGAACAAACATGAAACCTTTAATAAATTATGGAAGAAAGAGAGATATGGGAAAGGGCTGGGGCGGGAGCGGGCAGGTGCAGGTCGTATGTTGCGGGGATTCGTGCTCCACACCTTCTCCATCACGCTGTCAATAGCGACTGCGGGGGTGTGGGGCCCTTTGTCCCCCGACGTCCCTCATGTTCTTCCTCTTCTTGGGTGGGGGGGAGGTCTCCTGCGCCTTGGGGCTGCCGGCCAGCACAGGGCGCTTGGCCCGCTTGCCGTGCGCCCGGCCCAATCCGGGCACCCCCCGGCAGTTGACACGGAAGGGCAGCGGCAGGCGGGTGAGAACCACCCGGGGCTGCCTCCGCAGCACCTCCTCCGTCAGCCGGACTGCGCGGGGAGGGTGACGCTGGAGGGCAGCCAGGGGACTGGGCAGAGGGGTCTCCCGAGCACCCTTCAGGGGATTCTCCAGGGGCAGGCGGGTGAGAACCACCCGGGGCTGCCTCCGCAGCACCTCCGCCGTCAGCCCGGCCGTGCAGGGTGGGTGACGCTGGGGGGCAGCCAGGGGACTGGGCAGAGGGTTCTCCCGAGGATGCTCCAGGGGACTCTCCACAGCAGGCTCCAGGGCACTCCCCATGGCAAGGACCGCTGCCACCTCTCCCTGCCACCCCTCGGGGTCTGGCAAGGGGGATGTCGCCACCCCCGAGAAGGGGTTGCTGTGCCCCAGCCCCGCCACTGATGGTTGCTGCTTGGGGCAGCCACCCTCTGCCACGTACTCGAGGAGCTTCTGGAAGAGGGCGGTCGAGCAGGGGCTGTTGGGGACTTCAGGGACAGCGTCCTTGCCATCCACGGCGTCGAGCCAGGCAAGCGTGTCGGTAATGTCCATGGTGAAAGACAGCTCGTCCTCAAACAGCACGTTGTCCCCTGCCAGCTCAGGAAAGGCCTCGGCAAAGGCGTCTGACCCCAGCTCGGGCAGGTCCGGGGGCATGGCTGGGGCCTTGGGGATGGTCACCCCTGCTGAAAAAGCAATCAAAGTCAGCCCAGCCCCGGGGCCATGCAAGCTTTCCTGCACACAGGACACCTGCCCGCAGGCTCTGCCACCCCCAAATCTCACCTGTGCGCTTTGTCGTGGTTTTTCCTGGTGCTGTAGCCAGGTGAGGGCTGGCACTGCGGATGCTGTCCTCGGTGACCCCCATCGGCTGGAGGGGCACCAGCATCCCCACCATCACCTGCTGTCCCCAGCCATGGGCAGGGGGACAGGGAGCAGCCAAGGAGCAGAACTGCACCCCAGGGGGGAGCTGCACCATGGGGTTGAGCCACATGCCGGGGTGGAGCTGCACCAGCTGCCCCGGGGCCCCCATGGGCCCTGGCCCCCCCTGCCAGACGCTGGCCTGGGGCAGCTGGTAGGTGATGGGGGGCAGCTGGGCAGGCTCAGAGGCCGCTGGCAGACCCGGGACAGAGCGCAGCATGTCTGCAGTGACTGGTGGCGGCGCGGCTGCAGCACTGACGCTCTGACACCCTGTCGTCGGGTGGTTTGTATCTGCCCCATTATGACATCATAACCCCCGTAACCTGGGGCCGGCTGTGAGCCGCTCCGCAGGCAATGGGCTCCTGGACACTCCGGCCCCTCGCTCCATGGCTGCCCTCAGCCTTTGCTTACCCACAGCCCAGATGTCACTGGGCCCTGTACCTACACCCTGTTGATGGCTGCTCTGAGCAAAAACAGCCTTGTGACTCCCCTGCAACTTTTCAGTGTTATCTGGCCTGGTGTAAAGCTCCCCAGATGTAGGCACCAACTGCCCTGGTACCAGCTCACGCAGGAGGAAGCTGAGGCACAGGCTGGCTAACGCCAGTGATGAAGCCACAACTACTCTGTCCCTGCCGTATGTGCTGCCAGTTTGGAGGGGTGGAAGGTGTCGCTCAGGGCCAAGGAGAGGAGAGCGGGGGGACAGGGAGCCCCGTGCTGACTCCTCACTGGCTTCACTCCCGGCCAGCTGCTTTTCCTCTGTGCCGGGACGGAGAGCACAGTGGGGGCTGGAGGGCGTTGGTCCCCCAGGAGCTGCACGGGATCCCGGGGTGTTGCTGAATGATGACCAGTGCCTGCTGCGGGTTGGCAGTGGGAGCCGCTGCGCTGATTCCCCGCGGCGAGCCTGTGCTGGGGTCGGTGTGACACACGCGGGTCGTGTTTGGGAAGAGCTGGCGCTGGGGACACAGGAGAGCTGCCTTTGGGAGAGCCTTTTTCTGTTTCTGGGCTGCAACACTGGCGTTTTATTGTCTCTGCAGATGTCCTCGATAACAGTTGTGTTATCACTGAGGATGGAGAAGGCGGCAGGTGCTGTTTTGTGAGGCACCGCTGCTTGGCGCTGTGTTGTTCGTCCCTGTCACCCGTCATCAGGAGGTTGTACCGGCTCCTGTGAACAAGTACAAATTACACGTTTGTTTTGTTGTTTGGGCTACTGGCCTCATTGTCTCTCCAACCTGCTGTCATCATGGAAAAGAAAAAATACGTTACTACAGTGTATTAAAACCCAGAAAAAAACCCTTCTCATTTTTTGATAATACTTTTTTCCTAGTTCTCTTTGGGGGGCTTGTGTTTTGCGTAATGGCACTGATTTATTTAGATATATATTTATATATTAATGTATTTATACATTCACGTATTCACATGTTATTGTTCCAGATTATGTCCTTTAACAAACATCGGCAATTTTCTCACTGGGAATTCTCCAGATAAATTTTCCCAGTGAACCCTCCAGCCATTCGTATACAGACCCGTGTTCAAGCTTTAATAAGTTTCTATTTATTCTGCTTAAAACCAAACATCTCCAGACAGAAGAGACTGACGGGCACACGAAAGACCACTTTGATCTCCTTCCCCAGCCAGCACAGCTCTATGAACTGGAGCGTGCTGAACTCATGTTGTGGGAAGCCTGGGAAAGGTACTTTCCAAAATGCTGCTGTCTGTGAGAACACTCCTTGTGAATGACTTGGTGAGAGGAGGATGGTGGTAAATATCATCAGTCTCTGTCGCTGGTGCTGGGAGCAATCGATAGCTGCGCTCGGTGGAAGCTGGTTGCCGATGTGCCTACAAGCCGTGGTAGGTGGGGCACTCACAAGGCAAACCAAGCAGAACACGTCTGCCTGTTAAGCTGGTATGAAATGCGTATCCTGTCAGTCTTGTGAAGTCACACAGATCTGTCTGCTCTTTGGAAAGCGAGTCACTGATCAGAGACAGGGGCCAGGACCTGCAGGGGTCCAGATCCAGTACTGGAGCAAGTGGAAACCACAAACCATTCAGAAATTTTAAGAGCATGTTGTGATCATCACTATGCACACACTGACTTATACTGACTTTTTTTTTTGGTACTTGGAAATAAAATACAATCTTTTAAAAGGAAAAAAAAAAGTCTCTTACTGAAAGCTGTTAACTTTTCCATCTTGAAAATATTCTCCTCCTTTTTTTCTTCTTAGTCATCATTTCTCCTTCCTCGGGCTTGTCTTAGCCACTCTCTCCCTCCCACTTTCTTTCTCTCTTGGTGACTGACAGGTTTCAGGAATGAGCTTCCGAGGAGTCTGAAAGAAAAAAATCTCTTCCAGATTGGCTATTTTTCGATTAACTCCTAGAAATATATCTTGCAGGCAGTTCAGAAGACTGGCCATAAAATACACACTCCTTCCCCTCTGGGTTCCCCTTTCAGCTGCAGTTCCAGGCAGTGATAATCAGCAGCTGTCAGTGAACCTCAGTCAGCATCACGTTCGTGAGGGTCCATGCTTGGGACTGATTTCTGCAGCACAAGTTCACCCCTGCCAAAAGCAGATGTTCTTAACAAACACACCCCTTTCTTCCGTTCTGCCATCACTTGGGGTTTTTTGTGGTTTTTTTGTTGTTGTTGTTTTTTTTTTCCTTAAGAGCATGTCAGTTTCCTTCTTGGTTCAAACCCTCTCTTAAAGTGACCTGAGTAACCCACCCTCTGCTTTCACAGCCAGTGGTGGGACCCCAGCGTCTTTTCTCTCGGCATCATCCCCACAGCAGCTCTGTTTGTCTCCCGCAGCATGTTCCTTCTGAAGAGCCCAATTCAAGTCTGCAGCAACAGCCTTAAATTATACCTCTTTATCTTCTCTTACCCATTCCCCACCCCTTCCAGTGAAAATCACACGGAGCGAAGAGACCCCCTTTTGTATTCCAGCATCAGCTTTCTCCCCCTCTTTGTGACACAGGCAGGAGAGAAGGTAGCAAACTCAAAATACTAAATCAGCTGAGTCAAAAATTAACCTATTAGACGCGAAGGCCCATCTCTGCCGCTGCCTCCTGCACCACAATCAGCAGCAACAAGCATCATGTGTCCAGGCATCTGGATCCAAAAAGCGATGTACGTGTAATTCCCGCCCCAGGGCACAGGAAAGCAGGCCCCTGCCTCAACAGAGACGGGTGAGAAAAGGAAGGGACACACATGCAGCTGTGCCCCAAGTGCTTCCTGGAGAGATGTCACAGACAGAAACATCCCCACTACCCCCAGGTCCAGCCCAGCCGAGAATCAAAGGAGACGTCAAGCACCTGCCCAACATAGAATAGGCCTGACACAACGGAGACTTATCAAAGCAAATTTATTGCCCATCCTAACCGTCTGACAGTTTAAATGAATAATTACAGATAATAAACTACAGTGCAAATTAAAGCGTGCCTTACAGAGATTGTAAACTGCTCAACAGACTTGGACTGGCAACGAGAGGAGGAAAGGAAAATTGAACTCTTAATACAAAACCTTTTAATTAATATCTTCCTCAGAGAGCAGAGCACAAAAGATTCGATATTCATGCTCATCCATCCCTGGGCGGTTACACAAGACATTTCAGACATGTAACAAGCTCGGGTGGGGGGGGAACAGGGAACAGGGAAAACAGTGCATGACACACATTTCAATAGTTCTGAGTTAGTTCCTCTGCTTCATCTAATACTTGTGGTGACAACCACACAATTCTGTTATGTCAGCTGAAGAAGCCGCTTAATAACACAGACATAACTCAGTTTCAGTTTTTATTGCTGTAAAGAGAAGCAGACTTGACGGTTGTCAATAGGCAATATCTAAATGAAACAAATGAAACAGTATACAGCAACAGTTCCTATTCATTCCACATTTTTGATTTACAGAGTTTATGGTGGGTCTGTGGCAAAGCCAGGAATGGAACAAAGTTCTTCTTCAAAGAAAACAGAACTTCTTCAAAGTGCCAGTTTTCCACCTTGGTTACGGAAGAACCATCAGAAAGACTTCACAAAGTCTGTAGATGAGCCACCAGGTAACATTCCAGTGGACTAATTTGTTTGGGGAAAACTACAGAAGGCAAAGGAACTGGTCAGTGCTTGCAGGTGAAAAAGAAAAAAAAAAAAAAAAGAAAGGAATGGTGACTGTGTGTCCCTTACCTGCTGTGGAGGCCGGATCATCTTTTCGAGGATGGTGACTCTGGGTGTGGCACGTGTAAAGGGCTGCTGAGCACTGCCTGGCAGACACTGTACGAATAGCTCCCTCCTGCATTTGCTCTGGATTGTGATGGGCACGATCCTTTCTCCAAGAATTTGCTGGCACTTTGTACTTAATGCTCCCTGCTGACAAAACAGCCGGATCAGTCACAGGTTGTGCAGACGTGACGCAGAGCTCAGACCCAGAGCACGCGACGTTTGCAGAATTTATTCTCTAGAGGTGTCTTTTGCTTTTCAGGGCCCTGGGCCTCTGTTTGCATTTCATCCTGAAGGAGGACTAGACCTCCACTACAAACGGGAGAGAAGCGTTTTGAACCCCATCTTGTATAATTGATGCCAAATGATGTTACTGTTGGGAGACTCCGGCTGCTTTGGAACTCGCTTGCCAGCGGAGGGAGCGCAGCAGTGCCGTGGGGTTCTGTCTGCTGGGGATCAGAACTCGGCACGGTTACAAGTAGCACACGGCTCACAGTGCTGTATAGACCTGTGGGGGTGACGCTTCCAAGCAGTCTGCCTGTTGCCTTGCAAATTAAAACAAAGGGTTTTAGCACAGAAATCTTTTCATGAACAAAATTGCAAGCACCGAGTTACGGAATTGTTCTAGAAGTGTGCGTCTTACTCGGTGTAAAGAGCCGTCAAACAGGGTTGGTTCAATACGCTGGGTCGCTGGTTTTGCATAACCTATTTAACCTGGTTAAAATGTTTTCACAGGAGGAGAGGAGTGAAGTCAAAGGTCCAAAGGCGGTGGAATACGTGACCAGTATATCTCCCATCATTAACACCGGTCTGACACCAGCGCCACCTCCGCCCCAGCAAAAAGGTGGAAACCCAGTGAGAGGTGGGGTAACCAGAGGGAGACAACTGCGTCCCATCACTGTACCCACTGACACAGAGCAACCTCCAAGGAAGGTCAGTTAGCTCTGTCTACTTCTCTGTTTATGTACAGGTATATAATCTTCCTTGTTGGTGTATTTGCCTAATGCTGAAAGGTGTGTATACCTGGTTTGCATAAAGATTCACTGAACTTTTGAAAGAAATAAAATTCACAACTATTAAAATATGTAACTGCCACCCGTCTCTCTCTATACTAAAAGATTTGGTGTTTTTCATCAGCTGGGGGGAAAAAGGGTGCTTGACCAGAAAAACCATGGGAACTCTTACTTAAAGCCTTCTGGTTTAGTCAATCTGATCCTGTCTCTGACCACATCTGGTACCAGAACTTCAGAGGGGTATGTGAAATGCCTTGAGCGTGTGAAAACTTCCTCTGTTACACTGTATCTCCAGCCAGTTCTGACTCCTGTAAAGGAAATTGTAGGAACCCTGGATTGGGAGGCACGATGTGGGTCATGGTCCCTGCAATTTTGGGCGATTCGATGCAGTGGATTTTCAGTTTGAAATCTTTTCCTCCCCTTCTGCATGTTACAAAGCCCCTTCCAATTTAAGCAGCTCAAGGCCTGCCTTAAAAGACTGGAAGCCTCAAGTGTACGCCACACGTACATGCTCTGTGTGTGCAACTTCTGTTAGAGCTGGAAGCTGAATGCATTTTTTGTGTATTTCCTGCTGCAGAATTCTGGAGTCGTCTTCAGGCCCCCGGTACGCAGCAGCACATGTGTCACCATGGCCTTTGTGGGAAAAAATCTCCGTTTATCTGGCAAGGATGCTGATGGCAGGAGTGAAATCAGAGTCTATCAGCAGCACTGTGGAGGAGAAAACCTTTGTGTCTACAAAGGCAGCCTATTGGAAGGAGGTGAGGATGAAGAGTCAAAGAGTTCATGTCAATTCTGGCAAGATGGTTTTTTTTTTTTGGCTAAAATGTTGGTGTGGTATCAAAATGGGATTTTTATACCATCTGCCTCCACACTAAATCTGGATCTACTGTTTCATGATTGAAAGTGTGGTTAGAATGACTTCTGCATTCTATTACAGTAGAAGGAGTTTAGAGAACTAATTTAACAAAATACTGTAGCCTAGGTTAATTTCGTATAGAGATGTGTGGTTACTATAGTAGTAGTAGTAGCAGCAAACTGTCCTTAAATAGGGGTTATCTGTTTGTGACTTGCTACAACACATCAGTGCATGTTGCTTATTACTGCAGAAGGAGAAGTACATAATGGGAGCCCAATTCCCATCTCTTTGACGTGAGTGCAATTCCATAGCACCAGTAACAGGCGAATTGTGTTCTGGGACCCTGGGAAGAGGCAGTGGCTGGGAGATTGTCACTTATGAGGAAGAGTGATTCCACCGATGACACCCCTCATTCCAGCTCACAGAACCCCTGTGCTGGCGTTTTCAGCGGGTGTGGGAAGATGGTGCAGAGCTCCCTGCGCTCCCGCCCATCCCCGAGGCTGTGGGTGCAGGGCGGCGTGCCCGCAGATCAGCTCACGGGGCTGCTGCGGCTGGCTCCCCGCTGTGTCCTCTGTGCCTGCTCCTCTTGTCCCCAGCCCCGCTCACACGCCTGAGGGAGTGACCGGTGTAAAGGGGGTAGAACCCCGTCCCCCCGGCACGGAGCGGGGTGGCCGCCTCGGCGCCCTCACGGCCTGGATGCCAAGCAGTGCCCTTGCAGAGCAGCCTGAACCGGCTCCAGAAGCAGCATGTTTCAGGTGCCCGGTGTTCCCTGAGCCCAGCCGTGTCCGTGCAGGCCCAGAGCCGCTGGTGCTGAGCTGTGCTCATCTGGAGCCTCGGCTGCTCCCTGCGAGGTGTGTCCCACTGCGGGGGCTCTGACATGCTGCTGCCCTGCACCGGGTAGGCACGTGCCAGGAATCCTAAACCTCCTGTGCACGATGCCCACTCTTGTAAGGCAAGGGCGGAGTGAATTTTGTGGAGATGGGAGTCTCTGCTCTCTGTTCTGCTGTAGCTGTGAGTGGCCAAACTGAGTGGCTTGTCACAGGGGTGTCCAGCTTGGCACTCGGGGGTTGGAGAGAGATGAGGCTGTTGTGTGGGGAGGAGGTGGAGTACTACCAACTAATTAATGTAGCCGAGTCTAGAGCAGACTCCCACAGCAAGATCTGCTTTACTGGCCCTTAACCTAATCCAAACACTCTCAACCCCGTTAGAACTGTACTTGATTTCTGAGCTGTCACAGCATTCTCTTACATACAGGGCCACTCCACCGCCTCTCCTTCCCTGTCTGTCCCTCCTGAAGAGCTTGCAGCCATCGATGGCAGCACTGCAGTCGTGTGAGGCATCCCACCACGTGTCTGTTATAGCTGCTATGTCATAGTTCTCGTGCTGCATCATGGCCTCAAGCTCCCCCTGGTTGTTGCTCATACTGGTGCATTGGTATAGATGCGCTTGAGATGAGCTCATGAATCCAACAGCTTTTTGTGAGCGTGGGCCCCATTCCCTACCAGACCCTTCTCAGGTGCTTTCGGCAGAGACCTCCTCCCCTCCAGCTGCCAATGGGGCTGCTGGCCCCGCCCCCTCCCCTCCAGCTGCCAATATGCTGAAATACAAACCATCTCACGTGTTAAAAAGGAAAATGAATAGTTTAGGGTTCTTTTTTCTATAAAGCGATCCACGGCTTACATTGGGGATCCCATTTAGAGCTTCTTCCCTTCCTCGGCTGATACCAGGATTTGGCTCCTGTAACAATCCTGTCATGACTGGTGTGACTCCTTCTATTTTATATCTGACTAAGCTCTATTGGTTGTCACGTTCTGCCATTTCACCCCAAATCAATACTACTTATAACTCTTTTATTTCCCTCATCAATAACCCTACAGAGAATGACTCTGTTTATTACATTCTGACTTTCTCACAAGTGGATCTAGCAGAAAATTTGCAGTAGAAGTGAACTCAAATGAACAAACCTTTCAGCTGTCAATATATCTCCTTCCTCCCTGATGTATTTAACCCTGCTGATAGGAAATCTCTCATACTTCAGCTTGTGACCTTCGTCTAATCATCTTTGGTCATCTTGCTTTTCGCTGTAATTCCACAGTTTAGGAACAAAAAAGAAAAGAAAGAAAATAAGGAAGTAGGAGCAGGGTGGGAAGGCTCGTAAGAGGAGAAATGTGGATGGAGCTGATGACAAGTTATTTTGCAGTTTTAAGGCACTGTACAGAGTTCCCTGTCAAACCTGTAGTATGGAGATAATAGCTGTAAGAAGTTATTTTTACATACATTTCAAATTCCTGGAATCATATTAAAACTGTGTGTGCGTGTGTAGGGATTCTAAAAGGAGAGGGAGAAAAACAGTTCATCAAGCTTCTGGTTTTGAGATTTGTTCTGTGGCCTGAGAATTGTGCCCTTGTACCCGGAGGTGTCCTGGGCGCGTGTCTGCCTTCCTGTCCCAGGTCAGCGGGGTGAGCCCTGTCCTTCTGCAGTGTCTCTGCAGGGCCCCGTGGGGAGGCTCAGGGCTGCCACACGCAGCTCCGTGGGCTTGGACGGGGCCGTGGGCTGTCGCCTCGTCTGGCCTCCTGGCCTCAGGCAGGGTCAGGACATCTGCCAGCTGTGTCAGATTCTGTGGTAGTTTTATGTTGTCTGTGTCCAGTTATTTGTAGACTTTAACATCCAAAACAACCCAAAGTGTGTCAACCATGATTTAGCAAATTCTTTTTTTTCCAGGAGGCACAGAAGGGCACTGGAGCTTCACTAAAGCGTGTAAGCGTGCTTTTATTTTGGTAGGGCTGAACACAACCGGGAAGGCGGTTTTTTTGTGCAGACCGGGGCTTCCTGAAGGAAAACAAAATGGATCTTACGGCTTCTTTCTTCTCTCCGATCCTGGCCCTTTTGGTTTTGGCAGATCCAAGCGTATACAGCCTTCGAGCATTTGTGTTTTTGTGTCTCAGTGGCTGCCGCCTTCTCTTCCACCTGGCGGGGACCTGCTCTGTTGCTCTGAGTCTGTTGGACTTGTCATTAAGCCTACAGATATATTAGTTGTGTATGACTGTGTGGTGGTTTGACCTTGGCTAAATGCCAGGTACCCACCAAGTCACTCTATCACTTCCCCCCCCCCTTCCCCTGTTTTCTCAACAAGGCAAAGAGGGGAAAGAATATAAGATAGGAAAAAATCCCAACCAAGCCTTGTGGGTAAAACAAAAGCAGTTCTAATATAAGCAAAGCGAAGCAAAGGTCCGTGCGTGGAAGCAAAAAAAAAGAAAACAGATTTATTCTCTATTTCCCATGAACAGGCGATGTCGGGCCTTCTCAGGAAGCAGGGCTCCAATACGCGTAGTGGTTGCCTCGGAGGACCAACGGTGACCCCCACCCCTTCCTCCTTTCTCCCAGCTTTATACTGAGCAGACGTCATATGGTCTGGAATATCCCTTTGGTCAGTTGGGGTCAGCTGTCCTGGTTGTGTCCCCTCCCAAGATCTTGCCCACCCCGTCCCACTGTGGGGGGGGAAAATGTCGGAAAGAGCCTTGGTGCTGTGTAAGCACCACTCAGCAGTAGCCACAGCACCAGTGTGCTATCAACACCCTGCCAGCTCCCAACATAAAACAGCACCATGAGGGCTGCTACAGGGGAAAACCAATTCTGGCTCAGCCGGACCCAGTACAGTCTCCACCCCTTATTCCATACCATTGACATCACGCCCAGGTCCCACATAACACTCATTTATCCATTCCGTAAGCTTTCTTCACTCCTCCAGATGTTCAGTGACTTGGCTCCCATCTGTCAAGATGGAAGTTCAGGACAGGAGCAGTATGTTTGACTGTTGGACTCCAGCACCGGCTAGGTTTGGGACATCATCGCATGGGTCTGGTTCACTCTTCGTCGTTCCTACTTCCTCCATCGCTTCCTGCAACAGATTGTCTTGGCTGTAAGGGAAAACAATTCAGACATCAGCAATTTTATCAGTTAGGAAGTAGGAATTCTGCTGGGGTGTCTGAAGAGCTGTTGGGAGGCCTGTGCTGAGAGGGGTCTGGATGGCAGGACTGCTGCATCTGATCTGCCTCCACGAGGAGCTGAGGCTTTACTCACCTGCAGGGGTTTGTCTCTGCAACAAGCGTCTCGAGTGTGCGTGTGAGAGAGAACGATGGGGTGTTCTTGTGTCGGTGATACTGGAGGCAGAGAGAGAGGAAGTGCTACTTGGATAGATTTTTTTGGAGCTCTACATCTCTAAGCAGGTTTTGTTCCCCTTCAGTAACTTCTTCCAGTGTTTGTGCCATTGACTGAGGCCATCAGAAGCTCCGTAATGGAAGAACCTAGGAAGAAATCTTCTGTAGCCTTGTCCGTTTTGCTTTGGTATTCTCTTTTTGTTGGTCTGCTTGATAACCTTGCTTTGATACATCCATAACTGCTTAAACCAGGAGATTGTGAGTAGACTTTGAGGAACTATTAAGCAATGAGTGTGACTAACCATTTTAGAGTGTGCAGGCAGTCATGGTTCCAGTGGAA
The DNA here is from genome assembly GCF_047716275.1 of Strix uralensis. Taxonomy (NCBI): domain Eukaryota; kingdom Metazoa; phylum Chordata; class Aves; order Strigiformes; family Strigidae; genus Strix; species Strix uralensis. Next base: position 24,889,654 of record NC_133984.1, on the reverse strand, counting down.
GAAGTTCACGTGACTCACCAGAAATCACCGTTATGCTTCAGGTGTGAAATTGCAGGTGCTTCCTGGTGGCACCTGGTGTGCGCTGCACACACTAGAAGGCACTGCTGGCTCTGTCTGCTGTGTCTTGTTCCAGGAATGCAACGGCATCGTGTCTGCTGCAGCAGCTGCCTTCCTCCTCCCCGCTCTGCAGACTCGCAGGCTGCCACTTACAGGGACAGGGGGTAGAAGCATCAGTGGAGGAGAGAACCCCTGCCCTGAGGTAACCTGTTCTCAGGGGTTGTTTCAGTGCATTCCGTGGGGCAGGAGTGCTAGAAGGACAGGGTGAGGAGAAGGGCAGCCCCATGGAGCCAAGGACGTTATCCATGGAACAGAGCCCAGAAAGAAGGGAGGGGTGGGGCGAGGGGTTTTTAAGGTGTGGTATCGTAACGCTTTTCACTGTCCCACTGTGTCTGTTAAGTGGTGTTGTTGTTAGTGTTTGAATTCAAGTGCTATTCTTGTTTTCTTCCCCTAACAAGTCTGTCTTTTGCCCGTGACTGTAATGGGTGAGCCAGCCCTCTCTGTCATTATCTCGATTCCTGAGCTTTTTGCTTCCTTTCTCCTTCCCAGCGCTGGGGGGGAAGGGGTGAGTGAGCGGCTGCGTGGTGCGCAGTTGCCCTCTGGGCTCAAACTGGGGCAAAATTTAAGGATGGTATCCACCTAAACAGGTCAGAAAGTGAAAATCCATCAGGAGCTATGGCGATTTGATGTAATGTTTTTGAATGTTTGGAAACGGCACGGGACATGGTGTTCGATTTGTCGAGCTTTGTAACATCGGTGCAACAGGGGGTTTGAATCAGTGCACGGACACCTCCTTGTTGCAGGGTGAGCGTATCGAGTCCCAGAGGGTGTTGTCCTGCTCTCAAAGCTAAAGAAGGATTTTCCTGCTTCCATGGGAGCAGACAGATTTTTGAGAGCTCTTTGTAGTTCGTTTAGAACGAGTCTGGGAATTAATGTTGTGATTAAACATCTCCACCCAGAATCATGGGGGGTTCCTCATACAGTGGGTGAAGAGGTGGAGGGTCAGATCTACACCTGGGTCAGGGGCTGCATTAACCCCCCGCCTCCCGCTGCAGGAATGAGCCGAGGCAGAGGCGCTGTGGAACAAACATGAAACCTTTAATAAATTATGGAAGAAAGAGAGATATGGGAAAGGGCTGGGGCGGGAGCGGGCAGGTGCAGGTCGTATGTTGCGGGGATTCGTGCTCCACACCTTCTCCATCACGCTGTCAATAGCGACTGCGGGGGTGTGGGGCCCTTTGTCCCCCGACGTCCCTCATGTTCTTCCTCTTCTTGGGTGGGGGGGAGGTCTCCTGCGCCTTGGGGCTGCCGGCCAGCACAGGGCGCTTGGCCCGCTTGCCGTGCGCCCGGCCCAATCCGGGCACCCCCCGGCAGTTGACACGGAAGGGCAGCGGCAGGCGGGTGAGAACCACCCGGGGCTGCCTCCGCAGCACCTCCTCCGTCAGCCGGACTGCGCGGGGAGGGTGACGCTGGAGGGCAGCCAGGGGACTGGGCAGAGGGGTCTCCCGAGCACCCTTCAGGGGATTCTCCAGGGGCAGGCGGGTGAGAACCACCCGGGGCTGCCTCCGCAGCACCTCCGCCGTCAGCCCGGCCGTGCAGGGTGGGTGACGCTGGGGGGCAGCCAGGGGACTGGGCAGAGGGTTCTCCCGAGGATGCTCCAGGGGACTCTCCACAGCAGGCTCCAGGGCACTCCCCATGGCAAGGACCGCTGCCACCTCTCCCTGCCGCCCCTCGGGGTCTGGCAAGGGGGATGTCGCCACCCCCGAGAAGGGGTTGCTGTGCCCCAGCCCCGCCACTGATGGTTGCTGCTTGGGGCAGCCACCCTCTGCCACGTACTCGAGGAGCTTCTGGAAGAGGGCGGTCGAGCAGGGGCTGTTGGGGACTTCAGGGACAGCGTCCTTGCCATCCACGGCGTCGAGCCAGGCAAGCGTGTCGGTAATGTCCATGGTGAAAGACAGCTCGTCCTCAAACAGCACGTTGTCCCCTGCCAGCTCAGGAAAGGCCTCGGCAAAGGCGTCTGACCCCAGCTCGGGCAGGTCCGGGGGCATGGCTGGGGCCTTGGGGATGGTCACCCCTGCTGAAAAAGCAATCAAAGTCAGCCCAGCCCCGGGGCCATGCAAGCTTTCCTGCACACAGGACACCTGCCCGCAGGCTCTGCCACCCCCAAATCTCACCTGTGCGCTTTGTCGTGGTTTTTCCTGGTGCTGTAGCCAGGTGAGGGCTGGCACTGCGGATGCTGTCCTCGGTGACCCCCATCGGCTGGAGGGGCACCAGCATCCCCACCATCACCTGCTGTCCCCAGCCATGGGCAGGGGGACAGGGAGCAGCCAAGGAGCAGAACTGCACCCCAGGGGGGAGCTGCACCATGGGGTTGAGCCACATGCCGGGGTGGAGCTGCACCAGCTGCCCCGGGGCCCCCATGGGCCCTGGCCCCCCCTGCCAGACGCTGGCCTGGGGCAGCTGGTAGGTGATGGGGGGCAGCTGGGCAGGCTCAGAGGCCGCTGGCAGACCCGGGACAGAGCGCAGCATGTCTGCAGTGACTGGTGGCGGCGCGGCTGCAGCACTGACGCTCTGACACCCTGTCGTCGGGTGGTTTGTATCTGCCCCATTATGACATCATAACCCCCGTAACCTGGGGCCGGCTGTGAGCCGCTCCGCAGGCAATGGGCTCCTGGACACTCCGGCCCCTCGCTCCATGGCTGCCCTCAGCCTTTGCTTACCCACAGCCCAGATGTCACTGGACCCTGTACCTACACCCTGTTGATGGCTGCTCTGAGCAAAAACAGCCTTGTGACTCCCCTGCAACTTTTCAGTGTTATCTGGCCTGGTGTAAAGCTCCCCAGATGTAGGCACCAACTGCCCTGGTACCAGCTCACGCAGGAGGAAGCTGAGGCACAGGCTGGCTAACGCCAGTGATGAAGCCACAACTACTCTGTCCCTGCCGTATGTGCTGCCAGTTTGGAGGGGTGGAAGGTGTCGCTCAGGGCCAAGGAGAGGAGAGCGGGGGGACAGGGAGCCCCGTGCTGACTCCTCACTGGCTTCACTCCCGGCCAGCTGCTTTTCCTCTGTGCCGGGACGGAGAGCACAGTGGGGGCTGGAGGGCGTTGGTCCCCCAGGAGCTGCGCAGGATCCCGGGGTGTCACTGAATGATGACCAGTGCCTGCTGCGGGTTGGCAGTGGGAGCCGCTGCGCTGATTCCCCGCGGCGAGCCTGTGCTGGGGTCGGTGTGACACACGCGGCTCGTGTTTGGGAAGAGCTGGCGCTGGGGACACAGGAGAGCTGCCTTTGGGAGAGCCTTTTTCTGTTTCTGGGCTGCAACACTGGCGTTTTATTGTCTCTGCAGATGTCCTCGATAACAGTTGTGTTATCACTGAGGATGGAGAAGGCGGCAGGTGCTGTTTTGTGAGGCACCGCTGCTTGGCGCTGTGTTGTTCGTCCCTGTCACCCGTCATCAGGAGGTTGTACCGGCTCCTGTGAACAAGTACAAATTACACGTTTGTTTTGTTGTTTGGGCTACTGGCCTCATTGTCTCTCCAACCTGCTGTCATCATGGAAAAGAAAAAATACGTTACTACAGTGTATTAAAACCCAGAAAAAAACCCTTCTCATTTTTTGATAATACTTTTTTCCTAGTTCTCTTTGGGGGGCTTGTGTTTTGCGTAATGGCACTGATTTATTTAGATATATATTTATATATTAATGTATTTATACATTCACGTATTCACATGTTATTGTTTCAGATTATGTCCTTTAACAAACATCGGCAATTTTCTCACTGGGAATTCTCCAGATAAATTTTCCCAGTGAACCCTCCAGCCATTCGTATACAGACCCGTGTTCAAGCTTTAATAAGTTTCTATTTATTCTGCTTAAAACCAAACATCTCCAGACAGAAGAGACTGACGGGCACACGAAAGACCACTTTGATCTCCTTCCCCAGCCAGCACAGCTCTATGAACTGGAGCGTGCTGAACTCATGTTGTGGGAAGCCTGGGAAAGGTACTTTCCAAAATGCTGCTGTCTGTGAGAACACTCCTTGTGAATGACTTGGTGAGAGGAGGATGGTGGTAAATATCATCAGTCTCTGTCGCTGGTGCTGGGAGCAATCGATAGCTGCGCTCGGTGGAAGCTGGTTGCCGATGTGCCTACAAGCCGTGGTAGGTGGGGCACTCACAAGGCAAACCAAGCAGAACACGTCTGCCTGTTAAGCTGGTATGAAATGCGTATCCTGTCAGTCTTGTGAAGTCACACAGATCTGTCTGCTCTTTGGAAAGCGAGTCACTGATCAGAGACAGGGGCCAGGACCTGCAGGGGTCCAGATCCAGTACTGGAGCAAGTGGAAACCACAAACCATTCAGAAATTTTAAGAGCATGTTGTGATCATCACTATGCACACACTGACTTATACTGACTTTTTTTTTTGGTACTTGGAAATAAAATACAATCTTTTAAAAGGAAAAAAAAAAGTCTCTTACTGAAAGCTGTTAACTTTTCCATCTTGAAAATATTCTCCTCCTTTTTTTCTTCTTAGTCATCATTTCTCCTTCCTCGGGCTTGTCTTAGCCACTCTCTCCCTCCCACTTTCTTTCTCTCTTGGTGACTGACAGGTTTCAGGAATGAGCTTCCGAGGAGTCTGAAAGAAAAAAATCTCTTCCAGATTGGCTATTTTTCGATTAACTCCTAGAAATATATCTTGCAGGCAGTTCAGAAGACTGGCCATAAAATACACACTCCTTCCCCTCTGGGTTCCCCTTTCAGCTGCAGTTCCAGGCAGTGATAATCAGCAGCTGTCAGTGAACCTCAGTCAGCATCACGTTCGTGAGGGTCCATGCTTGGGACTGATTTCTGCAGCACAAGTTCACCCCTGCCAAAAGCAGATGTTCTTAACAAACACACCCCTTTCTTCCGTTCTGCCATCACTTGGGGTTTTTTGTGGTTTTTTTGTTGTTGTTGTTTTTTTTTTCCTTAAGAGCATGTCAGTTTCCTTCTTGGTTCAAACCCTCTCTTAAAGTGACCTGAGTAACCCACCCTCTGCTTTCACAGCCAGTGGTGGGACCCCAGCGTCTTTTCTCTCGGCATCATCCCCACAGCAGCTCTGTTTGTCTCCCGCAGCATGTTCCTTCTGAAGAGCCCAATTCAAGTCTGCAGCAACAGCCTTAAATTATACCTCTTTATCTTCTCTTACCCATTCCCCACCCCTTCCAGTGAAAATCACACGGAGCGAAGAGACCCCCTTTTGTATTCCAGCATCAGCTTTCTCCCCCTCTTTGTGACACAGGCAGGAGAGAAGGTAGCAAACTCAAAATACTAAATCAGCTGAGTCAAAAATTAACCTATTAGACGCGAAGGCCCATCTCTGCCGCTGCCTCCTGCACCACAATCAGCAGCAACAAGCATCATGTGTCCAGGCATCTGGATCCAAAAAGCGATGTACGTGTAATTCCCGCCCCAGGGCACAGGAAAGCAGGCCCCTGCCTCAACAGAGACGGGTGAGAAAAGGAAGGGACACACATGCAGCTGTGCCCCAAGTGCTTCCTGGAGAGATGTCACAGACAGAAACATCCCCACTACCCCCAGGTCCAGCCCAGCCGAGAATCAAAGGAGACGTCAAGCACCTGCCCAACATAGAATAGGCCTGACACAACGGAGACTTATCAAAGCAAATTTATTGCCCATCCTAACCGTCTGACAGTTTAAATGAATAATTACAGATAATAAACTACAGTGCAAATTAAAGCGTGCCTTACAGAGATTGTAAACTGCTCAACAGACTTGGACTGGCAACGAGAGGAGGAAAGGAAAATTGAACTCTTAATACAAAACCTTTTAATTAATATCTTCCTCAGAGAGCAGAGCACAAAAGATTTGATATTCATGCTCATCCATCCCTGGGCGGTTACACAAGACATTTCAGACATGTAACAAGCTCGGGTGGGGGGGGAACAGGGAACAGGGAAAACAGTGCATGACACACATTTCAATAGTTCTGAGTTAGTTCCTCTGCTTCATCTAATACTTGTGGTGACAACCACACAATTCTGTTATGTCAGCTGAAGAAGCCGCTTAATAACACAGACATAACTCAGTTTCAGTTTTTATTGCTGTAAAGAGAAGCAGACTTGACGGTTGTCAATAGGCAATATCTAAATGAAACAAATGAAACAGTATACAGCAACAGTTCCTATTCATTCCACATTTTTGATTTACAGAGTTTATGGTGGGTCTGTGGCAAAGCCAGGAATGGAACAAAGTTCTTCTTCAAAGAAAACAGAACTTCTTCAAAGTGCCAGTTTTCCACCTTGGTTACGGAAGAACCATCAGAAAGACTTCACAAAGTCTGTAGATGAGCCACCAGGTAACATTCCAGTGGACTAATTTGTTTGGGGAAAACTACAGAAGGCAAAGGAACTGGTCAGTGCTTGCAGGTGAAAAAGAAAAAAAAAAAAAAAAGAAAGGAATGGTGACTGTGTGTCCCTTACCTGCTGTGGAGGCCGGATCATCTTTTCGAGGATGGTGACTCTGGGTGTGGCACGTGTAAAGGGCTGCTGAGCACTGCCTGGCAGACACTGTACGAATAGCTCCCTCCTGCATTTGCTCTGGATTGTGATGGGCACGATCCTTTCTCCAAGAATTTGCTGGCACTTTGTACTTAATGCTCCCTGCTGACAAAACAGCCGGATCAGTCACAGGTTGTGCAGACGTGACGCAGAGCTCAGACCCAGAGCACGCGACGTTTGCAGAATTTATTCTCTAGAGGTGTCTTTTGCTTTTCAGGGCCCTGGGCCTCTGTTTGCATTTCATCCTGAAGGAGGACTAGACCTCCACTACAAACGGGAGAGAAGCGTTTTGAACCCCATCTTGTATAATTGATGCCAAATGATGTTACTGTTGGGAGACTCCGGCTGCTTTGGAACTCGCTTGCCAGCGGAGGGAGCGCAGCAGTGCCGTGGGGTTCTGTCTGCTGGGGATCAGAACTCGGCACGGTTACAAGTAGCACACGGCTCACAGTGCTGTATAGACCTGTGGGGGTGACGCTTCCAAGCAGTCTGCCTGTTGCCTTGCAAATTAAAACAAAGGGTTTTAGCACAGAAATCTTTTCATGAACAAAATTGCAAGCACCGAGTTACGGAATTGTTCTAGAAGTGTGCGTCTTACTCGGTGTAAAGAGCCGTCAAACAGGGTTGGTTCAATACGCTGGGTCGCTGGTTTTGCATAACCTATTTAACCTGGTTAAAATGTTTTCACAGGAGGAGAGGAGTGAAGTCAAAGGTCCAAAGGCGGTGGAATACGTGACCAGTATATCTCCCATCATTAACACCGGTCTGACACCAGCGCCACCTCCGCCCCAGCAAAAAGGTGGAAACTCAGTGAGAGGTGGGGTAACCAGAGGGAGACAACTGCGTCCCATCACTGTACCCACTGACACAGAGCAACCTCCAAGGAAGGTCAGTTAGCTCTGTCTACTTCTCTGTTTATGTACAGGTATATAATCTTCCTTGTTGGTGTATTTGCCTAATGCTGAAAGGTGTGTATACCTGGTTTGCATAAAGATTCACTGAACTTTTGAAAGAAATAAAATTCACAACTATTAAAATATGTAACTGCCACCCGTCTCTCTCTATACTAAAAGATTTGGTGTTTTTCATCAGCTGGGGGGAAAAAGGGTGCTTGACCAGAAAAACCATGGGAACTCTTACTTAAAGCCTTCTGGTTTAGTCAATCTGATCCTGTCTCTGACCACATCTGGTACCAGAACTTCAGAGGGGTATGTGAAATGCCTTGAGCGTGTGAAAACTTCCTCTGTTACACTGTATCTCCAGCCAGTTCTGACTCCTGTAAAGGAAATTGTAGGAACCCTGGATTGGGAGGCACGATGTGGGTCATGGTCCCTGCAATTTTGGGCGATTCGATGCAGTGGATTTTCAGTTTGAAATCTTTTCCTCCCCTTCTGCATGTTACAAAGCCCCTTCCAATTTAAGCAGCTCAAGGCCTGCCTTAAAAGACTGGAAGCCTCAAGTGTACGCCACACGTACATGCTCTGTGTGTGCAACTTCTGTTAGAGCTGGAAGCTGAATGCATTTTTTGTGTATTTCCTGCTGCAGAATTCTGGAGTCGTCTTCAGGCCCCCGGTACGCAGCAGCACATGTGTCACCATGGCCTTTGTGGGAAAAAATCTCCGTTTATCTGGCAAGGATGCTGATGGCAGGAGTGAAATCAGAGTCTATCAGCAGCACTGTGGAGGAGAAAACCTTTGTGTCTACAAAGGCAGCCTATTGGAAGGAGGTGAGGATGAAGAGTCAAAGAGTTCATGTCAATTCTGGCAAGATGGTTTTTTTTTTTTGGCTAAAATGTTGGTGTGGTATCAAAATGGGATTTTTATACCATCTGCCTCCACACTAAATCTGGATCTACTGTTTCATGATTGAAAGTGTGGTTAGAATGACTTCTGCATTCTATTACAGTAGAAGGAGTTTAGAGAACTAATTTAACAAAATACTGTAGCCTAGGTTAATTTCGTATAGAGATGTGTGGTTACTATAGTAGTAGTAGTAGCAGCAAACTGTCCTTAAATAGGGGTTATCTGTTTGTGACTTGCTACAACACATCAGTGCATGTTGCTTATTACTGCAGAAGGAGAAGTACATAATGGGAGCCCAATTCCCATCTCTTTGACGTGAGTGCAATTCCATAGCACCAGTAACAGGCGAATTGTGTTCTGGGACCCTGGGAAGAGGCAGTGGCTGGGAGATTGTCACTTATGAGGAAGAGTGATTCCACCGATGACACCCCTCATTCCAGCTCACAGAACCCCTGTGCTGGCGTTTTCAGCGGGTGTGGGAAGATGGTGCAGAGCTCCCTGCGCTCCCGCCCGTCCCCGAGGCTGTGGGTGCAGGGCGGCGTGCCCGCAGATCAGCTCACGGGGCTGCTGCGGCTGGCTCCCCGCTGTGTCCTCTGTGCCTGCTCCTCTTGTCCCCAGCCCCGCTCACACGCCTGAGGGAGTGACCGGTGTAAAGGGGGTAGAACCCCGTCCCCCCGGCACGGAGCGGGGTGGCCGCCTCGGCGCCCTCACGGCCTGGATGCCAAGCAGTGCCCTTGCAGAGCAGCCTGAACCGGCTCCAGAAGCAGCATGTTTCAGGTGCCCGGTGTTCCCTGAGCCCAGCCGTGTCCGTGCAGGCCCAGAGCCGCTGGTGCTGAGCTGTGCTCATCTGGAGCCTCGGCTGCTCCCTGCGAGGTGTGTCCCACTGCGGGGGCTCTGACATGCTGCTGCCCTGCACCGGGTAGGCACGTGCCAGGAATCCTAAACCTCCTGTGCACGATGCCCACTCTTGTAAGGCAAGGGCGGAGTGAATTTTGTGGAGATGGGAGTCTCTGCTCTCTGTTCTGCTGTAGCTGTGAGTGGCCAAACTGAGTGGCTTGTCACAGGGGTGTCCAGCTTGGCACTCGGGGGTTGGAGAGAGATGAGGCTGTTGTGTGGGGAGGAGGTGGAGTACTACCAACTAATTAATGTAGCCGAGTCTAGAGCAGACTCCCACAGCAAGATCTGCTTTACTGGCCCTTAACCTAATCCAAACACTCTCAACCCCGTTAGAACTGTACTTGATTTCTGAGCTGTCACAGCATTCTCTTACATACAGGGCCACTCCACCGCCTCTCCTTCCCTGTCTGTCCCTCCTGAAGAGCTTGCAGCCATCGATGGCAGCACTGCAGTCGTGTGAGGCATCCCACCACGTGTCTGTTATAGCTGCTATGTCATAGTTCTCGTGCTGCATCATGGCCTCAAGCTCCCCCTGGTTGTTGCTCATACTGGTGCATTGGTATAGATGCGCTTGAGATGAGCTCATGAATCCAACAGCTTTTTGTGAGCGTGGGCCCCATTCCCTACCAGACCCTTCTCAGGTGCTTTCGGCAGAGACCTCCTCCCCTCCAGCTGCCAATGGGGCTGCTGGCCCCGCCCCCTCCCCTCCAGCTGCCAATATGCTGAAATACAAACCATCTCACGTGTTAAAAAGGAAAATGAATAGTTTAGGGTTCTTTTTTCTATAAAGCGATCCACGGCTTACATTGGGGATCCCATTTAGAGCTTCTTCCCTTCCTCGGCTGATACCAGGATTTGGCTCCTGTAACAATCCTGTCATGACTGGTGTGACTCCTTCTATTTTATATCTGACTAAGCTCTATTGGTTGTCACGTTCTGCCATTTCACCCCAAATCAATACTACTTATAACTCTTTTATTTCCCTCATCAATAACCCTACAGAGAATGACTCTGTTTATTACATTCTGACTTTCTCACAAGTGGATCTAGCAGAAAATTTGCAGTAGAAGTGAACTCAAATGAACAAACCTTTCAGCTGTCAATATATCTCCTTCCTCCCTGATGTATTTAACCCTGCTGATAGGAAATCTCTCATACTTCAGCTTGTGACCTTCGTCTAATCATCTTTGGTCATCTTGCTTTTCGCTGTAATTCCACAGTTTAGGAACAAAAAAGAAAAGAAAGAAAATAAGGAAGTAGGAGCAGGGTGGGAAGGCTCGTAAGAGGAGAAATGTGGATGGAGCTGATGACAAGTTATTTTGCAGTTTTAAGGCACTGTACAGAGTTCCCTGTCAAACCTGTAGTATGGAGATAATAGCTGTAAGAAGTTATTTTTACATACATTTCAAATTCCTGGAATCATATTAAAACTGTGTGTGCGTGTGTAGGGATTCTAAAAGGAGAGGGAGAAAAACAGTTCATCAAGCTTCTGGTTTTGAGATTTGTTCTGTGGCCTGAGAATTGTGCCCTTGTACCCGGAGGTGTCCTGGGCGCGTGTCTGCCTTCCTGTCCCAGGTCAGCGGGGTGAGCCCTGTCCTTCTGCAGTGTCTCTGCAGGGCCCCGTGGGGAGGCTCAGGGCTGCCACACGCAGCTCCGTGGGCTTGGACGGGGCCGTGGGCTGTCGCCTCGTCTGGCCTCCTGGCCTCAGGCAGGGTCAGGACATCTGCCAGCTGTGTCAGATTCTGTGGTAGTTTTATGTTGTCTGTGTCCAGTTATTTGTAGACTTTAACATCCAAAACAACCCAAAGTGTGTCAACCATGATTTAGCAAATTCTTTTTTTTCCAGGAGGCACAGAAGGGCACTGGAGCTTCACTAAAGCGTGTAAGCGTGCTTTTATTTTGGTAGGGCTGAACACAACCGGGAAGGCGGTTTTTTTGTGCAGACCGGGGCTTCCTGAAGGAAAACAAAATGGATCTTACGGCTTCTTTCTTCTCTCCGATCCTGGCCCTTTTGGTTTTGGCAGATCCAAGCGTATACAGCCTTCGAGCATTTGTGTTTTTGTGTCTCAGTGGCTGCCGCCTTCTCTTCCACCTGGCGGGGACCTGCTCTGTTGCTCTGAGTCTGTTGGACTTGTCATTAAGCCTACAGATATATTAGTTGTGTATGACTGTGTGGTGGTTTGACCTTGGCTAAATGCCAGGTACCCACCAAGTCACTCTATCACTTCCCCCCCCCCTTCCCCTGTTTTCTCAACAAGGCAAAGAGGGGAAAGAATATAAGATAGGAAAAAATCCCAACCAAGCCTTGTGGGTAAAACAAAAGCAGTTCTAATATAAGCAAAGCGAAGCAAAGGTCCGTGCGTGGAAGCAAAAAAAAAGAAAACAGATTTATTCTCTATTTCCCATGAACAGGCGATGTCGGGCCTTCTCAGGAAGCAGGGCTCCAATACGCGTAGTGGTTGCCTCGGAGGACCAACGGTGACCCCCACCCCTTCCTCCTTTCTCCCAGCTTTATACTGAGCAGACGTCATATGGTCTGGAATATCCCTTTGGTCAGTTGGGGTCAGCTGTCCTGGTTGTGTCCCCTCCCAAGATCTTGCCCACCCCGTCCCACTGTGGGGGGGGAAAATGTCGGAAAGAGCCTTGGTGCTGTGTAAGCACCACTCAGCAGTAGCCACAGCACCAGTGTGCTATCAACACCCTGCCAGCTCCCAACATAACACAGCACCATGAGGGCTGCTACAGGGGAAAACCAATTCTGGCTCAGCCGGACCCAGTACAGTCTCCACCCCTTATTCCATACCATTGACATCATGCCCAGGTCCCACATAACACTCATTTATCCATTCCGAAAGCTTTCTTCACTCCTCCAGATGTTCAGTGACTTGGCTCCCATCTGTCAAGATGGAAGTTCAGGACAGGAGCAGTATGTTTGACTGTTGGACTCCAGCACCGGCTAGGTTTGGGACATCATCGCATGGGTCTGGTTCACTCTTCGTCGTTCCTACTTCCTCCATCGCTTCCTGCAACAGATTGTCTTGGCTGTAAGGGAAAACAATTCAGACATCAGCAATTTTATCAGTTAGGAAGTAGGAATTCTGCTGGGGTGTCTGAAGAGCTGTTGGGAGGCCTGTGCTGAGAGGGGTCTGGATGGCAGGACTGCTGCATCTGATCTGCCTCCACGAGGAGCTGAGGCTTTACTCACCTGCAGGGGTTTGTCTCTGCAACAAGCGTCTCGAGTGTGCGTGTGAGAGAGAACGATGGGGTGTTCTTGTGTCGGTGATACTGGAGGCAGAGAGAGAGGAAGTGCTACTTGGATAGATTTTTTTGGAGCTCTACATCTCTAAGCAGGTTTTGTTCCCCTTCAGTAACTTCTTCCAGTGTTTGTGCCATTGACTGAGGCCATCAGAAGCTCCGTAATGGAAGAACCTAGGAAGAAATCTTCCGTAGCCTTGTCCGTTTTGCTTTGGTATTCTCTTTTTGTTGGTCTGCTTGATAACCTTGCTTTGATACATCCATAACTGCTTAAACCAGGAGATTGTGAGTAGACTTTGAGGAACTATTAAGCAATGAGTGTGACTAACCATTTTAGAGTGTGCAGGCAGTCATGGTTCCAGTGGAAGAAGTTCACGTGACTCACCAGAAATCACCGTTATGCTTCAGGTGTGAAATTGCAGGTGCTTCCTGGTGGCACCTGGTGTGCGCTGCACACACTAGAAGGCACTGCTGGCTCTGTCTGCTGTGTCTTGTTCCAGGAATGCAACGGCATCGTGTCTGCTGCAGCAGCTGCCTTCCTCCTCCCCGCTCTGCAGACTCGCAGGCTGCCACTTACAGGGACAGGGGGTAGAAGCATCAGTGGAGGAGAGAACCCCTGCCCTGAGGTAACCTGTTCTCAGGGGTTGTTTCAGTGCATTCCGTGGGGCAGGAGTGCTAGAAGGACAGGGTGAGGAGAAGGGCAGCCCCATGGAGCCAAGGACGTTATCCATGGAACAGAGCCCAGAAAGAAGGGAGGGGTGGGGCGAGGGGTTTTTAAGGTGTGGTATCGTAACGCTTTTCACTGTCCCACTGTGTCTGTTAAGTGGTGTTGTTGTTAGTGTTTGAATTCAAGTGCTATTCTTGTTTTCTTCCCCTAACAAGTCTGTCTTTTGCCCGTGACTGTAATGGGTGAGCCAGCCCTCTCTGTCATTATCTCGATTCCTGAGCTTTTTGCTTCCTTTCTCCTTCCCAGCGCTGGGGGGGAAGGGGTGAGTGAGCGGCTGCGTGGTGCGCAGTTGCCCTCTGGGCTCAAACTGGGGCAAAATTTAAGGATGGTATCCACCTAAACAGGTCAGAAAGTGAAAATCCATCAGGAGCTATGGCGATTTGATGTAATGTTTTTGAATGTTTGGAAACGGCACGGGACATGGTGTTCGATTTGTCGAGATTTGTAACATTGGTGCAACAGGGGGTTTGAATCAGTGCACAGACACCTCCTTGTTGCAGGGTGAGCGTATCGAGTCCCAGAGGGTGTTGTCCTGCTCTCAAAGGTAAAGAAGGATTTTCCTGCTTCCATGGGAGCAGACAGATTTTTGAGAGCTCTTTGTAGTTCGTTTAGAACGAGTCTGGGAATTAATGTTGTGATTAAACATCTCCACCCAGAATCATGGGGGGTTCCTCATACAGTGGGTGAAGAGGTGGAGGGTCAGATCTACACCTGGGTCAGGGGCTGCATTAACCCCCCACCTCCCGCTGCAGGAATGAGCCGAGGCAGAGGCGCTGTGGAACAAACATGAAACCTTTAATAAATTATGGAAGAAAGAGAGATATGGGAAAGGGCTGGGGCGGGAGCGGGCAGGTGCAGGTCGTATGTTGCGGGGATTCGTGCTCCACACCTTCTCCATCACGCTGTCAATAGCGACTGCGGGGGTGTGGGGCCCTTTGTCCCCCGGCGTCCCTCATGTTCTTCCTCTTCTTGGGTGGGGGGGAGGTCTCCTGCGCCTTGGGGCTGCCGGCCAGCACAGGGCGCTTGGCCCGCTTGCCATGTGCCTGGCCCAATCCAGGCACCCCCCGGCAGTTGACACGGAAGGGCAGCGGCAGGCGGGTGAGAACCACCCGGGGCTGCCTCCGCAGCACCTCCTCCGTCAGCCGGGCTGCGAGGGGAGGGTGACGCTGGAGGGCAGCCAGGGGACCGGGCAGAGGGGTCTCCCGAGCACCCTTCAGGGGATTCTCCAGGGGCAGGCGGGTGAGAACCACCCGGGGCTGCCTCCGCAGCACCTCTTCCGTCAGCCCGGCCGTGCAGGGTGGGTGACGCTGGGGGGCAGCCAGGGGACTGGGCAGAGGGTTCTCCAGAGGATGCTCCAGGGGACTCTCCACAGCAGGCTCCAGGGCACTCCCCATGGCAAGGACCGCTGCCACCTCTCCCTGCCGCCCCTCGGGGTCTGGCAAGGGGGATGTCGCCACCCCCGAGAAGGGGTTGCTGTGCCCCAGCCCCGCCACTGATGGTTGCTGCTTGGGGCAGCCACCCTCTGCCACGTACTCGAGGAGCTTCTGGAAGAGGGCGGTCGAGCAGGGGCTGTTGGGGACTTCAGGGACAGCGTCCTTGCCATCCACGGCGTTGAGCCAGGCAAGCGTGTCGGTAATGTCCATGGTGAAAGACAGCTCGTCCTCAAACAGCACGTTGTCCCCTGCCAGCTCAGGAAAGGCCTCGGCAAAGGCGTCTGACCCCAGCTCGGGCAGGTCCGGGGGCATGGCTGGGGCCTTGGGGATGGTCACCCCTGCTGAAAAAGCAATCAAAGTCAGCCCAGCCCCGGGGCCATGCAAGCTTTCCTGCACACAGGACACCTGCCCGCAGGCTCTGCCACCCCCAAATCTCACCTGTGCGCTTTGTCGTGGTTTTTCCTGGTGCTGTAGCCAGGTGAGGGCTGGCACTGCAGATGCTGTCCTCGGTGACCCCCATTGGCTGGAGGGGCACCAGCATCCCCACCATCACCTGCTGTCCCCAGCCGTGGGCAGGGGGACAGGGAGCAGCCAAGGAGCAGAACTGCACCCCAGGGGGGAGCTGCACCATGGGGTTGAGCCACATGCCGGGGTGGAGCTGCACCAGCTGCTCCGGGGCCCCCATGGGCCCTGGCCCCCCCTGCCAGACGCTGGCCTGGGGCAGCTGGTAGGTGATGGGGGGCAGCTGGGCAGGCTCAGAGGCCGCTGGCAGACCCGGGACAGAGTGCAGCATGTCTGCAGTGACTGGTGGCGGCGCGGCTGCAGCACTGACGCTCTGACACCCTGTCGTCGGGTGGTTTGTATCTGCCCCATTATGACATCATAACCCCCGTAACCTGGGGCCGGCTGTGAGCCGCTCCGCAGGCAATGGGCTCCTGGACACTCCGGCCCCTCGCTCCATGGCTGCCTTCAGCCTTTGCTTACCCACAGCCCAGATGTCACTGGGCCCTGTACCTACACCCTGTTGATGGCTGCTCTGAGCAAAAAGAGCCTTGTGACTCCCCTGCAACTTTTCAGTGTTATCTGGCCTGGTGTAAAGCTCCCCAGATGTAGGCACCAACTGCCCTGGTACCAGCTCACGCAGGAGGAAGCTGAGGCACAGGCTGGCTAATGCCAGTGATGAAGCCACAACTACTCTGTCCCTGCCGTATGTGCTGCCAGTTTGGAGGGGTGGAAGGTGTCGCCCGGGGCCAAGGAGAGGAGAGCGGGGGGACAGGGAGCCCCGTGCTGACTCCTCACTGGCTTCACTCCCGGCCAGCTGCTTTTCCTCTGTGCCGGGACGGAGAGCACAGCGGGGGCTGGAGGGCGTTGGTCCCCCAGGAGCTGCACGGGATCCCGGGGTGTTGCTGAATGATGACCAGCGCCTGCTGCGGGTTGGCAGTGGGAGCCGCTGCGCTGATTCCCCGCGGCGAGCCTGTGCTGGGGTCGGTGTGACACACGCGGGTCGTGTTTGGGAAGAGCTGACGCTGGGGACACAGGAGAGCTGCCTTTGGGAGAGCCTTTTTCTGTTTCTGGGCTGCAACACTGGCGTTTTATTGTCTCTGCAGATGTCCTCGATAACAGTTGTGTTATCACTGAGGATGGAGAAGGCAGCAGGTGCTGTTTTGTGAGGCACCGCTGCTTGGCGCTGTGTTGTTCGTCCCTGTCACCCGTCATCAGGAGGTTGTACCGGCTCCTGTGAACAAGTACAAATTACACGTTTGTTTTGTTGTTTGGGCTACTGGCCTCATTCTCTCTCCGACCTGCTGTCATCATGGAAAAGAAAAAATACGTTACTACAGTGTATTAAAACCCAGAAAAAAACCCTTCTCATTTTTTGATAATACTTTTTTCCTTGTTGTCTTGGGGGGCTTGTGTTTTGCGTAATGGCACTGATTTATTTAGATATATATTTATATATTAATGTATTTATACATTCACGTATTCACATGTTATTGTTCCAGATTATGTCCTTTAACAAACATCGGCAATTTTCTCACTGGGAATTCTCCAGATAAATTTTCCCAGTGAACCCTCCAGCCATTCGTATACAGACCCGTGTTCAAGCTTTAATAAGTTTCTATTTATTCTGCTTAAAACCAAACATCTCCAGACAGAAGAGACTGACGGGCACACGAAAGACCACTTTGATCTCCTTCCCCAGCCAGCACAGCTCTATGAACTGGAGCGTGCTGAACTCATGTTGTGGGAAGCCTGGGAAAGGTACTTTCCAAAATGCTGCTGTCTGTGAGAACACTCCTTGTGAATGACTTGGTGAGAGGAGGATGGTGGTAAATATCATCAGTCTCTGTCGCTGGTGCTGGGAGCAATCGATAGCTGCGCTCGGTGGAAGCTGGTTGCCGATGTGCCTACAAGCCGTGGTAGGTGGGGCACTCACAAGGCAAACCAAGCAGAACACGTCTGCCTGTTAAGCTGGTATGAAATGCGTATCCTGTCAGTCTTGTGAAGTCACACAGATCTGTCTGCTCTTTGGAAAGCGAGTCACTGATCAGAGACAGGGGCCAGGACCTGCAGGGGTCCAGATCCAGTACTGGAGCAAGTGGAAACCACAAACCATTCAGAAATTTTAAGAGCATGTTGTGATCATCACTATGCACACACTGACTTATACTGACTTTTTTTTTTGGTACTTGGAAATAAAATACAATCTTTTAAAAGGAAAAAAAAAAGTCTCTTACTGAAAGCTGTTAACTTTTCCATCTTGAAAATATTCTCCTCCTTTTTTTCTTCTTAGTCACAATTTCTCCTTCCTCGGGCTTGTCTTAGCCACTCTCTCCCTCCCACTTTCTTTCTCTCTTGGTGACTGACAGGTTTCAGGAATGAGCTTCCGAGGAGTCTGAAAGAAAAAAATCTCTTCCAGATTGGCTATTTTTCGATTAACTCCTAGAAATATATCTTGCAGGCAGTTCAGAAGACTGGCCATAAAATACACACTCCTTCCCCTCTGGGTTCCCCTTTCAGCTGCAGTTCCAGGCAGTGATAATCAGCAGCTGTCAGTGAACCTCAGTCAGCATCACGTTCGTGAGGGTCCATGCTCGGGACTGATTTCTGCAGCACAAGTTCACCCCTGCCAAAAGCAGATGTTCTTAACAAACACACCCCTTTCTTCCGTTCTGCCATCACTTGGGGTTTTTGTGGGGTTTTTTTGTTTTTGTTGGTTTTTTTTTCCTTAAGAGCATGTCAGTTTCCTTCTTGGTTCAAACCCTCTCTTAAAGTGACCTGAGTAACCCACCCTCTGCTTTCACAGCCAGTGGTGGGATTCCAGCGTCTTTTCTCTCGGCATCATCCCCACAGCAGCTCTGTTTGTCTCCCGCAGCATGTTCCTTCTGAAGAGCCCAATTCAAGTCTGCAGCAACAGCCTTAAAATATACCTCTTTATCTCCTCTTACCCATTCCCCACCCCTTCCAGTGAAAATCACACGGAGCGAAGAGACCCCCTTTTGTATTCCAGCATCAGCTTTCTCCCCCTCTTTGTGACACAGGCAGGAGAGAAGGTAGCAAACTCAAAATACTAAATCAGCTGAGTCAAAAATTAACCTATTAGACGCGAAGGCCCATCTCTGCCGCTGCCTCCTGCACCACAATCAGCAGCAACAAGCATCATGTGTCCAGGCATCTGGATCCAAAAAGCGATGTACGTGTAATTCCCGCCCCAGGGCACAGGAAAGCAGGCCCCTGCCTCAACAGAGACGGGTGAGAAAAGGAAGGGACACACATGCAGCTGTGCCCCAAGTGCTTCCTGGAGAGATGTCACAGACAGAAACATCCCCACTACCCCCAGGTCCAGCCCAGCCGAGAATCAAAGGAGACGTCAAGCACCTGCCCAACATAGAATAGGCCTGACACAACGGAGACTTATCAAAGCAAATTTATTGCCCATCCTAACCGTCTGACAGTTTAAATGAATAATTACAGATAATAAACTACAGTGCAAATTAAAGCGTGCCTTACAGAGATTGTAAACTGCTCAACAGACTTGGACTGGCAACGAGAGGAGGAAAGGAAAATTGAACTCTTAATACAAAACCTTTTAATTAATATCTTCCTCAGAGAGCAGAGCACAAAAGATTCGATATTCATGCTCATCCATCCCTGGGCGGTTACACAAGACATTTCAGACATGTAACAAGCTCGGGTGGGGGGGGAACAGGGAACAGGGAAAACAGTGCATGACACACATTTCAATAGTTCTGAGTTAGTTCCTCTGCTTCATCTAATACTTGTGGTGACAACCACACAATTCTGTTATGTCAGCTGAAGAAGCCGCTTAATAACACAGACATAACTCAGTTTCAGTTTTTATTGCTGTAAAGAGAAGCAGACTTGACGGTTGTCAATAGGCAATATCTAAATGAAACAAATGAAACAGTATACAGCAACAGTTCCTATTCATTCCACATTTTTGATTTACAGAGTTTATGGTGGGTCTGTGGCAAAGCCAGGAATGGAACAAAGTTCTTCTTCAAAGAAAACAGAACTTCTCCAAAGTGCCAGTTTTCCACCTTGGTTACGGAAGAACCATCAGAAAGACTTCACAAAGTCTGTAGATGAGCCACCAGGTAACATTCCAGTGGACTAATTTGTTTGGGGAAAACTACAGAAGGCAAAGGAACTGGTCAGTGCTTGCAGGTGAAAAAGAAAAAAAAAAAAAAAAGAAAGGAATGGTGACTGTGTGTCCCTTACCTGCTGTGGAGGCCGGATCATCTTTTCGAGGATGGTGACTCTGGGTGTGGCACGTGTAAAGGGCTGCTGAGCACTGCCTGGCAGACACTGTACGAATAGCTCCCTCCTGCATTTGCTCTGTATTGTGATGGGCACGATCCTTTCTCCAAGAATTTGCTGGCACTTTGTACTTAATGCTCCCTGCTGACAAAACAGCCGGATCAGTCACAGGTTGTGCAGACGTGACGCAGAGCTCAGACCCAGAGCACGCGACGTTTGCAGAATTTATTCTCTAGAGGTGTCTTTTGCTTTTCAGGGCCCTGGGCCTCTGTTTGCATTTCATCCTGAAGGAGGACTAGACCTCCACTACAAACGGGAGAGAAGCGTTTTGAACCCCATCTTGTATAATTGATGCCAAATGATGTTACTGTTGGGAGACTCCGGCTGCTTTGGAACTCGCTTGCCAGCGGAGGGAGCGCAGCAGTGCCGTGGGGTTCTGTCTGCTGGGGATCAGAACTCGGCACGGTTACAAGTAGCACACGGCTCACAGTGCTGTATAGACCTGTGGGGGTGACGCTTCCAAGCAGTCTGCCTGTTGCCTTGCAAATTAAAACAAAGGGTTTTAGCACAGAAATCTTTTCATGAACAAAATTGCAAGCACCGAGTTACGGAATTGTTCTAGAAGTGTGCGTCTTACTCGGTGTAAAGAGCCGTCAAACAGGGTTGGTTCAATACGCTGGGTCGCTGGTTTTGCATAACCTATTTAACCTGGTTAAAATGTTTTCACAGGAGGAGAGGAGTGAAGTCAAAGGTCCAAAGGCGGTGGAATACGTGACCAGTATATCTCCCATCATTAACACCGGTCTGACACCAGCGCCACCTCCGCCCCAGCAAAAAGGTGGAAACCCAGTGAGAGGTGGGGTAACCAGAGGGAGACAACTGCGTCCCATCACTGTACCCACTGACACAGAGCAACCTCCAAGGAAGGTCAGTTAGCTCTGTCTACTTCTCTGTTTATGTACAGGTATATAATCTTCCTTGTTGGTGTATTTGCCTAATGCTGAAAGGTGTGTATACCTGGTTTGCATAAAGATTCACTGAACTTTTGAAAGAAATAAAATTCACAACTATTAAAATATGTAACTGCCACCCGTCTCTCTCTATACTAAAAGATTTGGTGTTTTTCATCAGCTGGGGGGAAAAAGGGTGCTTGACCAGAAAAACCATGGGAACTCTTACTTAAAGCCTTCTGGTTTAGTCAATCTGATCCTGTCTCTGACCACATCTGGTACCAGAACTTCAGAGGGGTATGTGAAATGCCTTGAGCGTGTGAAAACTTCCTCTGTTACACTGTATCTCCAGCCAGTTCTGACTCCTGTAAAGGAAATTGTAGGAACCCTGGATTGGGAGGCACGATGTGGGTCATGGTCCCTGCAATTTTGGGCGATTCGATGCAGTGGATTTTCAGTTTGAAATCTTTTCCTCCCCTTCTGCATGTTACAAAGCCCCTTCCAATTTAAGCAGCTCAAGGCCTGCCTTAAAAGACTGGAAGCCTCAAGTGTACGCCACACGTACATGCTCTGTGTGTGCAACTTCTGTTAGAGCTGGAAGCTGAATGCATTTTTTGTGTATTTCCTGCTGCAGAATTCTGGAGTCATCTTCAGGCCCCCGGTACGCAGCAGCACATGTGTCACCATGGCCTTTGTGGGAAAAAATCTCCGTTTATCTGGCAAGGATGCTGATGGCAGGAGTGAAATCAGAGTCTATCAGCAGCACTGTGGAGGAGAAAACCTTTGTGTCTACAAAGGCAGCCTATTGGAAGGAGGTGAGGATGAAGAGTCAAAGAGTTCATGTCAATTCTGGCAAGATGGTTTTTTTTTTTTGGCTAAAATGTTGGTGTGGTATCAAAATGGGATTTTTATACCATCTGCCTCCACACTAAATCTGGATCTACTGTTTCATGATTGAAAGTGTGGTTAGAATGACTTCTGCATTCTATTACAGTAGAAGGAGTTTAGAGAACTAATTTAACAAAATACTGTAGCCTAGGTTAATTTCGTATAGAGATGTGTGGTTACTATAGTAGTAGTAGTAGCAGCAAACTGTCCTTAAATAGGGGTTATCTGTTTGTGACTTGCTACAACACATCAGTGCATGTTGCTTATTACTGCAGAAGGAGAAGTACATGATGGGAGCCCAATTCCCATCTCTTTGACGTGAGTGCAATTCCATAGCACCAGTAACAGGCGAATTGTGTTCTGGGACCCTGGGAAGAGGCAGTGGCTGGGAGATTGTCACTTATGAGGAAGAGTGATTCCACCGATGACACCCCTCATTCCAGCTCACAGAACCCCTGTGCTGGCGTTTTCAGCGGGTGTGGGAAGATGGTGCAGAGCTCCCTGCGCTCCCGCCCATCCCCGAGGCTGTGGGTGCAGGGCGGCGTGCCCGCAGATCAGCTCACGGGGCTGCTGCGGCTGGCTCCCCGCTGTGTCCTCTGTGCCTGCTCCTCTTGTCCCCAGCCCCGCTCACACGCCTGAGGGAGTGACCGGTGTAAAGGGGGTAGAACCCCGTCCCCCCGGCACGGAGCGGGGTGGCCGCCTCGGCGCCCTCACGGCCTGGATGCCAAGCAGTGCCCTTGCAGAGCAGCCTGAACCGGCTCCAGAAGCAGCATGTTTCAGGTGCCCGGTGTTCCCTGAGCCCAGCCGTGTCCGTGCAGGCCCAGAGCCGCTGGTGCTGAGCTGTGCTCATCTGGAGCCTCGGCTGCTCCCTGCGAGGTGTGTCCCACTGCGGGGGCTCTGACATGCTGCTGCCCTGCACCGGGTAGGCACGTGCCAGGAATCCTAAACCTCCTGTGCACGATGCCCACTCTTGTAAGGCAAGGGCGGAGTGAATTTTGTGGAGATGGGAGTCTCTGCTCTCTGTTCTGCTGTAGCTGTGAGTGGCCAAACTGAGTGGCTTGTCACAGGGGTGTCCAGCTTGGCACTCGGGGGTTGGAGAGAGATGAGGCTGTTGTGTGGGGAGGAGGTGGAGTACTACCAACTAATTAATGTAGCCGAGTCTAGAGCAGACTCCCACAGCAAGATCTGCTTTACTGGCCCTTAACCTAATCCAAACACTCTCAACCCCGTTATCACTGTACTTGATTTCTGAGCTGTCACAGCATTCTCTTACATACAGGGCCACTCCACCGCCTCTCCTTCCCTGTCTGTCCCTCCTGAAGAGCTTGCAGCCATCGATGGCAGCACTGCAGTCGTGTGAGGCATCCCACCACGTGTCTGTTATAGCTGCTATGTCATAGTTCTCGTGCTGCATCATGGCCTCAAGCTCCCCCTGGTTGTTGCTCATACTGGTGCATTGGTATAGATGCGCTTGAGATGAGCTCATGAATCCAACAGCTTTTTGTGAGCGTGGGCCCCATTCCCTACCAGACCCTTCTCAGGTGCTTTCGGCAGAGACCTCCTCCCCTCCAGCTGCCAATGGGGCTGCTGGCCCCGCCCCCTCCCCTCCAGCTGCCAATATGCTGAAATACAAACCATCTCACGTGTTAAAAAGGAAAATGAATAGTTTAGGGTTCTTTTTTCTATAAAGCGATCCACGGCTTACATTGGGGATCCCATTTAGAGCTTCTTCCCTTCCTCGGCTGATACCAGGATTTGGCTCCTGTAACAATCCTGTCATGACTGGTGTGACTCCTTCTATTTTATATCTGACTAAGCTCTATTGGTTGTCACGTTCTGCCATTTCACCCCAAATCAATACTACTTATAACTCTTTTTTTTCCCTCATCAATAACCCTACAGAGAATGACTCTGTTTATTACATTCTGACTTTCTCACAAGTGGATCTAGCAGAAAATTTGCAGTAGAAGTGAACTCAAATGAACAAACCTTTCAGCTGTCAATATATCTCCTTCCTCCCTGATGTATTTAACCCTGCTGATAGGAAATCTCTCATACTTCAGCTTGTGACCTTCGTCTAATCATCTTTGGTCATCTTGCTTTTCGCTGTAATTCCACAGTTTAGGAACAAAAAAGAAAAGAAAGAAAATAAGGAAGTAGGAGCAGGGTGGGAAGGCTCGTAAGAGGAGAAATGTGGATGGAGCTGATGACAAGTTATTTTGCAGTTTTAAGGCACTGTACAGAGTTCCCTGTCAAACCTGTAGTATGGAGATAATAGCTGTAAGAAGTTATTTTTACATACATTTCAAATTCCTGGAATCATATTAAAACTGTGTGTGCGTGTGTAGGGATTCTAAAAGGAGAGGGAGAAAAACAGTTCACCAAGCTTCTGGTTTTGAGATTTGTTCTGTGGCCTGAGAATTGTGCCCTTGTACCCGGAGGTGTCCTGGGCGCGTGTCTGCCTTCCTGTCCCAGGTCAGCGGGGTGAGCTCTGTCCTTCTGCAGTGTCTCTGCAGGGCCCCGTGGGGAGGCTCAGGGCTGCCACACGCAGCTCCGTGGGCTTGGACGGGGCCGTGGGCTGTCGCCTCGTCTGGCCTCCTGGCCTCAGGCAGGGTCAGGACATCTGCCAGCTGTGTCAGATTCTGTGGTAGTTTTATGTTGTCTGTGTCCAGTTATTTGTAGACTTTAACATCCAAAACAACCCAAAGTGTGTCAACCATGATTTAGCAAATTCTTTTTTTTCCAGGAGGCACAGAAGGGCACTGGAGCTTCACTAAAGCGTGTAAGCGTGCTTTTATTTTGGTAGGGCTGAACACAACCGGGAAGGCGGTTTTTTTGTGCAGACCGGGGCTTCCTGAAGGAAAACAAAATGGATCTTACGGCTTCTTTCTTCTCTCCGATCCTGGCCCTTTTGGTTTTGGCAGATCCAAGCGTATACAGCCTTCGAGCATTTGTGTTTTTGTGTCTCAGTGGCTGCCGCCTTCTCTTCCACCTGGCGGGGACCTGCTCTGTTGCTCTGAGGAGTCTGTTGGACTTGTCATTAAGCCTACAGATATATTAGTTGTGTATGACTGTGTGGTGGTTTGACCTTGGCTAAATGCCAGGTACCCACCAAGTCACTCTATCACTTCCCCCCCCCCTTCCCCTGTTTTCTCAACAAGGCAAAGAGGGGAAAGAATATAAGATAGGAAAAAATCCCAACCAAGCCTTGTGGGTAAAACAAAAGCAGTTCTAATATAAGCAAAGCGAAGCAAAGGTCCGTGCGTGGAAGCAAAAAAAAAGAAAACAGATTTATTCTCTATTTCCCATGAACAGGCGATGTCGGGCCTTCTCAGGAAGCAGGGCTCCAATACGCGTAGTGGTTGCCTCGGAGGACCAACGGTGACCCCCACCCCTTCCTCCTTTCTCCCAGCTTTATACTGAGCAGACGTCATATGGTCTGGAATATCCCTTTGGTCAGTTGGGGTCAGCTGTCCTGGTTGTGTCCCCTCCCAAGATCTTGCCCACCCCGTCCCACTGTGGGGGGGGAAAATGTCGGAAAGAGCCTTGGTGCTGTGTAAGCACCACTCAGCAGTAGCCACAGCACCAGTGTGCTATCAACACCCTGCCAGCTCCCAACATAACACAGCACCATGAGGGCTGCTACAGGGGAAAACCAATTCTGGCTCAGCCGGACCCAGTACAGTCTCCACCCCTTATTCCATACCATTGACATCACGCCCAGGTCCCACATAACACTCATTTATCCATTCCGAAAGCTTTCTTCACTCCTCCAGATGTTCAGTGACTTGGCTCCCATCTGTCAAGATGGAAGTTCAGGACAGGAGCAGTATGTTTGACTGTTGGACTCCAGCACCGGCTAGGTTTGGGACATCATCGCATGGGTCTGGTTCACTCTTCGTCGTTCCTACTTCCTCCATCGCTTCCTGCAACAGATTGTCTTGGCTGTAAGGGAAAACAATTCAGACATCAGCAATTTTATCAGTTAGGAAGTAGGAATTCTGCTGGGGTGTCTGAAGAGCTGTTGGGAGGCCTGTGCTGAGAGGGGTCTGGATGGCAGGACTGCTGCATCTGATCTGCCTCCACGAGGAGCTGAGGCTTTACTCACCTGCAGGGGTTTGTCTCTGCAACAAGCGTCTCGAGTGTGCGTGTGAGAGAGAACGATGGGGTGTTCTTGTGTCGGTGATACTGGAGGCAGAGAGAGAGGAAGTGCTACTTGGATAGATTTTTTTGGAGCTCTACATCTCTAAGCAGGTTTTGTTCCCCTTCAGTAACTTCTTCCAGTGTTTGTGCCATTGACTGAGGCCATCAGAAGCTCCGTAATGGAAGAACCTAGGAAGAAATCTTCCGTAGCCTTGTCCGTTTTGCTTTGGTATTCTCTTTTTGTTGGTCTGCTTGATAACCTTGCTTTGATACATCCATAACTGCTTAAACCAGGAGATTGTGAGTAGACTTTGAGGAACTATTAAGCAATGAGTGTGACTAACCATTTTAGAGTGTGCAGGCAGTCATGGTTCCAGTGGAAGAAGTTCACGTGACTCACCAGAAATCACCGTTATGCTTCAGGTGTGAAATTGCAGGTGCTTCCTGGTGGCACCTGGTGTGCGCTGCACACACTAGAAGGCACTGCTGGCTCTGTCTGCTGTGTCTTGTTCCAGGAATGCAACGGCATCGTGTCTGCTGCAGCAGCTGCCTTCCTCCTCCCCGCTCTGCAGACTCGCAGGCTGCCACTTACAGGGACAGGGGGTAGAAGCATCAGTGGAGGAGAGAACCCCTGCCCTGAGGTAACCTGTTCTCAGGGGTTGTTTCAGTGCATTCCGTGGGGCAGGAGTGCTAGAAGGACAGGGTGAGGAGAAGGGCAGCCCCATGGAGCCAAGGACGTTATCCATGGAACAGAGCCCAGAAAGAAGGGAGGGGTGGGGCGAGGGGTTTTTAAGGTGTGGTATCGTAACGCTTTTCACTGTCCCACTGTGTCTGTTAAGTGGTGTTGTTGTTAGTGTTTGAATTCAAGTGCTATTCTTGTTTTCTTCCCCTAACAAGTCTGTCTTTTGCCCGTGACTGTAATGGGTGAGCCAGCCCTCTCTGTCATTATCTCGATTCCTGAGCTTTTTGCTTCCTTTCTCCTTCCCAGCGCTGGGGGGGAAGGGGTGAGTGAGCGGCTGCGTGGTGCGCAGTTGCCCTCTGGGCTCAAACTGGGGCAAAATTTAAGGATGGTATCCACCTAAACAGGTCAGAAAGTGAAAATCCATCAGGAGCTATGGCGATTTGATGTAATGTTTTTGAATGTTTGGAAACGGCACGGGACATGGTGTTCGATTTGTCGAGATTTGTAACATTGGTGCAACAGGGGGTTTGAATCAGTGCACAGACACCTCCTTGTTGCAGGGTGAGCGTATCGAGTCCCAGAGGGTGTTGTCCTGCTCTCAAAGGTAAAGAAGGATTTTCCTGCTTCCATGGGAGCAGACAGATTTTTGAGAGCTCTTTGTAGTTCGTTTAGAACGAGTCTGGGAATTAATGTTGTGATTAAACATCTCCACCCAGAATCATGGGGGGTTCCTCATACAGTGGGTGAAGAGGTGGAGGGTCAGATCTACACCTGGGTCAGGGGCTGCATTAACCCCCCACCTCCCGCTGCAGGAATGAGCCGAGGCAGAGGCGCTGTGGAACAAACATGAAACCTTTAATAAATTATGGAAGAAAGAGAGATATGGGAAAGGGCTGGGGCGGGAGCGGGCAGGTGCAGGTCGTATGTTGCGGGGATTCGTGCTCCACACCTTCTCCATCACGCTGTCAATAGCGACTGCGGGGGTGTGGGGCCCTTTGTCCCCCGGCGTCCCTCATGTTCTTCCTCTTCTTGGGTGGGGGGGAGGTCTCCTGCGCCTTGGGGCTGCCGGCCAGCACAGGGCGCTTGGCCCGCTTGCCATGTGCCTGGCCCAATCCAGGCACCCCCCGGCAGTTGACACGGAAGGGCAGCGGCAGGCGGGTGAGAACCACCCGGGGCTGCCTCCGCAGCACCTCCTCCGTCAGCCGGGCTGCGAGGGGAGGGTGACGCTGGAGGGCAGCCAGGGGACCGGGCAGAGGGGTCTCCCGAGCACCCTTCAGGGGATTCTCCAGGGGCAGGCGGGTGAGAACCACCCGGGGCTGCCTCCGCAGCACCTCTTCCGTCAGCCCGGCCGTGCAGGGTGGGTGACGCTGGGGGGCAGCCAGGGGACTGGGCAGAGGGTTCTCCAGAGGATGCTCCAGGGGACTCTCCACAGCAGGCTCCAGGGCACTCCCCATGGCAAGGACCGCTGCCACCTCTCCCTGCCGCCCCTCGGGGTCTGGCAAGGGGGATGTCGCCACCCCCGAGAAGGGGTTGCTGTGCCCCAGCCCCGCCACTGATGGTTGCTGCTTGGGGCAGCCACCCTCTGCCACATACTCGAGGAGCTTCTGGAAGAGGGCGGTCGAGCAGGGGCTGTTGGGGACTTCAGGGACAGCGTCCTTGCCATCCACGGCGTTGAGCCAGGCAAGCGTGTCGGTAATGTCCATGGTGAAAGACAGCTCGTCCTCAAACAGCACGTTGTCCCCTGCCAGCTCAGGAAAGGCCTCGGCAAAGGCGTCTGACCCCAGCTCGGGCAGGTCCGGGGGCATGGCTGGGGCCTTGGGGATGGTCACCCCTGCTGAAAAAGCAATCAAAGTCAGCCCAGCCCCGGGGCCATGCAAGCTTTCCTGCACACAGGACACCTGCCCGCAGGCTCTGCCACCCCCAAATCTCACCTGTGCGCTTTGTCGTGGTTTTTCCTGGTGCTGTAGCCAGGTGAGGGCTGGCACTGCAGATGCTGTCCTCGGTGACCCCCATCGGCTGGAGGGGCACCAGCATCCCCACCATCACCTGCTGTCCCCAGCCGTGGGCAGGGGGACAGGGAGCAGCCAAGGAGCAGAACTGCACCCCAGGGGGGAGCTGCACCATGGGGTTGAGCCACATGCCGGGGTGGAGCTGCACCAGCTGCCCCGGGGCCCCCATGGGCCCTGGCCCCCCCTGCCAGACGCTGGCCTGGGGCAGCTGGTAGGTGATGGGGGGCAGCTGGGCAGGCTCAGAGGCCGCTGGCAGACCCGGGACAGAGCGCAGCATGTCTGCAGTGACTGGTGGCGGCGCGGCTGCAGCACTGACGCTCTGACACCCTGTCGTCGGGTGGTTTGTATCTGCCCCATTATGACATCATAACCCCCGTAACCTGGGGCCGGCTGTGAGCCGCTCCGCAGGCAATGGGCTCCTGGACACTCCGGCCCCTCGCTCCATGGCTGCCCTCAGCCTTTGCTTACCCACAGCCCAGATGTCACTGGGCCCTGTACCTACACCCTGTTGATGGCTGCTCTGAGCAAAAACAGCCTTGTGACTCCCCTGCAACTTTTCAGTGTTATCTGGCCTGGTGTAAAGCTCCCCAGATGTAGGCACCAACTGCCCTGGTACCAGCTCACGCAGGAGGAAGCTGAGGCACAGGCTGGCTAATGCCAGTGATGAAGCCACAACTACTCTGTCCCTGCCGTATGTGCTGCCAGTTTGGAGGGGTGGAAGGTGTCGCTCAGGGCCAAGGAGAGGAGAGCAGGGGGACAGGGAGCCCCGTGCTGACTCCTCACTGGCTTCACTCCCGGCCAGCTGCTTTTCCTCTGTGCCGGGACGGAGAGCACAGTGGGGGCTGGAGGGCGTTGGTCCCCCAGGAGCTGCGCAGGATCCCAGGGTGTCACTGAATGATGACCAGCGCCTGCTGCGGGTTGGCAGTGGGAGCCGCTGCGCTGATTCCCCGCGGCGAGCCTGTGCTGGGGTCGGTGTGACACACGCGGGTTGTGTTTGGGAAGAGCTGGCGCTGGGGACACAGGAGAGCTGCCTTTGGGAGAGCCTTTTTCTGTTTCTGGGCTGCAACACTGGCGTTTTATTGTCTCTGCTGATGTCCTCGATAACAGTTGTGTTATCACTGAGGATGGAGAAGGCAGCAGGTGCTGTTTTGTGAGGCACCGCTGCTTGGCGCTGTGTTGTTCGTCCCTGTCACCCGTCATCAGGAGGTTGTACCGGCTCCTGTGAACCAGTACAAATTACACGTTTGTTTTGTTGTTTGGGCTACTGGCCTCATTCTCTCTCCGACCTGCTGTCATCATGGAAAAGAAAAAATATGTTACTACAGTGTATTAAAACCCAGAAAAAAACCCTTCTCATCTTTTGATAATACTTTTTTCCTCGTTCTTTTGTGAGGCTTGTGTTTTGTCCATGTTAATTGTATCTTCCTTCTGGATTCCGTGTTTTCTCATTCAAATGCAAACAATAACTGTGTTTCGGAGCTCAAAGGCAAGCAAAAGAAGGTGTCTTTTAGGTCCAGCACGGTAAACCAAGCCATTTCTGGTGCTAATCTAATTAATAATGTGTATGGGTTTGCTACAACAGGATGCAGATCTCCTCCTCTCTTATTGCTATATGCTCTCTATTCTCTGTCCAACAAGGTCTCCAAATTCCTACTCTCTGACACTTTCAGCTTCTGCAGCTTCTTTCAAATGTCATGTGCTAATAATGACACTAACTGTTGTGTTCCCACCTCTGATCCTGGATCTAAGGGTATGTTGCCTCATGGTATCCCTCAGCTTATCCAGGAATTCTGAGGGAGTATCTTTAGGTCCCTGCCGAATGGCGTATAGGGCCGCACAGTTAATTGCTTTCGGTACAGCCCGCTCCATGCCCCTTACAATCCAATCTCTGTGTGCATTTAGCCATCTCATATGGGCTCCTCTGTTGGGGTCCCAGCGCGGGTGTTTTATTAGAAACTGAAAATGCTTGGTCACCCCAACAGAGTGGCTTCGATACCCTTTGCTGCACTTTTCCAAGTTGCAAGATCAAAGGAAGTGAACGGGACTGTTATTCTGACAGGCCCCCCCCATCCGGCCCTACGGCCTCTCTCAGAGCAGCAGCACCACCGCTCTTTTCTCCCGTCCCCGTCTCCGATACGGGGCTGTGAGGCGGAGAGCCTGGCTCTGGCTCCTCCAAACTTTCACTCTCCTCCTGCTGGCTTCCTACAGGTGGTTTATAGTACTCTGGTAAATCCTTTATTTCGGCACTTTTCTCTTTCCCTTCCTTATTTTCCTTCTCCAGTGCCAGCACTAGTGGATCTCGTGGGGGTGCCAGGCCACAGCCTGTTTGATATTCAGGATGGTCTCAGAGGGTGAAAAACATGTCTGCATAGGAGACTTCATCCCTCCTTAAAACAGCATCAGTTGTAGCAGGGTGTTATAATTCAAGGACCCATTAAGGGGCCATTTTCCTCCTCATCCAATTTATACAGGGGCCACCACTGAGTGCAATATGTTATTAGTGTCTTTTTATTCACACTTGCGCCTGGAGCTCCCCCTATCTTCTTCCAGTGTTTAAAAATACAGCCTAGGGCACTCTTTTTGACTATTCCCCCACTCTGGCCGCTTCCCATCTCGTCTACTTTACCTTTACGCTACCCGATTAAGCTGACAGTATCCCCTCAGGCAGATGGTACAAGGGTGCGCTCTCCCCACAGAGTACGCACCTAAATTCAAGACAACAATTAACACAGAATTACTGCCTCCCGCTGGAGGAGATATTTCACCTGTGACACTTCAAACACTGAGCCCGAACAAACAGGCAGCACCAGTGACCCAGCAGGTGGGCACTAGGGCGCTCTGTCCTAAGGAATGTTCCCTCGTCCTGCACTACCCCCCACTGGTACAGAGTCTGCCCTGCGCTTCGTTCCTCTGCGGCCGCTTCCCTCGCGGGATAACGGAACTGCGGGTCAGAGAACTCCGCACTGCGCAGCTGCAGCCGGGCTGCGCCTCACACCCGCAGAACAGTCACACACCCACACAAAGGGGCCCTTACACTTATTACTCACACAACATAAAATGACAAATACTACAAACAT
Source organism: Strix uralensis (assembly GCF_047716275.1). Lineage (NCBI taxonomy): Eukaryota > Metazoa > Chordata > Aves > Strigiformes > Strigidae > Strix > Strix uralensis. Next base: position 24,858,395 of record NC_133984.1, on the reverse strand, counting down.
CAAAACACCAATTACAACAACAGCTAAATCATAAAAGTCGTAAATCAAAGCCATAAGCATAAATCATATACCATGAACCGTTTGCCGTTTTTCATTTACCACAGATCCACACCTGATCAATATCGACTAAATTATTATAAACGGTACCAGATTTTACATTTGATGGTAACACGGCAATGCCACACCACTCCTGTACCCCCGTACTAGGAGTACCCAGGTCGACCCAGGATACCAATGTGGTCAGAGTGTCGAAACCACCCTGCCACCCACGGGACCACCACCACTCTACTTGGGGACTCGCACCCCAATCCCAGGGACGGGACGAGCACACAGGCTCTTTACCTCGCGTAGGACATCTCCTTACGACTTACAGGTCTCCCCGTTCTCCAACATACCTGATCTGCCGATGGATGGTCCTTGTCTGCCCCTGCAGAGATCGGGAGAGCAAGGGAGGTTCTCCGAGAAACAAACCTCGGGGCATGCCTAGAACATCCCCTCTCAGCCAGTCCTGCAGCCAGAAAGAGAGGGTCCCGTCTGGTGCCAACTCATTCACGGAAACAGACTCTACAACTCGAATAGAGTTATACAGCAGGTATGTTTACTCCGGCACTGGGGTGCAAGGGGATTTCTCCACAAAGCTTGCACCCCAACAGCACATTTTACCAGAAACTTCTAGAGTGTGGATATACATATTCATTGGAGTACATAACACAAATATCCATATGCATAAGTGAGGCTGGGTTAGCTCTAGAGGCTGGTGTCAGCAGTTTATGTTCTCTTTGCACCTGCGCATTGCCTCCTGGGGGGCGTCTTCGGGGGTCTTTGGCAGGAGGCTTGTAGTCTTTCTCACCTTGTTTTTTCCCCGGAGCATGTGCAGATTCTCTTAGCCAATTTCTTGAACAACAAAAAATGTTTTTCAGCCGATTTACTCATCCTATCTTATTTAAGGGAACCAATGAAACTTCTACAGTCCGTATATGGCTATCTTTACTCATTACCGAGCCCCAACTAGTTAGAGCACACCTGTTCTTCAAGGACAAAACCATGGTATTTTGCTGAACACTGCAGTTCTTGGTAGATTTTCACAGTAAACTGCTTTGTTTTGATGGACACAGCAGTCCTTGGTAAAATCCCACAGAACAGTCTGGGCAAGCAGGATTCTTAGCAATATTAAAAAATACTATAAGTAATACTGTAACTTGATATAAGTAAGGAAATAAGTTGCTAAGCAGTTTTCTATAAGTAAATAAGTCTTAAAACAAGTAATCATTTCTCTGTATCACAGCAACCAATCATTCTACGAGGACCCTTTAAGGTTTTGAAACCAGTGTTGGCCAGAACCACCCCTCCTGTGGGGGTTGCGCAGCGAGAGGCAGTGAGGAAGTGATGAGCACAATTAGATCATTACTGCCACACGCATCAGATAGAGGAGGGGGCACCCAAAGTGCTCAAAATACAAGATCCACCCTCTGATCATCCTGAACCCCCTCCCTCATACATAAAACCTGCTCCCCCATTTGAAACCCACCTAAAGAATGTATGGTTCACTGATACATCCTATAGAAGAGAGGGAAAGGTATGGAAATACCGAGCAGTAGCTCTGCATGTTGACTTGGGAGACTGAGTCGTAACAGAGGGTGAGGGAAGTGCTCAGGTGGGAGAGTTAACAGCGGTATGGAGCGTGGTTGTTAAAGGAGCTGAGAGTACAGAACCAGTATTTATTCACACAGACTCCTGTGCCGTGTTCAAGGGGTGTACCCAATGGCTCACATTTTCAGAACAAAACCACTGGGAGGTAAATCGGGTACCGGTGTGGCAGCATGAGAAGTGGGAGGAAATCTTAAACATTGCAAAACAGAAGTCCTTTTTAGTAGGATGAGTCGCTGCACACCAGTCAGGAAATCACCTGCCCACCTGCTAAACAACCAGGTGGATTCAATGACTTGTTTGATGAGAACTGCTACAGAAGGTGAGGAGGAGAAATGGGAACACTTACTGGAATGGCTGCATGTAAAGCGGGGCCATTCAGGAAGCAAAGATTTGTTTAAAGAGGCAATAAGCAGGGGATGGTCCGTAAGCAGGGAATTGTGCAATACCATTATTTCAGCGTGTAGTCTATGTCGTACTCGGCTGGGAGAGCACAACCCTCTCAAGGACCAACCCCTACACCTAAGGGACAACAAGGGACTATGGGACTATCCACCTGGCAGGTGGATTATATTGGCCCTTTCCAGCTCTCCGAGGGAAAACACTGTGTATTGGTGGGGGTGGAAATAGTGTCGGGCCTAACCCAGGCAGAAGCTGTATCTCAAGCAACTGCAGAAAATACGGAGAAGGGGTTAAAACACTGGTTTAGCTGCTTGCCTAAGTCCAAATCGATCCAATCAGACAATGGTAGTCCCTTTACTGCCGGGGTGGTTCAGGAGTGGGCTTGAGATGAAGGAATTCCGTGGATTTTTCATATTCCATACTATCCCCAAGCAAATGGGACTGTGGGACGCACCAATGGACTTCTAAAGCAGGCCCTGAAACCCCTCGAACCGGGATGGTCACAACGGGTGCCAGACGCAGTAATGAGGGTAAACAGCCGGTGGGGAATTAATGGGTGCCCACGACTTACCACGTTCTGTCCTAAGCTTCTGTCCATACTCGACAGGAAAAAGGAGACTAAAGACCCTGCAAACCCGCTCCATTATCCTGGGCAACCTGTTCTAGTAGACTTGCCCACCGTGGGGCAAGTACCCCTAACCCTAAAAACTCCCATCAATATTTGTTCATGGGTGGCTACTGATGCCCATGGGAAAGAATACCGCATCAATACCAGGTGGATTGTCCCTTCTTTCTAACCATTACTGGTTTGTTATGTATGTACTTGTTTTACAGGGCGTTGATCCTAGATGACACAGGGGACCCATGTTACTTTTAGCACTTTCAATAGTTACATGCATTATCGGCTACTTATTTGTAATTTGCTTACATTATGATATGGAAGGACATTTTGGGAAACCTGGTGATCGATCTTTGTCCTTGCAGTGGTGGGACCATGGGGGAACTCCCCCAGTCTATCCTGGGACCTAATATGAGGATTCATGTGCATTTGGAATTAAACTTATCAGGGCGTATGTATAACATTACCGACCTCTGTCAGAGATGCCTTTAAATTCACCATCAGCCCAGTCAATCTCACTGCACTAGTTCTGCAAATTTAACCCAGGTGTTCCAAAACGTCTCGGGAATTGATGAGGCTACAGAAATCAACACTGTCAAAGGAATATGGCAAGGCCCGAACACCTTCTATCAGGCTCCATCAAATGTCACATGGGAGAAATTGTGGAATCACACCTGCTGGGTGTGGAATAAACCATTGCCAATCAATTACAATCCACAATGATATGGATATCCAGGAAATTTTACAGGTACATTTAATGACCCCACTTATTGGAAGGCTAACCCAGAGTTGTGCCTTAAGTTACCTTATTGGGAATCACCTCCAAAATTTGAAAAGCCTGTGAGTCACCCGTGACTGCACACTGATGCTTGCAAATACCAAACCGGTTTGGGGATCTAACCAGTTACAGTGCTGGCTCACAGAGCTGGATGTGGTCCTGACAACACCACAGCCACCAACAGCAAGGTGAAGTAATCAAAGACTGGCTGGAGGGGTCTGATTCCACAAATCAAGCATCAATGAATTGTACCTGAATATTAAATTGTATTCCCACTTAAATCCTTATGGACCTGCTAATGTGATTGTGTAACCTCAAATAGTTTTGGAAAACTTAACTTAGCAATTATATGTACTAAGTAACTGAACGAGGTTTGCCTTTAGGGAATTAAAGGTGCAGACCCAACAAGCATCTAAGACAGCGCTGCAGAATCGTCTAGCACTGCTGAAGGAACACGGAGTGTGCGGTGTGCTGAGTCTAACTGCGGGAGAACGCTGCATCCCCATCCACAATGCCACCACCTCTATAGAGGAGACCCGTGCCACGATGAAGGAGATCGCCAACAGGAACAGAGAACTTTTTCGACTGACGGACTGGTTTGATGGATGGAACCCCGGGTCATAGGTCACATCACTGGGATCCTCAGGACTCACAGGGTGGGGAAGATGGCTTGTAGATATCAGTATTATGTTATCATGCGGATTTTTGCTTTAAATGGTATGCCTTGCTCTCTCACCTTCATTTATGTGGAAGTGCTGACAGGACCTTTGATGCTTGATAGCTAAGCTTACCCAGGTCTGTGTATGCTTGTGTTGGGCATATGGAAGAAGTTGGCATATGGAATTGTAGGTTTCTTCAATTTCTTGGGGTTTCACTCAAAGTGGAAAACTAAGGTGGTGAGGTGCGTGTCCTGAAGTGTTTGCATCTCCTGTGGACAGCCTAGATGTTTTGGTTCTCTAAAGATTTGATTTGAACTCTGGCACCCTTCAAAGGTATCACCCACATAAAATTCTTTGCCGCTGCAGTTTACTGTTAAGGTGTTTCCTTTTGAGGAAGAAAGTTGAGTGGGAACTCACTTGTTCTAGAGAAATAATCTTAAATTAGAAGAACAGTGATCTCTGCTAACTAACACCTGAAGAAGGAAAATATCTTTTGTAGTAGGTGTTGGTTGAGAAGTCTCTTGGGTCAGAAATAGTTGCCAGGAAGGTATTGCCCAAATTTAATGGAATATGCCTCTTGTAGGTCTTTTTTGTCTTTGCCATACTACCTTCATTTTATAGGCAATAATTATTTTATAGGAGTGCTGACGAGGTGTAACTTGTTTAAAAAGTGTTCTCTGACCTGAATAGAAGCTTCTACAGATGAGTGTATTTTATTTTTGTTTATGTGTTACCATCAATCCGGTCTCGAACCCTCTAAGACTTAGTTTGAAGTTTGAGAAGGCAGGCATTCTTTATTGCAGAGCTGGATGCACGGGGGATCACTCCACCAAACGTGCATACACTAAAACAAACGTTCATCCTTCACACACCTTACAGACATGAATATTCGTACATTTTCCAAGAAGTTTCCACCTTTCTGCCTATCTGCTACATCTACATAGTGTTGGTGTTGCAAAACTACCCTACCCATGTGTGCAGGTGTCTCAGGTGGTCATCGGTGGTCGTTTGGGGAGTTAGCCCCCTACTCCTTTTTCCCTTTTATGGTCGCGAGTCTTTTGAGGACAATTTCTTCTCCTTGGATGTTTCCCAACTCAGTTGTCCAGCCAAGCTGTTCCTTCTTATCCGCCTTGTTTGAGCAATTCTGACAGGATGTTTCTATTCTCAAGGTTAGGATATCTTCTCTGTACACTTTAATCAGTCAGGCCTTATTAAATTCAAAATATTTTGTTTGGTAAAACATTTCCCCCCTTTGAGAATTCCAAAGTAAGATCTCTTTGGGAGTCTCACCTAGATTGCATGATTCTAATAATATTGTCAACTTCCAGGTATACACAGTGGGGTACAACATGCCCCCAGAAGGTGTAATAGGATGCTTCTCTTATCACTAATTGTTACAGGCCTCAACCTGCAGGCACCAACTGCTTGCAGGCATCAGCTAGCAGGCATCAGGTGTCCCTGTCCCCGGCAAGTGGCCTGTGAAGGGGGTCCCGGGACCCTTGGGCACTTCGGGGTGTTACCCAAAATAAAGACTCTGTAAACCAAGGTTAGTTTAGAGAGGAGATACTGCTTTAGTCTGCGCAGGGTGCTGGGTGGAAAGCTTCCACATATCAAGCACACCAAGCAAAAGAACTTCAAAGTATTTATACACTCCAAACTACATGATTACACATTTACTATAATGATTATTGATTACTTACTTATCACCCCTATCCCTCATTGGTTAGTAACATGATTGCTCCCATTTAAAGTTACAGTGGGTTTTTAATTTTCTGCGCAAGCTCAAAGGGTGAGGGTCTTTATTTGGGCTGGGGTCTTTGAAGCACTCTAATCTCTAACTAAATTGATTTACGTTAAACAATTTTAACAAGCGTCCATGTTCCAGGATGTTTCTCTTCTTCAAGGACGGTAGCTCCTGATTAGAAGTTCCTTACTAATTATTGTTGGTGGTGTGAAGAACAGCCTGACCTAGCTCATGCATCCAATCTGTCCTTGTATTTGATGAGAAACATCTGTATGGACAATAATAGGTACTATGTGTCCTTGGGTGTGATGAGAAGCAGTTGTGTGGCCTACAATTCCCCAGTAAACAATACATTCTTTCCCATGGGTAGCAAGCACATAAAATTTAAGCAACTCTGAACAAGGCCTCTTGTTCAGGGTACAAGGGGGGGCACCCCTGTCCCCCCCCAGAGGGGTCCTGGGACACTGCAGGGGTGGACATGGGGACACTGGGAAACCCCCAGGGACACTCAGGGGACCCCCCAGTCCACCCTCTGTGTCCCCACAGAGGGGTTCCAGGACACTGGAGGACACTGGAAGGGACACATGGGGATAGTGGGGGACCCCCAGGCCAACCCCTGTCCCCATAGAGGGGTTCCAGGACATGTGGGGACACTGGGAGGCACTAAGGGGGGACACATGGGGACCCTCAAGGACACTGTGAGGACCCCCAGGCCACCCTCTGTGTCCCCATAGAGGGCTCCTGGGACACTGGGAGACCCCTAGACCATCCCCTGTCCCCATAGATGGGTCCCAGGACATTGCTGGGGGTACATGGGGACAGTGGGGGACCCTCAGGCCACCCCCCCATCCCCATAGAGGAGTCCCAGGACACTGGGAGACACTGGGGGGGGGGGGGGGCATGGGGACAGCAGGAACCCACAGGCCACCCCCCTGCCCCCATAGAGGGGTCCCAGGACACTGCTGGGGAAACACAGGGACAGTGGGGAACCCCCAGTAGCAGGTTCCAGTGGGGTGACTGGGCAGACTGGGGGGACTGTGCCACCGCCCTGGGGGTCCTCTTGGCTTTCCCGAAGGAGGAGGGGGGGTGGTTGGGGACTGTCCCCAGGCTCCAATTTGAGGGTGACAGTGGAGGGGACAGCAGGGGAGGCAGTGGCAGAGGGGGACAGTTGGGGTCCCAGAGTGGTGGCACACTTGCAGGTCCAAGTGCCCCCCTCAGTGTCACTGCTGGGGGGCAGAGACACCACAATGTACTTCTGGACACTGCCAGTAACCGTGGCACTGGGGACCATGGGCACTGCCACACCAGTTTGACCACGGGCTGGACACTGGGGATGGTGGTGGTGACAGGGTGGGTGCTGGGCTGGTGCAGGTGCTGGGCTGTAAGGGGTGTGCAGATCCCACTTAACTCCCATATTCTCTCACCTTTTTAACCACTTCTGCAACAAAATGGGGGCTTCTATCTGACGACATCCCTGCTAGTACACCAAACTGGGGTAATACTTGATTTAGCATTTGTTTCGCTACTTCACGTGCCATATTGGTGTGACAGGGGTAGGCCTCTGGCCATCCGCTAAATGTGTCCACCAGGACTAGGAGATATTTATAACCTCCTGTCCTTGGTAGTTCAGTAAAGTCTATTTGCCAATATTCCCCTGGGGTTATTCCTGGGGTTGTTATCCCTAAGATTACTCTCTTACCTGCGTTAGGATTATTTGCTTTATAGATCTCCCATTTCTCAGCTACTGATTTTACAGTCTCTGCCATATATCTGCTAAGTAAGGTCTTCCTTAAATGTTAGACTTTCTGTTCCCCAATGAGTGGCTTCGCGCTCTTTTGCAGCCACCTCTCTCATTAGACTAGGGGTGAGTATTAATTACCTTTGGGGGGTTATTGCCCAGCCATCTTTTTGTTCCTTTGCCCCCAAATAGCTAATAAATGTTTTATTGTGCTCTTCATAATGTGGGGTTTGGTCCAATATCCTTGGTACTTTTTCAAGAATCAAGGTTAGAATTTTTGCTTTGGCCACTTCTTTTGCTGCTTTGTCAGCCAATCGATTTCCTCGCACGGCAGCATCGTTATCTCCTTTCTGATGAGCTTTACAATGCGTAACTGCCACTCGCGCAGGTAGCTGGATGGCTTCCAATAGTTTCAGAGTCTGGCTTGCAAATTTTGCTTTTATTTCGCTTTCTCGAGAGGTGAAAAGTCCTCTTTCTTTCCAAACAGCTCCATGAGCATGTATCACACTAAAAGCATACTTTTCCCACACATTTACTTTTTTTTCTTGACTTAATTCCAATGCTGTGGTTAAGGCTGTAAGCTCAGCCTTCTGTGCAGACATTTGAGAGCAGCGCCTGTGCCTCTATAATGGCATCTGTTGTGAAACGGCATATCTTGTTTTCCTTACTCCGTTTTGTACGAAACTGCTTCCATCAGTATATTTAAGTCCCAGTCTGCATCCAAAAGTGGTTGTTCTTTTAAATCCTTCCTGCTGGAATAGACTTCATCAATGGTTTGAGACAATCATGTTCAGGAACGCCTTCTGGAGTTCAAGAGGATAAAAATATAGCTGGGTTATCAATGGCAGTTGTTTTTAGGTTTACATCATTCTGTTCTAATAAAGTAACCTGATATTTCAACATTTAGCTTGGAGAGAGCCAAAGTCCCCCCTTTTCACCAAATCACAGAATCACAGAATCATCTCGGTTGGAAAAGACCATGAAGCTCCTCCAGTCCAACCATGAACCTCACCCTGACCGTTCCCAACTCCACCAGATCCCTCAGCGCTGGCTCAACCCGACTCTTCAACCCCTCCAGGGATGGGGACTCCCCCCGTGCCCTGGGCAGCCCATTCCAACGCCCAACAACCCCTTCTGGACAGAAATACTTCCTAAGAGCCAGTCTGACCCTGCCCTGGCGCAGCTTGAGGCCATTCCCTCTTGTCCTGGCGCTTGTTCCTTGAGTCAAGAGACTCATCCCCCCTCTCTGCACCCTCCTTTCAGGGAGTTGTAGAGGGCGATGAGGTCTCCCCTCAGCCTCCTCTTCTCCAGACTAAACCCCCCCAGGTCCCTCAGCCGCTCCCCATCAGACCTGTGCTCCAGACCCTGCACCAGCTCCGTTGCCCTTCTCTGGACACGCTCGAGTCATTCAATGGCCTTTTTGGAGTGAGGGGCCCAAAACTGAACCCACTCATCGAGGTGCAGCCTCACCAGTGCGTTTTGTTCCAGTACTGCCAATATGGGGAGCATATACAGTCCTTTTCTGACCCAAAGTCAATTTCTGGGTCTCGGTAATCAAGATCACATTTGCAGCTACTGCTCTCAGACACCCTGTCCATCCTTGGCTAGTCGTATCTAGTTGTTTGGAAAAATAAGCAACAGCTCTCTGTTCAGGCCCTAAAAGTTGGGTCAGAACTCCAAGGACCTACTCCTTCCCTCTCGTGTGTGAACAGTTCAAAAGCCTTAGTTGGGTCAGGTAAACCCAAATTGGAGCTCTCATTAGAGATGCCTTGAGTCTCTTGAGTGCGGCCTTACTCGCATCATCCCTTTGCAGAACATTGTTCTCTGCAGTTTTCAGCAGTTGAAGCAGTGGTTTTACTAACAGTCCATAATTAGTAATCCAAAGGCGACACCATCTGACCGTTCCCAGAAAGGCACGCAGCTCGTGTGGAGTTCCAGGCGCAGGGAGCTTACAGACAGCTTTGCTTGCTTTCTTGGCTCAAACTCCTGTGGCCTTGGAAAATTTCAAATCCTGGATATAAAATGTTCTCTTCAGCTATCTGTGCCCTTTCCTTTGAGACTCGATAGCTGCTCAGTCCGAGAAAATTCAGCAGGTTAATTGTCATCTTGACACATTCTTCTTGAGTTTCTGTTGTTGTTAATATATCATCAGCATACAGCAACAATGTCCCTTTCGAGTCAGTCGTTTTCCACTGTGCCAATTCTTTTGCTAATTGATTTCCAAAAATGGTAGGGCCGTTTTTAAACCCCTGTGGGAGCACTGTCCAAGTCAGTTGTGGTTTGTGGCTGGTCTCGGGGCTTTCCCATTCAAAGGCTCTCCTGACTCAAGGAAATACAAAAGAAAGCGTCTTTTCAATCAATCACTGTAAACCATCTCAATTTTTCATGTAGTGTTGTTAACAAAGTATATGGCTTTGCTACTACAGGGTGTATATCTTCTACTATTTTACTGATTGCTCTCAAATCCTGTACCAAGCAGTAATCTTTCCCATTAGCTTTCTTTACCGGCAATATTGGAGTGTTATATTTTGGTTCACGTTCTATTAGTAATCCAAACATGCAAAATTGATTTACTAGAGGTTCAAGCCCTCTTTTCGCTTCTATTTTAATTGGATATTGTTTCAATCTTACCGGTCTGGCTCCCTGTTTCAGTTGAATCTTCACTAGTTCTGCTGCCTTTGACCGTCCAGGTATTCCACTCACCCACACGATAGCAATCACAGCGTCCTATACTTCACCAGTGTCACAACCCGGACTGGAAGCCAGAGAATCGCAATGGTTCTGTGATCCCCTTGGGTTAAATTAAGGTGAAATGACACCAAACGATGGGTTAAAATGTTTTACTTGCAGTAGAGAACAATTTAAACTTGGAGAAGGATAATAAGCAATGTGGTGTCTTATAAATCCATAAGAAAGGAAAGGAAAGGGAAAAAGAAAGGGAAAAGGGAAGGGAAAAGGGAAGGGAAAGGGAAAGGGAAAGGGAAAGGGAAAGGGAAAGGGAAAGGGAAAGGGAAAAGAGGGAGGGAAGGGGGGAGGGGAGGGGAGGGGAGGGGGAGGGAGGGAGGGGAGGGGAGGGGAGGGGAGGGGAGGGGAGGGGAGGGGAGGGGAGGGGAGGAAAGGAAAGGAAAGGAAAGGAAAGGAAAGGAAAGGAAAGGAAAGGAAAGGAAAGGAAAGGAAAGGAAAGGAAAGGAAAGGAAAGGAAAGGAAAGGAAAGGAAAGGAAAGGAAAGGAAAGGAAAGGAAAGGAAAGGAAAGGAAAGGAAAGGAAAGGAAAGGAAAGGAAAGGAAAGGAAAGGAAAGGAAAGGAAAGGAAAGGAAAGGAAAGGAAAGGAAAGGAAAGGAAAGGAAAGGAAAGGAAAGGAAAAAGAAGTGAAAGAGTCAAAGAAATCCGGATCACCACCCCTGGATCCAGCATTGTCTCAGGTCCGGTAATGTTGGATGGTGAGTGTACCCGATCTAGCTTCAATGGTGGGTGCACACCCAGCAAAGATTTTAAGTCTTTTAAGCTCATCGTATCAGCTGATGAGCATATCTGCCCACCTTTAGTTTTTCCTCTGGTCCCACAGGTTTTTGCTGACTTCATGATTCTTGAGCAATCATCTGGGTTCTGGGTCAGAAACGCTCGCCTCTTATCAGTTCATTAGCAATGCGTGCATGGGGTCTGGCCTACACATAGAGCCACAAATGGCTACACGATGGAGCCAGTGATAAACATTTGGTTTCACTCAGTCCATGTCTCGCCCTTTGAGGTTTGTCTAAGGAGTCTGACAATGCAACTGCAAGGGAGTGGGGGGTGCATCCTTCCACACACTCCTGCTTCCTTGGGTGACATTCCTTAGACTAATCCAAAGGCCACAGCTTGTCCTCGAGGTTTTCTCTGTCGATGAATGTTTGAGGCATCAATTCCTTCAGTTCCTTACAACCTGAAATGCTAGATATTACATTATCAATAAAGTAAATTGTGGCTTCCTCTAGTTTCAATTGAGTTACATTAATAGATATTTCCCATTTTTCAAACTTGATTTCTGCTTCTAGCTTTTCCAATAAATCCCTCCCTAGCAATGCCCTAGGCGAATTTGGCGGGTACAAAAATTGGTGTGTTACCCAATGTTTTTCTAATTTAAACTTAATTGGTTTGAAGAATGGACAATTTTTCCCAGCCTCTGTGGCACTGTTATTGTTTCTTGACTAAGTGTTCCTTCTAAAGTGTTTAACACAGAATAGGATGCTCCAGTATCAACTAAAAATTCCATGTCTTTTTTCCCCAGCTGGGATGTAACCAGACGCACTACGGGGGTAGAGTCTCTGGTCCCCTTCATGCCGTTTTTATATTCATTAGAGGAGTTTGGAAAGAGATTTTCGCTCTCAACTGAGGGCAATTCTTTCTCCAGTGTCCCATCTGCTTACAATATGCGCATTGCTCTACACTCAGCCCTGTCCTCCTACTTCTTCCCATGGCACATCCTCTTCCCTTGTTTCCTCCATGCAACCCCCTCTGGGGAGTTTGGGCTAAAGCAATAGTGGTCTGATCACAAATAAGCCTCCCAAACCACATCTAATATTTTACCTAAATCATATTGATCGTTCCCTTTCAGCTTTTGCACCTTTCTCCTTATATCTTCTGATGATCGTCCTTTTATCAAGTGTCTTAATTCTCTCTTCCCTTCCTCTGAATCTGGATTGAATTTATGCATCGCCTCTTAATCTTTCAACAAAACTGGATGGCGACTCATTAACATCTTGTTTAATTTCATAAAGCTTAGACCAGTTCACCGCCTTAGGAACTGCATTTTTAATGCCAAATAAAATCCACCTTTGGTATTGTCTTAAAGCTTGTCAATCCTGGTCTTTGTTAGGATCCCAGCCAGGATCAGCTACAGGCACATGTAAGTTTACATTCCCTTGTAGGCTTCCTGCTGGTATATGTTGTTCCACCACACTCCTAGCAGTGAGAATAATCATATCCCTGTCAACACTTTCAAAGATATGGTGCATCGTGGCTTGTATGTCTTGCCAGTCAGGATTCTGACTGCAAATCATAGTTTCGAATGCATAGTTTCGATCAAGACTTTTTCCTGCAGTATGCTTCAAAATATTCAAATCATTGATAGTAAAAGGGACTTTTACCGTTACCGGACCAGCATTTCCCACAGCCTGACTGAGGGGTGCAATTATCATTTTCTCCAGCCTCCCCCTCGTTTGTCTGGCCACCAGGCCAAACCTGTCTGCTCCCCTGGACTCAACTTTCTCTTTCATTATTTGCTCCAAATATTGATTCTTAACACCACCTGCAGCTCCCACCACACCATCCACAACTCCATTCACAACTCCCCCTGCCTCTGAGGGATATCATTAAATCCAAGTCCTCCTCCAGACTTTCCAAATGCTTAGCACATAGTTGTCCTATATCACACAGAAAACAACAGTGCTTGAGTGGGTTTTTTAAGATCTTTCTCTAAAGATAACACGAGTGGATCCTTAAAGTGAAGAACATATCCACATAAGCTACTTCATCCCATTTTCCTTCCCATCTTAAAAATAACATTATCTGTAGCAAGGTATTATAATTCAATGTACCATTCAGCAGCCACTTTTCTCTAGATTCCATCTTATACAAAGGCCATTATTAACTATAATATTTTATAAAAGTCCCCTGAGTAACAAGCCACCCAGGGGACCACCAATTTTTTTCCAGTGTTGCAAAATGCAACCCAATGGGGACTTTTTGAAGATTCCCCCTTTGGAGGCAGTGGTACCCATGATCCTGACCTCCACTCAAATACAATGTCCAGACAACCAAACAAAGCTCTATCCACTGCACAGGATGTCTCCTGTGACCAATGTGGATAAGCAAGCAAATTTAAAGGGGTCTTATCGGTGTCCCGAGTCAGTCTGAGCCTCAAGAAAATTCCTGACACCAGCATGAAGGTCCCAGAGACTCCCCAGATCTGCAGGAAACACGGCAGAGGGTCCCTGTTCAGGCACCAAAATGTTACTGTAAAAGCCAGCAGAGGAACGCTCTAAGACTCGTTTTGGAGTTTTAGAAGGGAGGTGTTCTTTATTGCAGCGCTGGATTCACGGGGGATCATTCCACCTAATGTGTGTACACTAAAACAAACGTTCATCCTTTATGTACCTTAAAGACACGAATATTTGTACATTTTCCAAGACGTCTCCACCTTTCTGCCTATCTGCTACATCTACATAATGTTGGTGTTGCAAAACTACCCTACACATGTGTGCAGGTGTCTCAGGTGGTCATCGGTGGTCGTTTGGGGAGTTAGCCCCCTACTCCTTTTTCCCTTTTATAGTCACGAGTCTTTTGAGGACAATTTCTTCTCCTTGGATGTTTCCCAACTCTGTTGTCTGGCCAAGCTGTTCCTTCTTATCCGCCTTGTTTGAGCAATTCTGCCAGGATGTTTCTATTCTCAAGGTTAGAATATTTTCTCTGTACATTTTGATCACTCAGGCCTTGTTAAATACAAAGTCAAACATCGTTTGGTAAAAGAATTTCTTAATATTTCCCCCTTTGAGACTTCCAGGTACACACAATTGGGTACAACATGCCCACAGAAGGTATAATGGGATGCTTCTCTTATCACTAATTGTTACAGGCCCCAAATTGCAGGCTCCTACTGCTTGCAGACATCAGCTAGGAGGCATCACTGACACCTTCCATGTAGGACCAGTCTCTGGCCATCTTCAGTTTTTCAGATGAGCTCTTGCTAGAGCAGAGATTGTTCAGAACATCAGGTGACTTCGCGAGTGCAGAGCCCCAGCGCTGGTGAGGATGTGACTGGGAAGGAGAGGGCCAGCAACAGCTTTCAGTCCTGGATCTTTCCATGTAGGAGCAGTCACTGAAGATTTTCAGTTTCAGAACTGAGGTCTCACTAGAACAGTGCTCAGAACATCAGGTGGCTAAGCAAGCACGGAGCCCTGGTGTTATTCGGGCTGCCAAGGGAAGGCAAGGACCAGCAACATCATTTAGCCCAGGCCACTGGCACTGGTTGAATCCATGGTTCAGCTGCATCACCCGTCACTGGAGTCTGAGTAGTCCCAGTGCCTGTCGCTGGGGTCTGAGTGACTGCAGTTCCTGGCACAGGATTTTGAGTAGCCGCAGTGCTTGTCACAGGGGTTGGAGTAGCTGCACAACGCTCAGCATGCTTCTCACAGAAAATCCCATACTGGATCCAAAACATAGCACAATTTTTGCTACTAAGAAGAAAAATTAACTCTATCCTAGCCAAAACCAGGACAGTGTGGTGAGTAGGTGATGTGGCAGGAGCTGGGCCTGACTTGTATGGCGACTCCTGATGTCACTGGAGTCTAAGTAGCTGATTGGGTCTGAAGGAATACTTGCCTTTTGCAGGTGCTCGTGATGTCAACGGTGGCTCTGCAGCTATTAGAGCAAAAGCATGCTGCTGGCCTGGGCAGTGCTTGTGATGTCACAGGTAGCTGAGTAGGTCTTAGGGCAGGAGCAGGCTCATGAAGACGCATGTGATGTCACCGGTGGCTCGGTAGCAGTTGCAGCAGGAGCATGCAGCTGGCTTGTCGTGATGTCACATGTGCCTGAGTAGGTCATAGGGCCGGAGTAGGCACCTTGCTTCTGCAGCTACCTATGACCTAACTGATGGCTGATTAGGGGATAGGACAGCAGCGTGCCCCGATGTATTCCTGTTCGTGTTGGCTGAGGAGCCAGTCAGTGCAGAGCAGGACCCCAGCATGTGCAGCTTCTTGTGATGTCGTAGGTGGCTGAGTAGGTCATGGGGCAGGATTACACAGCTGGCTTTTGCAGCTGGTTGTGACGTCACTTGTAGCTGTGTAGGTGTTAGGGAAGGAGCAGGCACTGGCTTGTGCGGCTGCTTGTGATGTCCTACACAGGACACGTCATGTGGGTGGGCAGGGCTATGCTAATGAGCACTGCACGGCATCCTGGGAGGGTCAAGGATATGCTAATGAGGGTAGGTGAGCACCAGGCAGTGGTGGGCAGGGATATGTTAATGAGCTCCAAAGGTTACCATGAGCCCCTCACGGCCCCTATAAAGCCCCTACAGCCCCATAGAGCACCCCCAGCCCTATAGAGCTCCCCTGGCCCCACAGGGACTCCCTTCAGCCCTATAGAGCCCCACCAGACTCCATAGAGGCCCCCTGACCCTATAGACCCCTGTCACGTCCCGCTCAGACGAGGGAGACAAGTGACTCAGATTCGCAAATCCCCAATGGAGCAGACAACAAGTCTTCAAGTCCAAACATTTATTAACTACTCACAATGTACTAATTGAACACACGATAGTTGGCTAAGTATATAGCAAGTTGTGGCAAGCAATACAATATGCCTTGCATTTCTTAATAGGAAAGGGAAAAGAGGGAGATAGAGGGAATGGGGAAATACAGATCACCAGTCTGGATTTCTGCGCTGATCCTGCCGGCGAGGGTTCCAAGAGGCACAGGAGGCAGCCGGCTTTTTCACTGGCATCCGTCTTCTTCACTTCGCTGCACTCTCTTGGCCCACCCCCCTCTTGATTTATACCCACTTTCCTTGGGTCCGTCCCCTAGGCCGACCCACATACCTACGTGTCCCATGTACGGGGAGGGGTAAGGTGTTTCATGGGATGATGTAATTAGCATGATCATGTTAGCCCTCGTTAGCATATTGAGGGGTGTTAACTTTAATATGCATTTCGTGGATAATGAAGCAAAGGTCATTCACCGGACAGATGGCCCTTGAAGTTTGTCCAGGTGCACCAGAGCAGAGCCGTCCTGTCTCCACAGGGCTCCCTCCTCCAGTCCCATCTTGTGTTATTCGGGCAGCCTTATCAGCTTCAACCTCCACAGAATGCACCCTGTGACTCAGAGTTTTGTCTTGCGAGTGTTTGAGGCATTTCTTCGATCAGCCTCAACTTTTGCTTTCTCAGACTGTTTTTCTTAGTTTCTCGCAGGCCTGGTTTCTCGTCTCTCATAACCCCCCATGGCTTCTATAGACTTCCCTGGCCCAATACTGCCTCCTCAGCCCTATAAGGACTCCCCCTCCCAGGCCCCATAGGGACCTCACAACCCTAGAGCATCCCTCTGACCCCACAGAGACCCCCTCCAGTCCTATAGACTCCCCCTCAGACCCCATAGAGCCCCCATGGCTTCGCTCCATACACCCCCCTGGCCCTATAGAGACCCCTGGCCCCATAGGAACCCCTGGCCCTATAGAACCCCTGGCATTATAAACCCCCCCAGCCCCATTGACACCCCTGCCAGCCCCATAGGAGCCCCCTGGCCCTACAGGGACCCCTCCAGCCAGATAGAGACCCCACAGACACCTCCTTTAATATCCATTTTATTTGGGGAGGGGACCCAGGTGTCCAGGGCGGGGGGACCCAGGTATCTGGGGCAGCCCAGGAGTATTCCAGGCACACCACTTTGGGAGGGGCCCCAGGTGTCCATAGGGGGACCCAGGCATGCACGGGGGTCAGTGGTCAGTGCGCAGGTGGGTGGTGAGGGGCTCGTGCTGGACGGTCTGGTGCAGCATCCTTGCTGCACTGGAAACAGGCTCTGCCAGCACCGACGGCAGGGTGGGTAGCACCCATGGCTGCACCCCCCGGTGAGGCGTGTGCCAAATTCCCCACCACAAACCCAACGTAACAAGCCAGGTCCTGCTGCTGTTCTATCACCTACTCTGCTACCTATGACATCACATTGTCCTGGTTTTGCCAGGGATGGAGCTAATTTTTCTTCTTAGTAGCTAGAAATCATGCTGTGTTTTGGATTCAGTATGGGATTTGTTATGAGTAGAATGTTGGTAATATACTGATGTTTTTAGTTGTTGCTAAGAAATGAAGGACATTTCAACTTCCCATGTTTTGCTAGTGCACAGGTACACAAGAAGTTGGGAGGGAGCACAACCAGAGCAACGGACCCAAACCAGCTAATGGAATATTCCGTATCATACAATGTCATACTCAGTATATAGGTGAGGACTGGCCAGGAAGTTGGGGGGGTCTCTTCCAGGACTGTGGTCTGGGGATCTTCTCTCCTCTGGGATTGCTGGCCATGAACAGGCTGGGCACCAGTAGTCAGGCGGTGAGCAATTGCATTGTGCATTACTCATTTGTATATTCTATTACTGTTATTATTATTATTTTATTTTATTTTATTTTATTTTATTTTATTTTATTTTATTTATTAAACTGTTTTTATCTCAACCTACAAGTCTCCTTACCTTTAACACCTCCAATTGCCTCCCCCATCCCCCAGGGCAGGGGAGGGTGAGTGAGCAGCTGCATGGTGTTTGGTTGCCAACTGGGTTCCAACCACAGCGGTCTTTGTTGGCATCCAATGTGGGGTTGAGATAACAACAGATCTGATTGGAGTGTGTTGGAACAAATATGTGTCGTGGTTTAGGCCCAGCTGGCAACAAAAGCACCATGCAGCCAGTCGCTCACTCATCCCTGTCCCCAGAGGGATGGGGAGGAGAATCGGAAGGAATTGGGGTTGTTTAGTCTGGAGAAGAGGAGGCTGAGGGGAGACCTCATGGCCCTCTCCAACTCCCTGAAAGGAGGGTGCAGAGAGGGGGGAGGAGTCTCTTGAGCCAAGGAACCAGCGGCAGGACAAGAGGGAATGGCCTCAAGCTGCGCCAGGGCAGGGTCAGACTGGCTCTTAGGAAGGATTTCTTTGCAGAAGGGGCTGTTGGGCGTTGGAATGGGCTGCCCAGGGCAGGGGGGGAGTCCCCATCCCTGGAGGGGTTGAAGAGTCGGGTTGACCCAGCGCTGAGGGATCTGGTGGAGTTGGGAACGGTCAGGGTGAGGTTCATGGTTGGACTGGAGGAGCTTCAAGGGCTTTTCCAACCTAGGGGATTCTGGGATTCTGTGAAAACAAAGAAGTAAAACTTCATGGGTTGAGATAAGGGCAGTTTAATAGAACATGACAAGAAGAGAAGAAAACTATAACAACAACAACACTAATAAAACAAATACATCAAGTGATGCACAATGCAATTGCTCAACACCTGGCACCCCATGCTCAGCCCCTTTTCCAGCCGTGATCACCCCCCCCCAACTCCCAGCCAGTTGCCCCAGTTATATACTGGGTATGACATCAGCATGGTGATGAATATCCCCTTGGCTAGTTCAGGTCACCTGTCCTGGCTGTGCCTCAGCCCAGCTTCTTGTGAAAATTAACCATATCCTTGCTGAACCCAGGACAATTTGTTATAAGCATTCATTGCGTTGGTTTAATAGTCACTGGTGGCAATGTTGATTCTTTGGCTCTCAGGGTTGGTGTGCTTGTTCTTAAAGTGTGTTATGTAAGACTTTATGTGCAGCTCCCTGTTGTGCTGTGTGTCACCTGTGGGAACTGGACTAAAGTTATCGTGGTGGTGTACTGTGTAACACTGGTTTATGATATGATAGAAGAACTAATCCAGTATTTGTACTCAGCAGTGCTGTCACCTCTGTACTGCAGGAACCATCTACTGGAAACTATTAAGACTTACACCCTTTACCTTTTCTCCACAGAGAGCCACCCTGTGAAGGAGACATCTTCCCAGATCTTCCCCTTCTCTGCAAGGCTAATTACAATAGCCTTTGAAAAACTGAAAAATTTTTAATATCCTTGAGATGGTGAAACCAGCACAGTCCTATTGCTAGTAACCTTGAATGTGGTTCAGGTCCTGTTTAGGGTTAAACATCAGTGCAGATGAGAGTGTTGTGCAGCTACTCCAACTGCTGTGACAAGCACTGTGGCTACTCAAAGCCCCGCGAAAGGTACTGCGGCTACTCAGACCCCAGAGACAGTCACTGTGACTTACTGAGACCCAGGGATGGGTGATGCAGCTGAACCAGGGATTGCATTGCTGGGGCCTGAATAACAGGCCCTGAAACAAAGTTGACCTCTAGATGAACCTCACAACCAAATGTTATCCATTATTAGTATCTGCTAATTAGTAAAATCTGTATTACCATTAGCATTTATTAATTAGTATCTGATCATTAACGAAGTATGTGTGCTCACTAGCGAAGAATCAGCAGTGAGGATGAAATGCTGAGAGAATGTATCCAACTTCCCTTGTTCAGCCTTGTTCAGGCTGAGAACCCAAGTATTTGGCCTTGTTAGAAACTCCCTTGGTTCTCCCCTGAGCCCTGGCCAGGCTTTGGGTGGAATCCAACAGGAGGATGAAACCAGATGTTTCTGCTCAAAACAAAGGTGCCAGCTATTCTGGGTGGCTGATTTTTGGTCCCTAAGGCTGGACCCGCTCACAGCGACTCTGGGTGCCTCAGCTACGGGTGGACGCCCCGCGTAGGATTTCCCGCTCGCCGGGACAGGCTCAACAAATCCTCGCTGCACCCGGGGCTGCCCAGCGCCTGCGGGTCTGGGTGGTGGGAACGGGTGTGAGTGGGGATGGATCTTCCTTAATCACTATCCTCCCCATCATGTAGTAATGATGAGGTGCATTACCTTGCTTATTCTTATTTCCTATAATTAACTGTATGTAGTAATAATTAAGTGTAGTATTCTGTATTTTTCTTATTGCTTATTTTCTGTATAACTTGGTTATATCCTTTAATTATCAACAGTAAAATAAGCCTACTCTTTCACTCTGGTGTCTGAGTTTAATTGGCATCCTCAATCAGCAGAACAGGGATTCAACCAGTGCCAGTATCAGTTGCCCCACACAGAAGCAGAAATGGACACAAAAGTCATCACATTTAGAAAGGGATGAATAAGCTTCTCCTAGGAAGAAAGAGGAGGAAGAGGAAGATGAGATGGTAATCACCACCACCTGATCTCTATCCCTGAGTGAGCTGTGGGATACACGAAAAGATTTCAGTCATCACCAAGGTGAGAACGTCGTCACTTGGCTGCTCAGATCTGGGATAACAGGGCCAGTAGCTTGGATTTAGAGGGTGAAGAAGCCAGGCAGCTGGTTCCTTGCTAAGGAAGGGGGCGTTGATAAAGCGATTGGAAAAGGGGCACAAGCCTGCGGCCTCTGGAGGTGGCTCTTGTCAGGTGTGAGGGAAAGATACACCTTCGAGGAAGAGATTGTATGTAATGCAGGCAAATGGGCCGACACAGTATCCAGTACCTGAGGAAACTAGCTCTGCTCGAGCTGATTTATTTCCACCCGAAAAACACACAGTTACCACATAAACCCGATGAGGTCCAGCGCTCACAACCCATATGGTGGAAGGTTGTACAGAGTGCACCATCACCGTATGCCAACTCATTAACAGTGGACTATCATGGCCTGAATGAAGTCACGCCACTGCTGAGTGCTGCCGTGCTCGAACTTCAATACGCACTGGAGTCAACGGCAGCAAAGTACACCATGATTGCCATGTCCCGCTCAGATGAGGGAGACAAGGGACTCAGATTCAGAAATCCCCAATGGAGCCGACAACGGTGAGACAAGTCTCAAAGTCCAAACATTTATTAACTTCCCTAATTGGATACATGATAATTGGCTGAGTATATAACGAGTTGTGGCAAGCAACACAGTATGCCTTGCATTGCTTAATGGTGTGAAGGAAAACAGGAAAAAGAGGGAGATAGGATAGAGAAATAGAGATCACCAGCCCGGGTTCCTGCGTTGGTCCCATCTGAGTTCGTCAGGGATGCATCTGTCTTCTTCACTTCTCCATGTCTTCCTCTTTCTTTTCCTCTTCACTCCTCACACACACCACCCCACCACCCCCCCTCAATATATACCCACTTGCCTTGGGTCCGTCCCCCAGGTCAACCCACATACCTACGTATCTCATGTATGGGGAGGGGCAAGGTGCTTCATGGGATGATGTAATGAGCATGATCTGTTAATCTTTATTAGCATATTTGGGGGTGTCAACTTTAACATGCATTTTGTGGATAATGAAGCAAAGGTCATTCACCGGATAGATGGCCCTTGGAACTTTACAAGATGCCCCAGAGCAGAACAGTCCTGCCTTCACAGGGCTCCCCCCCTCCAGCCCATCCTGTGCTATCCAGGCAGCCTGATCAGCTCCAAACTCTACACTGTCCACCCCGTGACTATAGTTTCGCTACTTGCGAGTGTTTGAGACATTTCTTGTCTCGGAGGGCCTCCACTCCCCCCCATCCCTTATCTCTCTCAGGCTGTTTTTTTCTCACAGGCCTGTTTCTCTCAGGCCCTGTTTTGGGGAGTTAGAGTTCATCTCTCACAATGATTGATATCACTGATGCATTTTTCTCAACCCTCTGGCAGCAGAGTACAGGCCACAGTTTGCTTTCAGTTGGAGGGGTGTCCAATACAACTGGAATCACCTGCCCCAGGGGTGGAAACACAGACCCACCATTTGCCATTCACTGATCCAGACTGCCCTGGAAAAGAGTGGAGCTCTGGAACACCTGCAGTACATTGATGACACCACCACATGGGTCAACACAGCAGAAGTTTTTGAGAAAGGGGAGAAAAATAATCCAAATCCTTCTGAAAGCTGGTTTTGCCATAAAACAAAGTAAGGTCAAGGAACCTGCACAGGAGATCTGGTTTTTAGGAATGAAATGGCAAGATGGACATCATCAGATCCCAATGGATGTGATCAACAAAATAAGAGCTATGTCTCCACCGACCAGTAAAAAGGAAAGACAAGCTTTCTTAGACGTTGTAGGTTTTTGGAGAATGCATTTTTCCAAATTACAGTCTGATTGTCAGCCCTCTCTATCAAGTGACCTGGAAGAAAAACAATTTTAAATGAGGCTCTGAGCAGCAACAAGCCTTTGAACAAATTCAACAGGACATTGGTCATGCAGTAGCCCTTGGGACAGCCCAGGCAGTACGAGATGTTAAAAATGTGCTCTGCACCACTGTCAGGGAGAATGGCCCTCCCTGGAGTCTCTGGCAGAGAGCACCAGGGGAGACCCGAGGTCAACCCCTGGGGTTTTGGAGTTGGAGACACAGAGGATCCAAGGCCCACTAAACTACAATTAAGACAGAGATATTGGCAGCTTATGAAGGAGTTCGACCTGCCTCAGAAGTGGTTGGCACTGAATACAGCTCCTCTTAGCACCCCGACTGCCAGTACTGGGCTGGATGTTCCAAGGGAAGGTCCCCTCTGCACATAATGTGAGTGATGCTGCGTGCTACCTCATTCTTTCCATAGCATACCCGTTGCATGACACACTCCAAAAGCGTATTTAGAGTCAGTACAGATAGTTATCCATTCATTATGTCCTACCCAGGCTGCTCTAATGCAGTTAATTCAGCCCCTTGGACACTCACCAAGAGTTGTAGAAGTTCTGTTTCAAGTACTTCTATAATTCTCTACCACTCCATTCATGTAGTATGAAGTTTCACTGGTGAAAAGGGTTAAATCAGAGTTCTCTAGAGGCTGATCTTGCAGATCTTCCTGTAGGCAGCTGGAGTGGAACACTACATCAGCACAATCATGATGCAGCCCACTGATAGAGGGAGCAGGCGTTAAAGTTGCTGGATTCAAACCATCCCATCTTTTTAAAGTCATATTATCCACATTTAAATGGTTAGTTCTTAACAGCGTGGGGACATGCTTGTGTAGCGTGTTGTTTAAGAATCGGTTCTACTTCATGCAGCACACACACGGTTGTTGGGTGACCCAGGACTAACGGTCTGCTTCTTTCCACCACAGCCGCTGTTGCTGTCAGCGCTCGAACACAGAAATCATTCCCCACCGCTGCAAGATCCGGCTGAGCTGAGTGAGAAGCCACAGGGCGGCGCTGCGGACCTAGTTTTTGAGTAAGGACCTGCTGCCTACTCCTTTGTTCTCAGGCACAAACAGTTCAAAGGACTTGGGCTAATCTCACAATCCTAATGCTGGAGCAGAAGCTAAAGCTCCTTTCATAGCTTGGAAAGCCTTTTCTCTCTCTGGACCCCACCGTACAGGCTCCACTTCCTCTGCCTTGGTAGCTTCTCTCCATGGTTTACTTGGCTCCCCTAGCCCCGGTATCCACGGTCTGCAGTATCCTACTGCACCTAAAAATCCTCACAATTGGTTACCGGTCGAGGTATTTCTACAATAGCCTGGACCCGTTCTGGGTCTACGAATATTTGTTCTTCCTTTAATATAAATCCTAAATATTTTACAAAGCCTTCTTGTGGCAGCTACAGGAGGCACTGTGCTTGCATTCTCTCATCCCGCTGGGGGACTTTTAACAACTCCGACATCTGCTGGAAAAGTAGCATGATGAGCTATAGGCAACCAAGACGACCCCTGAGTGCATCAAGGATAACTTCTTAAGCCAGGTAATAGCCCTACCAGAGGGGATTACTGGACCTGTTGGTCACCAACACAAGTGAGATAATCAGAGACATCAAGATTGGAGGTAGCCTGGGCTGCAGTGATCATGCACTGGTGGATGATCACAGTCCTGAGGGATACTGAACAGGCAAAGAGTAAAGTCAGGACCCTGAATTTTAGGAAGGCAAACTGCCTCCTAGAAGCTATGCCAGGGCACATGGAGGACAGGGAGATGATTCGACACAGCCAGCATGGCTTCACCAAGGGCGAGTCTTGCCTGCCCAACCTCATGGCCTTCTGTGATGGAGTGACCACCTCAGTGGCCAAGGGGATTGCTGCAGATGTCATCTAGCTGGACTTCAGTAAGGCCTTTGACAAGGTCCCCCACAACATCCTCCTCTCTAAACTGGAGAGATACGGATTTGATGGGTGGGCTGTTCGGTGGATCGGGAATTGGTTGGATGGTCGCATCCAGAGAGTACTGTGTCCAGCTCTGGAGTCCTCAGCCCAAGAAGGACACGGACCTGTTGGAGCAGGTCCAGAGGAGGCCATGTAGATGATCAGGGGGCTGGAACACCTCTCCTAGGAGGAAAGGCTGAGAGAGTTGGAGTTGTTTAGCCTGGGGAAGAGAAGGCTCTGGGGAGACCTTATTGCAACTTTTCAATACTTAAAAATAAGTAAGATGGGAACAGACTTTTTAGTAGGGCCTGTAATAACAAAGGGTAATGGTTTTAAACTAGAAGGAGGTAGATTCAGACTAGATATAAGGAAGAAAATTTTTACAATGAGGGTGGTGAAACACTGGAACAGGTTGCCCAGGGAGATGGTAGAAGCCCCATCCCTGGAAACATTCAAGGTCAGGTTGCACAGGGCTCTGAGCAACCTGATCGAGTTGAAGATGTCCCTGCTCATGGCAGAGGGGTTGGACTAGCTGACCTTTAATGGTCCCTTCTGAACAGTAGGATCGTGTTCTATGATTCTACTTCCTGCTGACCCAGCTGAAGTTTAGAAGATGCATGGTGAACTTTTTCTGCTAAAGCAGACAAATAGTATCTTTCAAGTAATCTTCTCTTGTTGGCAAGTAACAAATGATATCGTACAAGTATAGAACTGCCAGGTAATATATCTTTCAAGTCATCTTTAAGCAAACAGGATAATATCCTAGGATACCCCCTGCTTGGGGCAAGCAGGTCCACGTTAGTTGTTGGCCTTTTCATGTAAATGTGAACAGATGCTGGTTGTCTTCTGCTATGGGAAGAATGCAGCTGTTAAATCAATTACAGTATTTTGCCCGATGTGGAATTTTTAATAATATGGTTGATGAGTCCAGAACCACCAGATGAGGTACAATCACATGTTGATTTATTGCTCTGAGATCCTGTACAAACTAATATTCTGGATCCCCTTCTTTATCTAATCTATTTTTGCTTACAAGTAAAATAGAGCTATCACATGGGGAATTGCATGATCATAAAATCCCTTTCTCCAAATATTGGTAGATTTCTTTCTGAATACTTTTTTCTGCTTCCTTGGGAATCTGATACTGCTGGATACAGGCTCTCCTTCTTTTGTTTTTATAGAGACTGGTTGTGCCAATTTCAGTAAATCCACATCCATTCTGGAGAAGCTCCATAATTTTGAAGGTACTTTGGTAAGTTCGGGTGGTACTCCAGGAATTTTGGGTGAGTTCTCAGCAGTGACACAGACCCCTGCTACTCTAAGTTCTACCCCTTCTGGGGACAGACAGATCTGAGCATTTAGAGCTCATAGTAGGTCTCATCCCAACAAACATAGGTGAATCTTCAGCGACGACACATCTTCCCCACACACCCTGGCTGCCTATCCACAGCAACAACGGCTGGCTAAGCAATTGTTCCTTTTTTCCCAGTGACTCCTTGAACTAACACTCTATCAGTAGAGATTTGCCCCACAGGTTTGAAATTCAAAGGCGATATAGTGACTCCTGTGTCCACTAGAAACAGTACTTCATTGTCTCCTATTTTTCCCAGAATTTGACTCTTACGATTCAGTTTAGTAGTCCAAAACCCGTATGTACCCCAAGATTCATCTGAGTCCCCTTCCTCCTGTCATTGCTGCTTGGCAATACTCATCTGATCTTTCCCAAATCTGGATCCGGGTCCGTGGGGCACCCTTGGCCTCACAGTACATTCTCTTTTCCAGTGTCTTTGCTCCACACAGTAGTTACAACAACCATCTATTGTCGACTCCTGTCCCCTTACCTTACTGCCAATGTCCCTGATACCGTGGTGGTCTCCGCCCCAGGGGCAGAGCTCTGCCTTCACCTTGCTCTGGTATTCCTTAAACTATTGCTTCTGCAAGCAGAGTAGCCTCTTGCTGTGTCTTCTTTCACCTTACCATCTCTAACTTGCATTTTTTCTTTTAATCTCTACCATCAAAAATTAATATTGCAATGCTCAGAATTTTCTGCAGTTTTTCTCCTTGCCGCTCTAGCACATGAACCTTAAAATAGTTAAGGATGTCAGAGGTGGCTTTCTGCACAAATACTAGTAGCCAATGCATCATTAAAATTCTGTTCCGTCGTTCTATTTTAGGAGGGTTTGTTCCAGCCTGGCCCAGAAGTCACTAGGATGCTCATCTGGTCATTATCAACATTCTTGCACTTTAGGTCAATTTATGCCTGTTTCCCCACTTGCTCTGACTGTCTGTATCAAGTCCCGAGACATAGTTTACCAGTTTCACAGAATCACAGAATCATCTAGGTTGGAAAAGACCATGAAGCTCCTCCAGTCCAACCTCCTCCAGTCACCCTGACCGTTCCCAACTCCACCAGATCCCTCAGCGCTGGGTCAACCCGACTCTTCAACCCCTCCAGGGATGGGGACTCCCCCCCTGCCCTGGGCAGCCCATTCCAACGCCCAACAACCCCTTCTGCAAAGAAATCCTTCCTAAGAGCCAGTCTGACCCTGCCCTGGCGCAGCTTGAGGCCATTCCCTCTTGTCCTGGCGCTTGTTCCTTGGCTCAAGAGACTCATCCCCCCTCTCTGCACCCTCCTTTCAGGGAGTTGCAGAGGGCCATGAGGTCTCCCCTCAGCCTCCTCTTCTCCAGACTAGACCCCCCCAGTTCCCTCAGCCGCTCCCCATCAGACCTGTGCTCCAGACCCTGCACCAGCTCCGTTGCCCTTCTCTGGACACGCTCGAGTCATTCAAGGGCCTTTTTGGAGTGAGGGGCCCAAAACTGAACCCACTCATCGAGGTGCGGCCTCACCAGTGCTGAGTACAGGGGTAAGATCCCTTCCCTGTCCCTGCTGGCCATGCTATGGCTGATACAAGCCAGGATGCCATTGGCCTTCTTGGCCACCTGGGCACACTGCTGGCTCATGTTCAGCCGGCTGTCAATCAACACCCCCAGGTCCCTCTCTGACTGGGGCAAGCAGGTCTCCCCAACTCCTCCCCAAGCCTGTAGTGCTGCTGGGGGTTGTTGTGGCCCAAGTGCAGCACCTGGCAGTTGGCCTTAGTGAAACTTATTTGTGTCCCCCAGGGCTCGGTTTTGGGGCCACTCCTGTTTAACGTCTTTATTGATGATCAGCTGTTCAGATTCAGCCTGTGCAGCCAGTTCCTGCAGAGGTGGTGTGGCATAGTCAGCTTCTGCAACAGGTTTGTGTATCCCGAGTTTGTGTGGCAGGTCTGTCCTTACTCAGTTTGTGCAGAGGGTTTGTGCACACCCAGTTAGCGTATCAGGTTTGTGCAGCAGGCTTCTGCAGATTTGGGGTGTGTAACAGGTTTCAGGTAGCAGGTTTCGGCATATTCAGTTTGTGCAGGTGTGGTTTTTTTCTTTCAGCGGATTGCTGAGCATTCTATTGCTGCAGGCGGTTTATTCCTTTTCAGACCACGAAGCAGATGTTTGAAGCTAGTTTTGCATACTCTGTGCATCAGCTTTCTGCAGACCATTTTTGCTTATTCAGTTAGTGGAAGTGGTTTGCACTCAGTTCACACAGCAGCTCTGAGCGTATCCAGCCAGCGCAGCGGGTTTCTGCACATTCAGGTTTGTGCAGCAGGTCTGTGCATGTGCAGTTATCGCAGCAGGTGTTTCCAGCAGGTTTGTGCCTATTGCAGGTAGTGCAGCAGGTTTCTGCATGTTCAGTTTCTACAGCAGGTTTCTGCAGGAGGTCTGAGCACATCAACTCGGTGCAGGTTTTTGAATATTCAGGCTGTGAAGCAGGTTTATGCCACAGGTCTGTGCATGTCCAGTTACGGGAGGAGCCATTTGCAGGTGGATGGTGCCTATTCAGATTTTGCATCCGGATTCTGCAAATTCCCTTTCTGCAGCAGGTTTTACTTGATTTGCTTACTGCTGCAGGTTTCTGTGTGTCACCCAGGCCCTGCGGCAGTGTGGTTATAGGTATCTAGGCATGTGGAAGAATATGGGCAGGTATGTAGAAAGCCTGTCACCTCTGAGGGTCTGGGACTTCATTCCTGAACAAGTGCAGGATCCTGATGAAGTGAGAGAATGTTTGAAAAAAGATGCCCTAGCTACACTGTTGAAGGTTAAACCTTTAGAACAATGTAGCAACATTATGGTTAGGTCAAGAAAGATGTTCTTTGTGTATATTGAAGCGAAGGGCATCCCAAATCAACAGAACAAGGAGATAGCCTTCTCCGAGCAGAGACACCCCGAGCCATTAGACCTTGCAGAGGGTACATTGCCAACTTGGCAATCAAACTCAAGGTCCATGTGTCCTTAGCTGAACTACCCGCATTATAATACTAAAAATCATGCCTATGGGTCAGGAAGACCCTTGCCCGGGTGAAGACCCTTCCCCTGAGCATGCGTAGTACTAGAGGTATTGTGTCAGCAGGAATATAATTGTATGTAAACTACTAGCCAATCATCCTAGAGAGGATGGACTTGGAAAATCACTAACTCTGCAAGTTTTGTGTATAAACACAGCGTGTTGGTGTGCTTGATTTGTGGGAAACCAGCGAGCAGCCAGGCTTGGGCAACCCTGAAATAAATAAGCAGTGTCTCTCCCGAGTGTGTGATTATTGACCTATTGCACACCAGGTGACGAATCCGCTTTTCAGACAACAATACCAAAGAGGCACAACTTACGCAGTGTGCTGGGGTCTGGCTTGCACCTACTGAACACTGCTCAGTACTATTCAGCACCCTCAAAGTCGAGGAGAGTTTCTTGATCTGAAAACATACCAGCAGACACCGGCTAGACCAGAGACCCAGCCTTCAACTATATCACCCCTGTAATTAAAAAGAAACAATGGAAGCAGAAACTCATTTAGTAAGGGATGAAGAAACTTCTCCTAAGAGGGAGCAGAAGAGAGAATCAGAAGAGGCTGCCTGTTCTGCAGCACAGCAGTCACAAGAACAGGAGGAGGAAAAGACTGAAATCATAAATGAGACAGAAACCACCCAATCCCTACCCCTAAGTGAACTGCTATATATATATGAAGATATTTCAGCCATCAACCAGGTGAGCAAATTATCAGCTGGTCACTCCAATGCTGGGACATTAGGGCCTGTAGTCAGGAATTGGAGGGTAAGGAAGCCCAGCAGCTGGGATCCCTTGCTAAGGCCATTGACAAAGGGTTTGGAAAGGGGCAGGAGTCCTCAGTCTTTGGAGGGGACTATTGTCAAGTGTGAGGAATGGGTATCCCTTCAAGGAAGATCTTGCAAATTCCTGAAGCAAGTGGACCACCACTGAGGGAGGTATCCAGTATCTGAGGGAATTAGCCATGGTGGAGGTGATCTATAGCAATTTGGATGATAACCAGGTATCCAAAGACTTGGATGAAATCCAGTGCACATGGTCCACGTGGCGAAAGTTTGTACAAGGTGCACCAGTGTTATATGGCAACACTCTGGTGATAATGAGCTGGACAGACACAGAGACATCAAGTACGGATGGATTGGCCAGACAGCTCTGAGAATTCAAAGAGAATCTTGCTTCCTCCCTATAGACCTCTGTCTCGGCTGTGGAGAAGCTGTCCCAATTGTCCCAGTAGTTAAAGGATAGGTCTTCCTCACCCATACCAACCAACATCTCAGCTATCAAGAGTCAGCATTTTTCTGTCCAAGGGAGAGGGTGCCAGTGGCACACACCATGGGCCACCCCTGCGTGACCAGGGAAAGGACATGAGGAAGTGGATTGATGAGCCTACCTGGAGACTAGGAGCTCAGGTACAGGAACTGTAAGAAAAAACAACAGCCAAAGACATCCATCCAGGAAAATTACTGCTCCAGTGCCTGTTGGGCAGAGTAGAAGGGCTGATCTTACTTTTGACCCTGATGAAGGGACTTCTGGTTTGCAGTTTAAAAAATTAAGTAATGAATACTCTGACGAGGAGTAGAGGGGCCCTGCCTTCGGCCAGGCGGAGGAAAGGGACAACCAGATTTACTGGACTGTGAGGATTTGGTGGCCTGGCACATCACTCCCATGGCAGTATAAAGCTCTAGCAGTGCACAAAGCTCTAACACCACCGGATTACAAAGGGGCAGAATAATTCTGTAGTTCTGGAGTGACAGGGAGATCTGAACAGCTGTCTGTGTTGGAAGCTGAGGTGAGCCTAACTGGGAAGGAGTGGCAAGAGCATCCTATTGTGACTGGTCCAGAGGCTTGATGTATCCTTGGCATGGACTACCTCAGGAGAGGGTACTTCAAGGATGCAAAAGGGTACCGTTGGGCTTTTGGTACAGCTGCCTGGAGTGTGGAGATTAAGCAGCCGTCTAGCTTGCCTGGTCTCTCAGAGGATCTGTCTGTGATGGGGTTGCTGCAGGTTAAAGAAGAGCAGCTGTTCAATTGCTACAATAACAGTGAACTGGTGACCAGTCAAGACTTGGACAGGCTGGAGCGATGGGCTGAGGCCAACTGTAGGAGTTTCACTAAGGCCAAGTGCCGGGTGCTGCACTTGGGCCACAACAACCCCCAGCAGCGCTACAGGCTTGGGGAGGAGTGGCTGGAGAGCTGCCAGTCAGAGAGGGACCTGGGGGGGTGATTGACAGCCGGCTGAACATGAGCCAGCAGTGTGCCCAGGTGGCCAAGAAGGCCAATGCCATCCTGGCTTGTATCAGCAATAGCATGGCCAGCAGGGACAGGGAAGGGATCTTGCCCCTGTGCTCAGCACTGGTGAGGCCACACCTTGATGACTGTGTTCAGTTTTGGGCCCCTCACCCCAAAAAGGCCATTGAATGACTCGAGCGTGTCCAGAGAAGGGCAACGGAGCTGGTGCAGGGTCTGGAGCACAGGTCTGATGGGGAGCGGCTGAGGGAACTGGGGGGGTTTAGTCTGGAGAAGAGGAGGCTGAGGGGAGACCTCATTGCCCTCTACAACTCCCTGAAAGGAGGGTGCAGAGAGGGGGGATGAGTCTCTTGAGCTAAGTAATAAGTGATTGGACAAGAGGGAATGGCCCCAAGCTGCGCCAGGGCAGGGTCAGACTGGCTCTTAGGAAGGATTTCTTTGCAGAAGGGGTTGTTGGGCGTTGGAATGGGCTGCCCAGGGCAGGGGGGGAGTCCCCATCCCTGGAGGGGTTGAAGAGTCGGGTTGACCCAGCGCTGAGGGATCTGGTGGAGTTGAGAACTGTCAATGTTACGCTAATGGTTGGACTGGATGATCTTCCAGGTCTTTTCCAACCTAGATGATTCTGACTCCCTGGTTCCCATCCATAAGCTGGATCGGTAACTGGAGAGTCGAGTGATCAGCAAGACACTCACCCTTTAATTTAAGTCCCATAGCAAAAATCTAACAGAGAGCGGAGGCTAACATTGGACTATCATGGCCTGAATGAAGCCACACCAGACATGTTAGAACTCCAGTATGAACTGGAGGCAAGGGCAGCCAAGAGGTATGCAACAACTGGTATTGCTAAGACATTTTTCTTTGGCAGCAGAGCTCAGGCCACAGTTTGCTTTCACATGGAGGGGCATCCTGTACACCTCAAACTGGCTGCCCCAGGGGTGGAAACACAGCCCTATTTGTCATGGACTGGGACAGACTGCACTGCAACTCCTGACCACCTGCAGTGCACTGATGACATCACTGTGTGGGGCAAGCTGCCCCCAGGGAGTTCCCACTGTATGTGCTGACACAGGCTCAATTAACCCTTTGGTCCTGGGTGCCAGGACTGCTGCAACACTGAAAGTAACTTTACTCATGTTTGTTTTGAGCAGTGCCTCACCTGGATGTGGTTCTAGGACTCAGGGCCTGACTTGACTCTGCCAGGTTGTGGTGCCTCCGTGAAGGCCAGGACAGGGCTTTCCAAAAAACCCTGTTTGCCCCTGACCCGTTGCCTTCTGCCCGGCAGCACACTGGGGTGCTGATGAGGACTGTGGCTGGAATAGACTGTGTGCTCCTGCCAAAAACTTGATGCCACCTCCCCACCTGCTTGTTCTTTAGAAGAATGGTTTGTTCTATTTGAGTCTTGCTGGTCCTTTCAATTCCTTTGGATTGAAATAATTTATTTGAAATTCTTTTAGAAAACTTACTGCAGTATTGCTCTCCTCAAGCCACTTCCACCTGTAAAAACCTTCTGCAGCCTCTTGCATTCAGGTTTTGGTGGTGGCTGAAGAATATTGGGGTTTTAAGTCAAGCCTCTTCCTCAGGGATGTAAATGAAACAGGTGTGGTTTTTTACATTAGAGCTTTCTACTGAGCTTTTGAACAATTTCTGTTTGGCCAAGCTCTGGGAAGAGGATTTTGCCACTTTTTCTTCCTGTGAAGGAAAGCTCTGCTCCCATCTGGGTTTCCTGATGGGATGTGGCTCCTTCTGCTTTGTTTTTTCAGGGTGTCACGCTGTGGCTCATCCTGTTCTGGTGAACAGGGACCTGCCTGATGACCACTGAAGGGAGAGAGAGGAGATTGGCCACCAGAGCACAGGTAAACTCTCCAGTCAGGGCACATTTACTGAGTGGGGTACAGGTGGTGGGGGGGTAGGGTGCCCTGTGAGGCCGGAGGCCATGGACTGCCCCGCACTGGTCAGTCAGCTCAGCACAGAGAGGCCAGAGGCACAAGAAGCTCTGTCTGCTGAAGAGCTGGGGGGCACTCACCCATTCCAATGCACACACAGGCTGCAGCCACCTGATGAAGTCCCAGAACCCTGGTACCAGCCCAGCTCTGATGGCTGGGGAGCCAGGCTGTGGATCAGCACAGAGTAATTAATAACTCGTTCTTCTGTCATTGGGATTACAACCCAAACGCCACCATTCTAGCCGTGCTTTGACGCTGCTCCAAGCAGAGCTCAGCCCTTCTTGCAGGCTGCATCCAGGGGCAAACAGCATTTCAGCTTCGCCCTGGAGCTCAGACCACGTATGGCAGCACAGGGATGGAAGCCCATCAAATATTGGGGGGCTGAAAGGATGAAACTTGTTGCTTTGGGATTGGATAGGGGGTGGTTGTGCTCACAACCAAACCTTTCTGCTGTGGGCTGTAGAAGCCTGTGGGCTTGTAACATCAAGCAGGAATGGCCCCTAGCCTCCCTAGGGGTGGCAATCCAGAGATCCTGCGTGAGATCTTGAGAGAAGCAAAACAAAACAAGTAACAGAGTCGCAGGCCTGGACTGCAGGAGAGCTCACTTTGGCTTTATCTGGGATGTGCCTGGCAGGATGCCGTGGGAGACTGCACCAAGGCCAGTGCTGCTGGGTGATCTCCAAGGAGCTCTCATCAGGCCTGGGGACAGTGAGGCACCACCCCCAGCAGAGATCAACGTAAGGAACACTTGAACTAGAAAATAATAACAGAACAAAGACGTCGACTGTTCAAAAACTAATTCAAGAAAAATACTATTCACAGCACTTTTAAGGGGAAAAAAAGAAGTAGTGAGTGTTTTACTTCAGAGTTCTACTGTTTGGGGTTTTGCTATTATCAATGCAGAAAGATCAAAAAAGTGGCTGGCTAAGGGGCTTCTGGGTCTGACAGCTACTCACAGCTGTTAATCAATATTGGCTACTCACAGGAAAGGGAGGATCTCTTTCTCAGCTGTGTTACTTTCATTCTCCCAAAGCAACATGAGTTGTCAGGAATGTCCCAACCTCTACTGCTGTAATGCAGGCAGCTCATTTTCATCTACTTGAGCATGTAAGGATTTAGCTTAGAACCAAGGAGCTGAAACAGAAGTTTTATCTGTGCTGCTGGTTCCTTTGCTCACATGAGACAGGCTTCACACAACAGAATGCAGATGACGAAGTACATGATGGGGGATACTCTGAAATGCAACAGCAAGAACATTTAAAGGATTAGTTCAACAACAGGTATTTGTTCCACTTCAACCTAATGAAATTTCTGCAGTTAAGTTCAGCATGTAAGAATGACAGGCTGGCACGTCTATCACTTCTCAGCATCTTAACCTTTTACCTCTGGGAAGGAACCAAACTCCTCCCCAGCAGAAACAGTCCATTTTGTAGAGAACCTCAGTGCTGGGCATGCAACAGCATTACATGAAGTAAGAGAATACAGACTGTGTCCAAAAAAATACAGGCACCGGCACTTTGTAGCATTCATTTCATTTCTACTCCAAACAACTCTGGCTTTGGAATTCTTTATTTGGTTTGAAATATGCTGAACACAGATCCTATGTCAAAGTTCTTCCAGGTCTCTTCACAAGCTTCCCTCCCACCTCTTACCTGCCTGGGTGGATACCAGTAATCCAGAACATTACTAGAGATAAGATCACGGTCAACTGAAGCTACTAAAAGAAGGCAGAAGTTGGCAGCATCGGGTATGACTGCAGGGACACACTCTTCCCCTCTAACCCTCCTGTTCTAGGCTCCTGGAACACATGTAAAGCAGTAAGACTTCTGACAAAATATAGGGGAGGGAGAACAACATGTTCCCTAGGTGTGTGCCCTCCAGAACTGAAGTCTCTTCAGGTGCTGCCCAACCCCACCACTGAGCTAGAGCTGCACTGCATCGTGCAGTGCCTGGAGAGGTACCGCCACGTCCCATCCGGCGGGGGCAGACAAAGCCCTTACCCTGCAGAAGGGCTCTTTGCTGCATGGGGCAAGAGAAGAGGCACAGCTCGTATCTTCACTGTAAGGCAATGGAGGGCCACCCTTCAGCCACGAGTAGGTCTTGAGGTTTTTTTCCATGTCTCTTTTCTGAAGGGTCTGCATTTCCTCCTTCACTCTAAAGCAGCTAGTTCCTCCAGGAGCTGCTCTTTCTCATGCTGCAGCTCCTGCACCCGCTGTTTGTTCTGCTCTAGTCTGTCCTCCAGCCACTGAAGGAGTGGCCCACTGATGGCAGACATCTGGCTGCAGAGGTTCTTTGTGAACACTGGAAAGAGCAAGAATATATTGTGCCAGTGCAAACACACAAAAGACTCAGTGTGCTAAACAACCCCAAAGGCAAAAGCATTAGAGACAGCCAAGGAAACCCTCCAACATCCTGGCCAAGGCAACCAGACATCCCCACAGGAACGTCAGAATCAGCCACTTGCTAAACACAGAAACAAGGTATTTCAGTCTGACATTTAGACACCCAGGGGAGGTTTGACAGACCTACAAAAGAAATCTGGAAATCTGCATATAAGTCATCATTGATGCTAATGAATTTCTAAATTCAGAAGCCAAGTCTGCCTCATTTATTGAGCAGGTGAGAATGGGCAATGGGGTATTTATCCTGGAACAGAAGCAGGATTAGGATTCACCCTATCTCGCTGGCAAAAGCACAGATGTCACATGGATGTAACGTACAGGAAGTGCCAGGAGATGCAAGCACGTGTATAGATCAGCCAGACACCACTTTAAGCCTCACCAAATCCAAAATTCCCTTGCCATTCTAACAGAAAAAAAACCCAAACAAACCCAAAGTCTATTGTAATTTTAAACAATTGTACAAAGGCCAAAGGATATAACAGCATTCATAAACCCCAGGATTAAGTTATTTTACAGCCCTTGATGTTTTCCTTTAAAGTGTTTAGTTACAATTCTGTCCCTCCACTAGACTTTATGTAACAAGATAACAGTCTCAGGGAATCCTCCAGTAACATTACAGTGTTTGTGACTGGAAACTAACTGTACGGCACAGAAAAAGACAGAAATTTGTGCTTTTATAGTTATTTACAAGTGCCTTTTATGGCAAAGGGAAGACTGTTACACAGCTGTGGTCTACTGTCCCCTGAAGTTAGAGCCAAACTAACCCCTGCTCAAGACTCTACTGTTTTGACTCTGGGAGCAGCATCCTGGATTCTCACATGCAGAAAAGGAATCCTTACCTGAGCCATTATGAATCTTGGTTACGGAGTCTAGGTGGGTGAGGCTAAGAGAACGAACAGAATGCAGGTTAGTGACAAGATAGCAGGGAATTCCAAATTAGGCAAACCCAGGCTATAGAACAAGCTACCTACAAGTCACCGATGCTACAGGTACATCTAAAGTTCTTCACTTGTTGAAGCCCTGTACATTCCTAAGGATAACAAGAGCTTACAGCATAAACATCAGTGTTGAGCACCAGAGGCAGAAAAAAAAAGCAGCTGATACTTAATCTAATTTTTCAGACTTTTCAGCACTCTTACCCTTGTTAAACACTAATTCCTGTCACACACAGACACATGGCTGAAGTGACACCATTAGTTCACACATGCTCTAGTTCTTTTTTTGTTGCAGCAGAGGAGCAGTTACACTTAGCCCTTGTGCACAGAGCTGAGAACTTGAATTCCTTAATGTGAAGGTATTCAGTCAGTTCTCCTACAGAGGCATGTGAGCTGCTAATGCTTATTTTCTATATCCCTGCTAAAGTTATGGTACTTTAAGTCCAGCAACAGTAGAACATGTTAGCAAAGACAGTCTTGGAGAGGGGTACAGCCCCAGCATTACCTGTGAATTCTCCTGTAGGCATCTTGCTCTTCTTGGCAAAGGATCTTGGGCAGCTCTACAGCTGATTCCAGACACACTTTCCCAATGGTTTCATGGGGGACAACATGAATAGGAATTTCAATCCTTTCGTATCTAAAAGGGTATCAGATAAAATTAACTTCAAAGCAGCGAAGAAAAAAAAAAATACTTCTACAAACCTGCAACAATCTGTCCAATGTGTGGCACTGATGCAGGTTTACTTTTGGGAACACATGTCTGAGTTGATAGGCAGATGGAAGCCTTTTATAGCCACACACTTGTCTTAAATATTAATGATAAAATGCTCAAGCAACTAGATGACCAGTACTGACAATATGATGCACAGCATGTGTGCGATTGGCAGGAACTCTACACCACGCAAGCTTGAAGCCTCAACCTCTACAGCTGAAAGCAAAAGGGTGGGCCTTCTACACAACAGATTACAGCACAAATTCATACCCAGACTACACTGTCCTACACCAAACCTTAAGGTACTAAATTATCTAGGCTAAATTAATCAGTCCTAATCTTTAGATTCAATTCAAGCAGCCTGTTTTAGCAGGAGGAGACCCCACTCAGGCATCTCTATACAGTATTTGACCCTCATGATGAGCCTAGAAGCCACTTATCTGAGACAATCCAGAAAGAAGAGACAAGATGAAATATAACCTGATGCTGGGCATAATATTCTTCTGCTGTACTCACTCTGAGCTCTTCTGGGCCTGAATGGACTGGAAACAGGTGTACAGAATCCTGCCTGTCTAAGAGAGACAGCAGAAAATCAGATTCCAAGAGGAAAAAATAATCTAAAACCACACATTCCTTTAGGAAGCAGAATACACTTTCAAATAGCGTTTTAACAGGTTGTAAAGGTACATGTTTTTCACTTTGATTGGTATGCTAGAACAAGCAGATATCGACAGACCTATTAACTATTAAAAAAAATCTTAAACAATAGCTACCCGGAAAAACTAGACAGGACACACCACTGGCAGCTTGTCTCACACTATAGCAGCATCTCCTGAAGAGGCCAGAGGTGCAGAGGTGCAAGAATCTCTGTCTGCTGAAGAGCTGGGGGGCACTCACCCATTCCAATGCACACACAGGCTGCAGCCACCTGATGAAGTCCCAGAACCCTGGTACCAGCCCAGCTCTGATGGCTGGGGAGCCAGGCTGTGGATCAGCACAGAGTAATTAATAACTCGTTCTTCTGTCATTGGGATTACAACCCAAACGCCACCATTCTAGCCGTGCTTTGACGCTGCTCCAAGCAGAGCTCAGCCCTTCTTGCAGGCTGCATCCAAGGATTTCAGCTTTGCCCTGGGCTAACGTTTCTCATGAGTACTTGGAGGGTTTATTGCCATTTTTAAGTTGCCTACCTTCGTGTTTTTGTCCTCAATGAAGCAGGAAAAGATAAGCCCTACAAAACCTTGGTCCATCATCTGATACATAGCTTGTGTGCGGACATCTGTAGACAAATAAGAGCATGAGACCTGTACTGCCACCTTTTGAAGGGTGACTTAGCATTTGTTAACAAACATCACAAGTTTTATTTTGAAGTCATTACTCTAGGTGTCTAAGTTAAAAAAATAAAAATTGATCCAATTTAAAATGTATTTAAATAGCAAACGTTAAAAATGCAAGATGAGTTAACAAAACAAGAAATGATCTTAGCATCACCCTGGTGCCACAGATCACTATATAACCATAATCTCCAACACGTGTAAGATACTCATACACTTCCTTCAAAAAAGTTTTCGTTTTTGCATTAACACTCACAGATGTCAAAAATCATCACAGCAGGCCTATGATTGCCACAGCTCTTTTTGTTATTCCCCAGACCCTAGGTCTAGTTTTCCTGTCTGGAACAGCAGTAGTACCAGCTGATCTGTGAGTACTGAGTCACGTGCAGTTTGAGCCCCTGGAGCGTACAGACAGGACTGGGGCTGTACTGGAAGAGGTTCCTGAAGCCCACCCAGACCATCTTGTTCTACCAGAGGACATTTGAGAAACCAAACTTTGATAGTTGGAATGTGCAGCTCTGAAAATCCAGTAAAGTGAGTTCTCCTACAGAACCTAGACCAAATCTGC
The DNA here is from genome assembly GCF_047716275.1 of Strix uralensis. Classification (NCBI taxonomy): domain Eukaryota; kingdom Metazoa; phylum Chordata; class Aves; order Strigiformes; family Strigidae; genus Strix; species Strix uralensis. The sequence continues at coordinate 24,819,686 of NC_133984.1, read as the reverse complement.
TCTTACCAACATGCGATGGCCAGACAGTAATATGAGGATGAGAGTGATACCAGCCCACAACTCTCATGGGACGTCCCGTAATTTCAGCCAACCTGTGTGTGAGTCAAGGTGCTTTTGAAACCAATAGAGCAAATGGAAAGTTTTTTTACAAGGAAAACCAGCAGAGTTTTAAAAGAGTTTCTCATCAGTCAACAGATTTCTAGATCTCTTTAGAGGGGTGACAAGACACACAGTAGAAAGCTGATGGAAACCTCTTCCCCAGCATCAGCAGGATGCCACTGCTGCAGAAGCAAACTGGATTTTGTTCGCACGTGGCAGTAAGCAACATGGCAGCAAGCTGTCCAAAACAGCATCCTTGAGTGTATGTGGTGAAAGGGCTCTCCAGGGCACCATGCTTGGGAGCACAGACTTGTCAACCTTTCATCTTCTACTAAGTCTCCCTGCTGAGCTACTACCCTCCCACAAAAACATACTTACTTATGACCAAATACAAAGAAAGTATAAAAAACGGTTATAACACAATTCCACTGCAAACACTGGAACCAACAAAGACTTCAGACAATGGCAGCTGCCAGCCCAGCCCTCCAAACTGAACGGTTGTTGGAGGGAAGCAGCTGACAACTTCAAGCCAACTAGAACAAGTCTAAAACCCAGCACATAAAAAGAGGTCTGAAGTGAAAGTTTGCTACTGTATCTACTAAAGGATATCTCTGCTTCAGTAGAAGCAGCTGAAAGCTGCTCTGGCGAAATTTCCACACGGTCTTTTCTCTTATCAGAGCGGCGCAGGATGATCACAGAATGGATATGAACAATTCGGCTGGTGTCAACCTAATGACATGGAGAGAAAAATCGATCATTTGTGTACTAAAGAAATAACCACCCTCAAGGAAAATGCCGGCTCCCGTACCTTCAGCAGGGAAAACGCACACAAAGCGTACGGTCAGGCGTGCGGAGGGGAAGCTTTCCTGACCAAGCTTTGACTTTCACAGAAGCTGAACTACGAGTCGGCACTAGCCAGGAGTAGAGGGGAGGCCTGAGGCCGAGCGACACGGCTCTGCCGGGGAACCGCCCCACCAAAGCCGCGGTGACCGAGCCCCACTCGGAAGGTGGGAGCTCGCAGGCCGCTCTCCCGCGGCCCACCCCGGCGCAGGCCGTAAGCCCCAGCCGGGCAGCGCCTCCTCCCGCTGTGCCCACCGCGCACCGCCCGGCCCCGGTACCTCGCCGATGCAGAGCCCCATGACCTCCTCCTTCTCGGTACTCAGCGCGTGGTTGAGGCACACCAAGAAGGCATCCGCCTCCAAGTGCACCGCCTGCACCGCCATCTTGCGGCCACCCACCCGTCTGCCCCCGCCGCCCCGGAAGCAGGCGGGTACCAGCCCCGCTTACCCCGCCCCGCTCGGCAGCAGGTCCAATCGTAGCGGCGCTGACTGGCCCCGCCAGCCAATCGGCGCGCCCGAGGCGCAGCCCGGCTTCCGGGGGGGCGAGCGGTGCCGCGCGGCGGAAGCGCCGTGTCGCCCACGCGAGCGGCAGCCCCGGGGTTCCGCGCTGCAGCCGCTGCCCGCGGCGAGGAGGGACGGGACGGGGCGGTGCGGGCGGCGGCGCGCAGGGGGCCGGGACGGCGCGGCTCGGGGCGGCGCGGCGCGGCCTGGCTCGGCTCGGGGCGGGGCTCCGCTGCGCGCCGGCCATTGGGGCCTGCGAGCAGCCGGGGGGAGCCTGCGGGGTCAGAGGGGAGGGCGGGGGAAGGCTTTGCTCGGTGCACACGGCGCTGGCTGTCACCTGCGCGGGGCTGCAGGTAGGTCACGGGCGGGCGGCCGGAGGGGCCCGGCCCGGCGCCTCCCGCGCCGCTCGGTGCCGTCCTATGCCGAGGCGCGGCCGCTGAGCCCCGCGGGCCCGGCCCGGGTGGGAGGCGGTTGCTATGGAGATGTGCTGCGCCCTCTCCCCGCCGCGGCGGCTGGGCCTCCCTGGCCCTTCCCGCCTCCTCCCCGCCACGGCCGGCCCACCGTCCGCACCGCTCCCCCCCCTCCCCATCCTGCCTTCCCCGCTCCCCTTGGCCGCACACCCCCACACCCCCCTCGGCCGGCCCTTCACCAGGCCTGGCTCCCGCACCCCTTTCCTCTTCCTCTCCCGGGCTCCCCCCCCCCCCCCCCTCCCGCCACTGTGTCCATCTCTTTTTGTTTTCCTGTTTCTTTAGATCCTACCAAAGCTAGACCTTCCCTCCCCAAACTGCTGGACAGCCCTGGCTGGTCGGTGAGCATCTGCTACCCCTCAGTAGGTCGGGCAGAGCGGAGAGTGGAGTCATGGAGGTGCTTGCTCGGGGCGAGTGCTCCAGGCAGAGTAGAGTCCAAACCCCCAAGAAGAACCTTTAGAGTGAGTCAACATGCTCTTACATCAGCAGACAGCTCATCTGATCCCTGGCTTGTTGCAAGACGCAGGCTGGGTTTTTCAGGAAAGCTCAGCTCCCTTTTAGCTCGCTGAAGGCTGCGTGCACAGAGGGCTGCAGGCAGAAGGCCAGACTGGGCAGCCTTGGTCCAGAAGCTGGGCAGCCGTGTTAGCACAACACTGTGCCCAATTCACTGAGCCTCAGCATTGCTTTTTTTTCTTGGTGCCTAAACGGCAGCTGAACTCTTCTAACAATCTGACCCAGTCCCCTTTTAAAATAGAATGTAATAAAGGGTGGAGTTTGTTCAGCATGCTGAGCTCCAGCTCTGGGGATGGTCCAAGCGGCAGCTGGAGCAATTTCTGTCACTCTTTTCGTAAAATATTTTAATGTACCCAATTTAAAAGCAAATAAATTGTCTTCACCACAAGATGCAATCCTCCTCCTGGCCATTTTCACATTTATTCATATATTGTGTGGCTCAGAAATCCACCCAGGTCCCAGAACAGCATTAAACTCCTAAGGCCTGATGCTGAGATGGACAGAATACCTGCGAGTCTCGTTCCTGTCCCTGGCGATTGGGCTTTGAATCTCTCCAAATCAATACCTTAAACAGTGCAGACTTCTGCAATTATGTTGATGGGAACATTAAAATCTGTGTCAAAGGATGATGCTGCAATCCTGTAAATTTAAGCTGATTAGTTTTTTTGTTGGATGTGGTGGGTTTTTTAGTAGATTATGAAGCAAGCAATGTAAGAAACAGGTTTTACAACTTGTTTTAAATGTAAGTAAGCTTACTTCTCCTTTCACCCATGTCTTTCTTCAGGCTTTTTTATTGCTTTCTGATAAAATCTGCAAAAATAGGAATTGTATATGTTTTTCCTTTCTTAAAGTTTCAGGTGCAAATGTCTAAGCGCATGCTTTTTCAAATCTCCTGTTTTGTATGTTTGAGTACTAAAGACAGACTTGTCTTACTTCAAACCCAATTGACGGTTTTGCCTGACCTCAAGATTTTATTTGTGGCACTAACTGGGCACCTTTGTAACAGTCTTTAAGACTGTTGAAAAGAGAGGCCAGACTGGGCCTTTGAACTTTGACAACTAAACTCAGAGCTATGGAGTTTGGAGGGAGTTTGGGACAAATTAGTGGAGCAGAGGGTGAAAACACGTGTTAACTGCTGCCCATTCTGCACAGTGTCCTCTGCATGAGACCTTGTTCTGTCGGTCCTGTACCCATCATTACTACCATGTTCATACACAATAAACACAAACGTACATGTTGTGCTTTAGTCCTCCTACCTTTAGTTCAGCAAGACTGAACCAGGTTAGTATTTGGATAGGAGACCTTGCAGGAGAGTTTACTTGCTGTAGGAAGTAGTGTTCACTTACTGAGGAATATTTTTTCCAATACTGAAGTCAGTCTTGAATCTTCTGGTTCTGGGGACGATGAACTGTAGAAATTCCAGCTTTGAATGGAATAAAAGCAAGTTCTTGAGCATTTTTGGTCATGATGGAGCTTTTGGCAGTTTACTGCAGAGTAGGAGAGTATCCTGGCCGAATTCCAACCTGGGTGATTACATTCAGCTGACTGAAAATGAGCAGTGGCTATTGCTGCGTTTCACTGTTGAGCAAAGTGATTTCCACACGTGAGCTTAAATTTGTAAAGTGACTTAGGGTAAAGCAGAATGAAAAGGACTTACAGAAATGTCCCTTTAACCTTCATAGTTTATTCTCGAAGGCCCCGTGAGGCTTGTCAGTCTGCTGTCACATTCCTCTAAATGCCAGTGATCCAGCTGCTGGGGCATTGCTTGTAGTGGCTGTACCACGTTACAGGATGGTCTTCAGAACAGTGGGGCTTTTTATAACGCACATACACGTTCCCACACATCAAGCAAGGAAACAAACAGAATGGGAGAAAAAGAAATAATAAAAGAACTTTTGAAGTTTTCTGTGTTAGAAATTAAAATACTGTGACAGTGCTGTTCAGGCTGATCCGTGGTTGGTGTTTTGCTTTCAAAAAGGCTAAGTGATCCTTTGATTCAGAAGGGTAGAGAAACACTGATGTAAGATATAGAAGGCAACATGGAAGTGTATTTCCTGTTATATATGTACCCCAATGTATAACAATTTTTTTCTCTCCCTGACTTTCCCTACTTTATTTTGTACCCAGATTTTCTTGCTCCTGTCTGAAATATGCCTTATAACTTCACAAGTTTTCAGAAGACCACTGTGTTTCACTGGGATAGGAATATTGCATCTGCTTCATAGCAGGAGGATGTTGTGTGTATTACAGCTTAATTCTGTTCTACTTTAAACCTAGATAAAGAATGAAGACTGTCTGTACAATTTTGATTACCTCTTCTAGGGTTCAAAGAGAGAATCATTTCCCCTGACCTTCATTTGCTAATGGCTCAGCTTGATCTAACTGGTATACAGATAAACTTGCTGTTAAACAAAAATTCCTGTAGGAAGAATCACCTCAATGTCCAAAATTCCTTTGCCCCTGCTGGTATCAGTGGCTCTCTGTAACCATCTAAAAGCCGAACTACGCAAAGTCGCGAGAGCTGTTTACGAGAAGCTTGTATGTGACTGGACAATGCTGCTATCCTCTTGAGAGATGAGACGAAGGACCCTTCACAATGACAGCTCTGCAAGTTCCAAATATGAGAGTCGTGCTTACGGAGTTTCATGCATTGTCTCCAGAGTGATCTTCGTTCTTGTTAAGCTAATTTCACCTCTTGTCACAAGTTTTGCTTTTGGGATTTAGACCATCATTAGCCACGGAACTCCTGTGTAAATCACTTTTTTGTTTTTTCTTTTTTTTTCCCTATTTTACACAAAGACTGCTAATAGGACTGTTAGCGGAATAAGTAAAGCCAATATTCACAGGGTTTAACTTTGTACCAATAGCACCTTTTGCCCCAGAATGCCTTACAAACGCCATACAGCACGCACGTCCCAGTGTACAACTTGTCATGAAATTTCTGTTCACTTAGGCACCACCTTAGCTTCCCAAGCTGACTTTTAGGGACACTGCAGCACATAGCATCTCATACAATAAGTCAGACGCCAGAGGTGCCTTTCAGGTCCGAGAGCTTTCTCCGTGAATGTATTCAGAGCTAAAGAGACCATGCGTGCATCCTGCGGGTTGATGCTGTCCACCTAACGGGAGCATCGTGGAGTGACTGAGGGAATGGCAGAAGGAGGGCACGCTGGCGCTCCTCCTGTCCGGCTGTGGGTGCGACGCGTAGGTGTTTACTGCGATGAGCACCGCAAAACGTGGCTTGTGGCTGCGGAAGAGGCAAGTGTCCTTTGAGCTTCCCAGTGATTGTAGCTTTGCTATTGCAGGTGCCTCTACTGCATTGCCAGTAACTGCCTGCTCTTTTTGTTACTTTCCCCCAGGAGGAAGGTATGCTGAGGGCTCGGATCCAAAGAGTTCAGGTTCCCCTGGGTGAGGCGCTGCGACCCAGCCAGCTCCCCCCATCCCGGCTGCCTCATATGTGGCAGCTGTCCCAGGGTGAGCAGTACAGGGATAGTAACTCTCGCGTTTGGGAGATAGAGCACCATCTCATGGTAAGGATGGTGGCAACAATAGACCATAGTCATGCCTGTTTGTGAAGTCATTTGAGATCCTTGACGGACGGCAAAGGGCTGTTATTTTGTTGAAGTCCATTAGCTCAGCCACAGTAACTGTAGACGTATTGAACTTTTCCTTGTCGCTTACAGCTTGGTGGTGTTGAAGAACTGCTGCTTAAACTCGTGCCTGGTGATTAATCTGGTATGTGTAGACATTACCCCTGCTTTGTACTGTGCTCTGTTTATTCCCAGTCATTCTTTAATATGAATTTTTGTCTTTCAGGAGCAGTGGCTCTAGGAAGATGTCATTGTATATTTTGTACAATAAATGATTCTCTCTCCACTGAAATGCAGCCACCTCTGAGGTGGAAGCAGTTAAACAACACACTGCAACATCACACAAGAGTTTAGGACAGGCAGTGAAGAGGAGTATTGTGTCCAAGTGAAACATCAGGGGGAGTTCTAGGTAGGCAGACTGTAATTGCCCCAAGTGGAGTTTGGCCAGGATGCTGGAAATAATGCCCTAGTGATATTGAAAAGTACTGTGGGCTGATGAATTATCAGAAATTTGAAAGGCAGCACCTCCCTAGCTCTGGGCAGGGGAGGAGCTGAACTGTGGCTCAGAGGGAGCTGAAATCCCACCACTGCTTTTGGTAACAGCAGTGCTTTCCTGTAGAGGTCTCCCATCCAACTACTAGTACCACCAGTTTTTGCTTGTCTTTTGATCTCTCATGGAAGATCACGGTTACAGGTGTCACAGTTACAGAAAGTCAAATTGAGCGTCTGAAATACCGCTTTCTAGGGATTTGAACAAGATGGAGCTGTCCTCCAGTCTGGTTTGGGGGCAGGGGGGGGGGAATTTCCAAGAGACTTTCTCCTGGAACACACAAAAAAAAAGAAAGGCCTCCTTGTTGTCTTTATGGGACGTACACAACTAAGTTGTTTTGTTTGGTTGGTTTTTTAAATGCCTCCTCCAGCTGCAGTTATATGACTGACACCAAATCCTTGGTTGTGTAGAGCTCACAGAGAGGGATTTTACACAAATACATGTTTTAGTATAAGGTCTAGAGGCACAGAACTGTTAAAAATTAGTCAGCCATGTTAATTTGAATCTTTGCTGGAAAATTTGTGCATCCAAGTAGAAAAAGACACATTTTGACCAGAGAACAGAAAAAGGCCTTTCAAGCCCAGCAACATAAACCTTCCGGTATTCATTGTCCACATTATCATCTTTTAGCCAGACACAGAGAATTCTTGTGTATGTTGGCAGGCATCTGCAACCAGCAGTAGATGTTTTCTGAACGGTCCATGACAGAGAGGGAAACTGGGAGCTCTTTAAAGCCTTGGCTTTAAGACAGTGCCTTGCCCCTCCCTGCCCCCTGAAAAGCACATTGTTTCTACAGTAACATTTTCCTATCATTTTAGTTCTCTGAACATGTCCCAGAAGGATCCCTGCCAGAAACAAGCCTGTGAAATACAGAAATGCTTGCAAGGTACCAGGTGTCATTTTGTCTTTTTGGTGTCTTGATTTTTGGTGGAACTTAATTCTTTTAACTTAACCCTCTTCTCCTTCTCCTTGAGAAGAAAGCAAGCAAGCACATTAGCATCACCTGGTTGCAAAGCAAACAAAATTATCATGTCTGGTTTCAACAGAATTCCCTTGTGTTTGATTGTAAATAATGAGACACCATTAGTACAAAACAGATCGTTTGTAACAGTAATGTTGTGCTTATTTTAGTGTTCTCCATGCTGATAGTGAGATCCCATGTGTAGTCTTGGGACTGAGCTGTAGGCGGGGAGAGCTAGACATTATAACAAGCTCTCTTCTAGAGTGGGTAGTGAGGTAGTGGGTGGATTGTATGAGAAGACTGCAGAGCTTCTAGCTCCAGGAGTATTTTGAGAGCAGGTCAGACAGATGTCTGTCAGGAACAGGTTAGGTATATGTGATCTGACTTCAGGGTATGAGGTGGTCTCCCTCTGGAGACCATTCACAGCTGTTTCATTTTAGCTTAATTAAATATTTCAGGGGCGAGGTAGATGATGTGATATGTTTTGGGAGCATGAGTTGGGGAGAGCAGGCTTGTTACTTGCAGAGGACAATATTTTTAAAAAATTCTGATTGTTTCTTGGAAAAGGATTTGCCTTATGGAATGAATAAGACATTCCTCTGTGCCACGGCAGCTCAGCCATATGGAAACGAGTTCTTCCTACCTCACCTGGTGGAGCCTTTAGCCAGCATGCTCTGAGCTTCACCTGAGAATAACTCATGGTGTTAGCCCAGGGAGCTGGTGTTAGCCCAGGGAGCTAGTGTTAGCAGGGAGTTAGCAGGAGGCTAGCGACACCACAGCTAAAATTAGCCAGGCCAGTTCCACAGCAACTCGTTTCCACCTTTAATTTCTTTGCAGGCTACACGCAAGTTAGCTAAAATATAGCAGGGAGGGAGGAGGGGGTCCTTCCAGGGAAGCAGAGGGATGGCTTTGCAAGCTGCAGCAAACAGTGACTGCAATCTGTGCAGGTAACAACCCCAGTGACTGGGGAGGAGCATGGGAGGAAAAGCATCTGGGGAAAAAGTAGGGAAAAGCAGAAATCTGTTACTGGTAGATGTCTGTCTTTCCCAAGATTGTTTTTTGGAAGCTGTGTTCAGCTCAAAGCAGTGGCTCAAGCAACCCCCTCTACACATCCCCAGTATTTGTCTATACATGGCCTTTTACTGTCTTCATGGTTTGGAGCACTCTCCCATGAAGGGCTGCCTTCTCTCCCCATAGTAGCTGCACTTAAAAGCTAATGTTTGACCCTGTTTTGGTCCCATCTGTGACAATGTTCTTTTTATAATATTCATGGAAGTGTCTCCAAGAGTTTTACCTGTGTAGGTTTGTGTACAGATGCGATCTGAGTGGTTAAGTGTTAGCAAAGCAGCTCTTGGACTGCTACATGCACTGTCTGCTGCTTCTCTAGCTATCATTTTGGAGTGGTGGTGTTCACGTACTGTCGTGCTGTGGAGTTGTCTGAGTTGCACAGATGAAGCAGCTGAGCTGACAGACAGTAAAGCAATTTTTTCTGTGTAAGAATTAATGCGATAGAGGGTGTATACAGAGCCTTAACTGACAAATATGCAGAGCCAGCGTACGCAGTGCGGAGGATGGAGGGTGGAAGCAGGACCTCTGGGAGACGCTGGCTTTTCAAAGGCTGGTTTTGGAGTGGATCATTGTTCCAAAAGATCTCGCCTGCTTCCTCTGTGAGACTGAATTCCCACTGTAAATCTCTTGTGTTTTGCTATCCATTGTCTAACTAACCTGTTGTGCTTTTCAGGAATGCGTCCCTGACAGATAGCAGGGTGTGCCTGTATGTAGGCATAGACCTAGAAACAAACCTGCACAGGCAGAGGAACAGTTAGGTGAGCCTTGGAGCACTCATCTGCAGAGAGACATTACCTGTCCTCTCCAAGGGCCTGCCACGCCTCCTAGGCCGCCAGCGTGCACAAAGCAGTGACATCACTATAACCTTTTTCTCAGGGTGATCTCTGCTTGTGTTACAGGTCTCTGACCCACCCAGTTAGGGAATCGATAGCCCCACGATCAGAGCAGGCTGACTTGCTTGTTAACCAGAAGACATTCGCTGCTGCTTGCTGGGCTGCCCAGTGGGTGCTGTGTTCGTCTCACATCGGGTTGCTGTTGCTTCTTTTAGTCTTTTAAAAATCAGCAGCAGGTGCGGGGGGGGTGAGTGCAGCTGTGTAGTGTTTGCGTAGCTCATCCAAGGCAGAGCGAGTAGCTCTGCACGCCCTGTGCTTCTACGCAGACACACAGGTAGTTTATTCATTCAAGCCACAGACTCAGTCTGCTCACAGACCTGCAGGGCTCCTCTCTGAGAGCCAGGTGAGCAGCCCTGCAAAGCACCGTGGACTTTGCCACCTCAGCCAACAGCGGCAGCCAACAAAGCGCTAGGGCAGAAAGGATGCTGGACAAATCACCTGCGTCCTGCGATGCCTGAACCTGCCCGTGCAGTGAAATCTCTCCAGGCCTGAAACGAAGGCAATGTGGAGAGAGAGTACAGAGGCACAAAGGCGTGAGCCCACTCATCCCAGCTCAGACTAGGAGCTCGTTTAGCCCCGTGTCCCAGTTCCAACAGTGTCCCAAGAGGGGAAGCCCAGGAAGGAAAGTGAGCAGAGGTCAAAGTAACAGTTGTGTGGTTACGGGACCTCCTGAGCTAGAGCTGGGACCTTTGTGTGGAAGGTGGTCATGTCACTGGCTCTGTGCAGCTGGCTAAACGTTCCTTTCGGTATGCTGCCTGCTTTGGTCACGCTGCAAAGCTCCAGCCTGCCACAACAGGCCATCAGCAGGAGGCTGGCAGTCATGCTCCTTGCCCCTTCTTTTTACAAACGCTGCAGTGCTGCAGGGTGCACATGTCCCTGTTTATACCAAGTCCTCTTTGGATGCTCTTATATTTACATTCAGCTGTAAACCTTACAGTGACAGGGCTGGGTTGAAGACCGTGGATGACAAGATCCAGCTTAAAAGCACAGAGGCTAAAGAAAGGAAGGATTGAAGGGCAGCAATAAAGGAAACCTCATTCTTACTGTAGTGAGATGTGATAGCTATCAACTGAGGGACTGGGGGACTGAAGATGCTCCCATCCACAACAGCAAGGCTGCCTTTGCATGGCTTTAGATAGCTGAAACTCATGAGAGATTTTTGTAGAGCAGAAAAAGTGATGAAAAGGTTGTAAGCAGGTCTTGATTTTCAGAGAAACAGGCTGTCCAGCAGCTGAAGGGTTGGGCTAGATGTGTCCCCTTTGGGGACAAAACCTGTTCCCCTCTGCAGACAGTGTCTCCTTCTTATTTTCCAGTGAACAACTACATGGAGTCTAAATGTGAAACTGTGCTTCAGGAGATGCGGAAGTGCTGTGCCCGGTACCCCAAGGGCCGATCCATCTGTTGTTCAGGGTTTGAGAAAGAAGAAAGGGAGAGAGAAAAGTTTAAGGCGCCTTCAGAAGGAATTCTCCCACCACCTCAGTAACACAGCGCAGCTCCAGCAGGTGCCGGAGCACGGACTGACCTGCGGAGCTTGTGTGTGTTTTTTCAAGCCTTCTTTAGACTTTCAGAAAAGCCAGATCGCTCCTAGAACACACCGTCCGGCACACCAAAAAGTATAATGCAGTACCAATAGATGGCCTGGTTAACAGACTTTATTTTCTGTACCAAAACATCATCTACATTGTCTTTGCATTGCAACCTGTGTCTGTGAAAAGTCAACTTGATGTTTTTAGAATGCTTACCTTACTCTAATCCCTCCTTGCTCTCAAAGTGGAGAACTGGAACCAAGTTATTCTGGCTTCTGGAGCGAGAGGTACAGGAAATGAGCTCAGAAGAGTGAGTGAGTTTAAGCGTGACACATGAAACAAGCCCATCTTGACACAGCAAAGGTCATCATGTTCCAGACATTTGCCTGTCCAGTGGTTCAAGCTCAAGAATGGGAATCAGGTCTGGGGATTGTTCCTAGGTCTTGCATAGATCACGAGTGACTACAAGTCACTTTGCCTAAGTGCCTCACTTTCCCACTGGACAGACTTTTGGTTACTTTCTATTTGAATTGCCTACACGCTGCTATTTGCATGACAAAGATGTTACAGGAACATTATTTCAGGGATTGCTACAGGAATAGGGGTTTTTTTTAAAAAGCAATATTCATTTGAAAGATCTGACTGTTGATATAAAATTTATAAATTTATGTACAATTGAACACCTTTAAGCAATATGTTATGAACCCAGCGTAGTTCAACCTGCTGGTACCCAGAGGCCTGTCACAAAGCCCTGGGCTAGATCCAAGAACTGATTTAGGTGCCGCTCACTGAACAAGCAGTTGTAGGCACTTGCTTTCAACACAGCATTCCAGACTCCCTCACAAGCCGGCTGTGTCTGGACCCCAGAGAGAGATGGCTTTTCAGATGCTCTCACCCATGCAGCAGAATTTCCTGTGACCTGTAGGAAGAGCTGAGCAGACAGGTTCCTGCATCACCCTTCAGAGCTGCCTACGTCTCTCTGTCCCCTGTAGCAGCAGTCCAGGCACCTCAGCGGGTGCCGAGTCCATCGCAGGGCCTAGGCACCTAAATACCAGAGTATGAACCCACTAGGCCCCTAACTCTGTCGTTAGATCTAGCCGTAAAGGACTTTTGTGCTGTGATCAAGTACAACCTACTTATGAAATACAGCTTCTATAAACAGACCACTGTAGCCTAGGCACAATAGTTGAGTGTATTGAAGCCTAGAAGAGCAAACCATCTGTATTCACTGCTCTGAAATACCATGACACAAAATAAACGACTGGAACAAATTGCAGTCTCAGTTTGGTTGTTTATTGAGAACACAACATCACTGCAAGGCGGGCAGCTTGGCTGCCATTCACCGTCCAGAGCTACATGTGATAGCATGTTTAAATAGAAGCTGCTTGGTATTTTTACAACCAAGGTCAGAATTATTCAGGGCTGGCCTTCCCTTCCCACCCCCCTTCCCCCACTCCACAGAAAACCCTTAAGATAAAATAGGGGGTTTAGAATTCTTGACAAGTAGGGGGAAGTGAAGCTTTTTTACTTGAAGACAAGTAGGGGAAGTGAAGCAGCTCAAACACTTGACAAGTAGCTCATTTTTCCCTTTTTTCCTATGAGAGCCAGAGCAGTGGAAAATCACAGGTGATTAAAAAAAATATTTAGGCTTCTGTTGTGCCTATTAAAACAAAAAGCCTCATCTCCACACATTTCTACTTGTGTGGAGCCAACTTGCTCAGCAGGGAGGCTCTGAAGCCAGGCTGGCAGCAGCATCACCTCCTGCCCCAGAAGCACCCCACCCATTTGGAACACAGGTGATGGGTGCCAGGGTCATCACAGAGAGGGATTTGTTAGGGCAGCCCACGGTTACTGCAGAGAAGGGGGAAGGCTGGCGGCCTCGCACTACCAGCCTGGCGGTGACTGCTCCCCTGGGTCAACTGCAACAGGCAGGGCAAGACAAAACCATGCTGGTTCCCAAAAAGTCAACAGATCTCACACACAGAAGCTATTAGAGCAAAACTGTTTAATAAAATATCACTTCAACAAGCATTTACATACAATATATAAAAACAGTTTAAAAGCCTAGTGTGTTTTAAACCTTCTCATACTGGAACAGATGCTGGAAGTTGTTGAAACAAAACCAAAAAGGAGCAGGGGTGGGGAGGGGGGGGAACACCTCGTCTTGGCACCTGCAAAAATGAAAATGCATCCCCACAGAGGTTGATTCAGCATCAAAGCTTCCAGTATGGGCCCACAGCACCGAACAATGCCAGCCGTGAGCCTGACACTGGGCACAGCAAGAAGATTTGCCAGATCCTGATGTCCTTGTCCTGCCTGCATTCACATCAAACTCAACATGAATTTGTCACCTGTTTCCCCTTCCAGCAGCAATTGAGGCGTTTTAGCTCCCTCTCTGGGCCATTTCTCTCCATAGCAGCAAGTCAGGTCCCTGTGGAGCAGAGCCCAGTACACCCTTCTTCCCTGGGGCTGGGAAGAAACAGTGGCTTGTTTGAGCCTGAAAAACATGCCTACGGTCTGTTAATGATTTACTTTGAGCTGTATCGATGGAGAAAGCCTTGTGGAGATTAGTGAATCTCGGAAGTTGTGCTGTACAGCTCACCAAGCAGAGGGGCAGCAGCACTATTTTCCTACAGAAACGAGATACCCTGTAGCACAAACGTATGAATTCATGCAGGTTCAGCCCTGCAGGGTTCCTGGAAAAAAAAAAAAAAAAAAACCTAAACCAAAAAAACCCCACCACCATCATGTCACTCAAACACCGGTTTACTGAATTATATACTGATTTGCTGCATCACATCACTGCTGCAGTCCTGGATGACTTTTAGGATGACCAACATCAAAAGGATGGGAGCCCAGCTGCTCCTTCACTCCTTGGCAGGGCAGGAACAAAGACACCAACTTCTGTTTCTTGATTACCTGCAGCCTCTTTTCAGATGCTGAAGGTGAGAAAACGTCACCTAAATCAATGTTGCTACACTGACACTTCCATCAACAGAGCTGAAACAAAATGAACAACTGCAAGTGCTCATCCCAAAACCTCTGGTGGAAGAACACAGGGTTCCAGTTCTTCCAGCAGCTCTCGGGGGAAGATCCCTATTTCCAGCCATTCTGAGAGCAGCAGCGGGTGATCAGAAAGGTGTTACATGGCTCTGGAGACAGGGTGCAGCTGCTGAGGCGGGTGCTGCATCCCCATTACCCACACACGTCCCCATTCCCTAGCATGTTTCCCATTGAAGGACGGGCTTTCACATAAAAAACCCACCATTCTTGGCAAGAACTCCTACATGTACCTGCTGGAGGACATCAGCACACTGTCATGCAAGCCCCCGCACTCCGGAAGGCAGTAATGCCACCCAGGACAGCCAATGCAGAACACCTCTAAGGGACTTTTTATTTATTTATTTATTTTTCTTTTGTAGGTTAGAGTTCTGCTCTGCACACAGCTGCACTGGGACAGACTGTCCAAAACCAGCTGAGCTCTGCACCTGGGCTGCCTCATCACCGGCAGAAGGGCTGCAGCTGGTGGAATTAAGCAAGCAGCTTTTTTTGTGGAAATGGTGAATGCAAAGAAGGAAGGAACATAATCAAGGCAGAAAGTATGGAAATGAGCCATTCCCACTCCCACCTGTTTTTCCCAACAGTTTTGTCATTTCAGTTGCTTGCAGAGACCAGGGAGATGGAATTTGTGCTCTGCAGAGGCAGGTAAAGGACTGCGCTCCAGGTTTCACATCCTCCCCTGCCACCATTCCAGTAGAGCTTGTAACAGTACAATGTACCCCAAACAGGAGTGCATTCCCTGTCTACAATCCTGTCCCACATGGTTACAGCTCTAAGAGCATCACCAGCACCAAAGTGGCCAGAGAAGGTCACTGTAGACCTGGAAACACCAGTCTGAGGCCCAAGGTGACTTGGAGTAAGTGGCACAGCTGAAAGCAGAGGGGCTGCAGCAGGCAGCCTGGCAGAGGCAGGCCCAGCAGGCTGGAAGCCCACACACCACAGGAGAGCGCCTCAGCACAGGACAAAGGCCCAGCAGTCAGCCCACGGGGCAGAAAGGCCTCTACAGCACAGGAAGCTCGGTGACTCACACACATGATGAGGAAAAGGCCTGGAGAGTCACCCACAGTGCTCAGCTTCCATCGGCAGTGCCAGTGCTGCAATTCCAGTAAGGGGTATAAATAACAGCAGGGGAGAAGCCAAACGCTCATCTACGTGCAGTGCAATGGCAGGGGGAGGGCAGGAGAACCCCCAGCACCACATAGAGTGTGAACATACTCCTTTATCCACCTGTCCTGGACACAGCCCAGGCTGTCCCCTGACACGTCTGCATCCACCCCAGGACAGCCAAGCACATTTTGGATTGCACACACCATCTCTGTGCAGAGGGAAGCACAGGCTTTCCAGGTACCAGGTCAGAAAGTGCAAGCTAAACAGCAGTGAACAGCCGACGGCTGTTGTATGCATATACTGGCAGACAAATGTACACGTAACAGCCCTGAGCACCTGCGAAGAAGTGCATTTAAGACATTTCTCTGCCACTACGTGTTTATGAGGCTGCAACTCATCAAAAAATTTGGGACTGGGCATATTTGGTGGGGAAAGGAATCACAATGATACACTGGGAGTCATAAGCTTTCAGACCGATCCCAGCACCCTATCAAGCCCAGACAGAGGAAAAAGTTGGAAATCAGAAGCAGCACTGTAAGAAATAAGGGCTGAAACCTGTGAGCAGAAGGGACTGAGACTGTCAGCAACATCCTTTGACTTCTAAGCGAGAGAGAACAGCAGTAGAGGAGGGCAGGGGAGGCTGGGCATGAAGGGAGACTTGAGCGCAGTTTCTAGGACGCCATTCCAAGCAGGAATCCTCCAGCAAACCCTCCAGTCAGGATAACATTCTTCTTCAGAAATATGATCACCTAAGCAGGGGAGAGAAGAGCCAACAGTGTTCAACAACAGCAGGTCACCCACCCACCCTCCCCATATGAAGACATCCCTCAGGCTGCTCTCTGAGGTGAGTGATGCTCAGGAAGAGGCCACTGCTCAGGTCTGCAAAAGTATCTTACCTAACGCCCTCCCCTCCCTAATCTCCCCGCTGCGTGTACAGCTCCTGAACTGACCCGGTCCCAGTGCCGACGGGATCCTCTGAGAGCTGCAGTCTGAGCCTACACGCTCCAGGGCTCTCTCACAACCTGCACAGTCAGGCTGACAGAAGGAACTGCTGACTGGACGTGCCAGAGTAGGGTACAGCAGAGTCCAGGGTAACCAGGTCACTCTGCTGCCACATCTACTTAGCTTTTCTTGTCAGACTAGAGAGACACTTCTCCCCACAACCCCAGCATGTTTTCTCCTAACCCCAAGGAATTTGCAGCAACACATGGTGAGCTGGTGTCATGCCTAAAAGCCACCCTGGCTGTCTCAAACATGCACAGATAGAATCATAGAATCATTTAGGTTGGAAAAGATCTTTAAGATCATCATTAACCCAATATTGCCACATCTACACATCTTTTAAATACCTCCAGGGATGGTGACTCAACCACTTCCCTGGGCAGCCTGTTCCAACGCTTGACAACCCTTTCAGTGAAGAAATTTTTCCCAATATCCAATCTAAACCTCCCCTGGTGCAACTTGAGGCCATTTGCTCTCATCCTATCACTTGTTACTTGGGAGAAGAGACCGACCCCCACCTTGCTACAACCTCCTCTCAGGTAGTTGTAGAGAGCAACAAGGTCTCCCCTGGGCCTCCTTTTCTCCAGGCTAAACACCCCCAGTTCCCTCAGCTGCCTCTCATAAGACTTGTGCTCCAGACCCTGCACCAGCTCCGCTGCTCTTCTTTGGACACGCTCGAGTAATTCAATGTCCTTCTTGTAGTGAGGGGCCCAAAACTGAACACAGTAATCGAGGTGTGGCCTCACCAGTGCCAAGTACAGGGGTAAGATCCCTTCCCTGTCCCTGCTGGCCACACTATTGCTGATACAAGCCAGGATGCTGTTGGCCTTCTTGGCCACCTGGGCACACTGCTGGCTCACATTCAGCCGGCTGCCGACCAGCACCCGCAGGTCCTTTCCCACCAGGCAGCTTTCCAGCCACTCTTCCCCAAGCCTGTGGTGTTGCAGGGGGTTGTTGTGCCCCAAGTGCAGGACCCAGCACTGAGCCTTGTTGAGCCTCATACAGCTGGCCTCGGCCCATGGATCCAGCCTGTCCAGGTCTCTCTGCAGAGCCTTCCTACCCTCTAGCAGATCAACACTCCCACCCAACTTGGTGTCACCTGTAAACTTACTGAAGGTGCACTTGATCCCCTCATCCAGATCACTGAGAGATACTGAACAGAACTGGCCCCAGTACTGAGCCCTGGGGAACACCACTTGTGACCAGCTGCCAACTGGATTTAACTCCATTCACCACAACTCTTTGGGCCTGGCCATCAGCCAGTTTTTTACCCAGTGAAGAGTACGCTCGTCCAAGCCAGGAGCAGTTTCTCTGGGAGAATGCTGTGGGAAACGGTGTCAAAAGTTTACTAAAGTCTAGGCAGACAACATCCACAGCCTTTGACATCTCTCCAGTTTTGCTGTCATGCAAGTATTCCCTCCCTGTATTTTCACAATGAAAGATCTATAAGAGCACAGGAGTCAATCCCATTCTCTGCTGTCCCTCCAGCTAAGCACCTGGACACACCCTGGGAAAGTTCTCACCTCATCCACTCTGCTTTTCACTTCTGGAGACATTTTATTACCACTGCTATGAAATTTCAGCTGCTGCTTGGCTTTGTTCACGTCCCGTTCTACTAGCTTCCAGTCCACTTTGATGTATCCCGTGTGGTTTGCAATCTAGAGTTTTGAGGGGTGGAAAGAAAGTTCCTGGAGTAAGGTCCTGTATGACCATGGCTAAACAGACCCTCTTGCCCACCCCCCTTCCCTGACCACAGTCACCTCCCACACACTGGTCCAGCGGCCTGAGAGGATGAGCACACTAGCTTAAAAATTGGACAAAGGACCACCCCTGCAGCTGTATTCACTGTCCTGCAACATCTGTCTCCTACAGTAATCCCATAACAGCAGGGCACACATCACAGCTTAGCCTATTTCAGCCTCTATTCTCTAATGTAGCTGGCATCACCGCCCTCTCACAACTGCCACATATATCGTTGGGACTCGCTGCAGCTCTCCTGGACACAGCTAATAATAGCCTGCTCCTCTCTAAATATTTTATCTGGTCAGGATGATTCAGCAGTGAAACTCTCGCTGGCTTTCAGCAGAAAAAGCAGAGCCAGAAGAGTGGGGAGAATGAGTCACACATGAGACCATGACTGAGAAGGAAACAAATAAGACTGCTGAGCACGGCCGGAGAGCTGCTCTGCCTCCTGCAGGATGTACGAGCTAGACACCCACATCTGAGCAGCTTCCCTCAGTGCCAGAGTTCTTGGAAACCAGGAGACATGGTTGAGGACAGAGAGAGATCTCTGTTTCTCTATGCTTCCCCAATGCTTTACAGAGCGCCCTATCTGTGCTGGCCTGGCTCCTCAAGTAGCCAGGCTGACAGGAAGCACAGCACAGGCATGGACAAATCCCTCTCAACATCCCGGGCTGTTCCTGCAGGGACACCATCTCCACAGGCAGGTCCTGCAGCAGCAGCGTGATCTGCTGCAGCTGAAGGCTGCCTCCTGCTTCACGCGGGTGCCCCTGCACTAACAGCCCCCATGTGCCTTTGGCCTGGCTTTTGTTAGCACACCCTAAGCAGACAGCACCTTTTGGCAAGCCTTAAGTTTACACACACTGATCCTGCTCTGCTGCTGCATCTATGTACCCCAGGGAACATGGCCTTGACATCACGGCCACACTGAGCTCCTGGCACAGGAGGGAACTGGCCTCACACTTCCCAGTGACCACCAGCCAGCCCTTCATCCCCACCAGCACAGTTCTTGGAAAGCCTGGCCCACTGTTCATACACACCTGGAGTAGGAAAAAACCACCTCCCACCGCTGTTGCTGCCAGCTTTCCAACTTTCTGGAAGATGAATCCAGTACACCTATAAATCAACCAGGATTCAGTCAGGAGAATGAGCTATCAAACACACACACGCTTCCACAGGCAAGGCTGCCTTTGGCAGTAATTACCCAAGACTGGGAGACAGCCTGATGAACAGCAAAAGAAACCCACGTGCAGCCAAGAGAGAAAAGAGATTTGAGCCCAGCCAAAAGTGATGCTTTATAGCTTTTTCCTTCTCACTATCACATTTCAGACTTTTGCAGTTTTGATTCTTATCTCTTCAACATTAACCTTCTCCCAAAGGAGTATTTGGAAACACATGATTTCACCAAAATCAACAAGTGATTTTAGCCTTTTTTTTTTTTTTTTTAAACTGATATCATCTCTGAAAGGAAACCAGGCAGCACATTTGCTGCTGCTCGATGACAGAGCAGGGGCAGCAGATCACAAGGCAAGCTTCTTTGTTGCCCAAACAACTGCTTACTTTTCATTACTCAGAAGAGAAAAATGCTGAAACAAGCAGACAGCAGTGGTCTAAAGCTATACTGGTCTCCAAACTGGGTTACACGTTCTCAACATGAAAGACATCACTGCAGCCACCAGAACTCAAGCAAGTGCCACCCCGTTACTCAGTCATTCAGCAAAGGCTAGGGTATTGTATCACCCAAAACAGACTTTACTTTGACCACGGTTTCCTTATCAACACTGCAAAACAACACAGCAACCTGCTCTTAACCATTTCTGAATACATACACTTAGTGAAGATATGAGAGAGGTGGCAAGCTCGTATTTTTATCAGAAAATGAAGATCTGTCATACACTTTGAAATGATTACCCCTGTGCCAGATGAAGACAGGCAGGGCAAGAACCAAAGCAATATGATTACACCAAATTTTCAACCCAAACAATGCTGCTGCAAGAATGAAGTTGCAAACAGAGCCACAAGCCACCAGCCCCAGCACTTGCTACGAGGAACTTGAAACCCCAGGAACCATGCCCACAGGTGCGATAAGCCACCTCGACAGGAGGATTCTGTGCAGATGCCTGAAGTACATCCACCTCCAGGGAAGAAGGTATCCTTGTTCCAAGAGGCTCATATGTGTCTGTCCTAAATTCAACACCACCACTTTATGTCAGAAGTTAGAGAATTATCTCACCTCAAAAATAAAAGCCTGATGCCATTTTCTTCCCCGGAAGATAGCCTCAGGTCTTTAGCTCCACATTAGAGACAGCTTTTAAGACCTCCCACAGTTCAGCAGACCATGCCAGGGCACAGTGGGCTGAGCAAGCTGGACATCTGCCTTCTCTGAAAGGCTGCCAGATGACCACCTGCACCCATCAGCATGTTCCCAAAAGCCTGGCTAGTGCCTGCAGGCATCCTGCCTGCCACGAGCAGCAGTGGCAACCCCAGCACATCTTACCATCCCGTGACCCCTCCGATCACCAGCTGCGTGGCCACATTATACTTCTCAGCACTCGACCCTGAGCTGGGGGCGAAGACCTTGCGCCACCAGGGCCGGTTCTTGGTGTACTCCGCCAGGTCCAGCACGTTGAACGAGTCCTCCTTCACACCTGCAGGCACCTGGAGAGGCTTAGTGCCGGGACTGCTGTCCCACAGCCCCCTGCCAGCTGCCCGGGGCCTCCCCGGGGACACAGGACCCCTGTCCAGTCACACGGCCCACGGGGCCTGGCACTCCCCCGGGCCTTGGGGAACCCTCAGACCCCCTCGGACCTCGTCCCCGGCACCCCTCACCCCCCTCGGTGCTGCCGCAGGTCACGCCACTGAGGAAGGGGCGCGGGCTGAGGAGCCCTGTCCCAGGAGCCGCTCCCAGAGCGTCCCGCGGCGGTTCGGGCCCTCAGGCAGTGCCAGGCCCCGGTACCGGCCGCCGCCTGTTGCCAACGGAGACAGCGCTGCGCAGGGCACGGGCCCCGCTCTCCGCCGGGCGGGGGGGGCGAGCTGGGGGAGCCGGGAACCCGGCCACCAGGGAGAGAGAGGGGGGAAGACACCCCACCGCGCCCCGCCCGGCCCGGCCCACCTCCGCTCGGCACCGCCATGGCCCCGCTGAGCTCCGCTCGCCGCCGCCACAGGGCCCCGCGCCCACGTGACCAGCTGCGTAGCGCGCGGCCCCGCCCCGGCGCGGCGCTGAGGGGAGGGAGGCGGGGGGGGGGCGCGGGGCCTCTGCTGCCGACATGGCGCCGCCCGCTCGGGGGCGGCTCCGCGGCTCCCCTCAGCCCCGGTATCGCCGGTCCGTGCGTGGTTCTGCCGCGGGGTGTCCCGGGCGGACCGGCTCCCATACAGCGGATCAGCGCAACACGAGGGGGTCTGTGGCATCCAGGGGAGGGTCGAAGGGGGCTCCTTGCTTTGTCCTCTACAACTCCCTGAGAGGAGGGTGCAGAGAGGGGGGATGAGTCTCTTGAGCCAAGGAACCAGCGCCAGGACAAGAGGGAATGGCCTCAAGCTGCGCCAGGGCAGGGTCAGACTGGCTCTTAGGAAGGATTTCTTTGCAGAAGGGGTTGTTGGGCGTTGGAATGGGCTGCCCAGGGCAGGGGGGGAGTCCCCATCCCTGGAGGGGTTGAAGAGTCGGGTTGAGCCAGCGCTGAGGGATCTGGTGGAGTTGGGAACAGTCAGTGTGAGGTTCATGGTTGGACTGGAGGAGCTTCAAGGGCTTTTCCAACCGAGATGATTATGTGGGACTCCCAAGAGTATCTTGAAGGCTTCCTAAAGCCCGTGGCAGTTCGCTCCCTCTGACACGGGAGGCTCTCGCTCGGCTGCCAGCCGTCACTCTGCAGAAACAGCACCTTTTGCCGTCTGCTTAAAACAAACGCTGCCATCCTGGGCAGCTCGGCACCCTGGCACACGGGCCAGGACTCCTCTCCCCGTGTTGGGTCCCACCGAGGAGTGGGGCAGGCGTGCGGTGGAGCTGGGACTGGGGTGTGCTGAAAGCGGTGTGGAGGGCCTGCACTGCACCCAGCCCTGCCCCGGTGCGCCCCGGCCTGCCCCTGAGGCGGTTTGGGCAGCCCAGGCATGCTGCCTGGCAGGAACACATTTTATTATCTCCCCTGAAACAATGTTCCCTCCTATTTCTGAGCCATAACTCACTTGAACTTCTGCAGAATAAAAGCCACCTACTTCCCACCTGAGGACACAGTTGCCCAGGGAGAAGCAAAGCTGGAAAACCTGAGACACAGCATTAAAAAAAAAAAAAATATCTCCTGTAAGTGGAGGAGGAGCAGGCTTGACCCTCCTGTGGGGTTAACAGAAACCAGTGTAGGAGCACAGGCGGCATGGGCCGGGTAGGGGAGCAGGCAGTGTTCTGGGAACCAACAGCAGCACTCTGCCACAGTGGCCCGGACACCCCGCCTGCAAACAGCCCAGCACCTCCTCCCTCCTCGCAGGCAGGTGGGGACGTGTTGGGAGCCACAGCAGCATCGCACGTGTTTCCTGCACTGCCCTGATTAGGGGGAACCAGCCAGAGCAGCGTCCGTGCACACAAATCAAAGTGGCGGGACAGTGTTTCCCTGCAGACCGAGACGTGATGCCTTGCACACTGTCGTCCCGCGGGGGCTGGTGGCTGCGGCCCCCAGCAGGTCTGGGCCTTGGGACTCAGCCATCTGAGGTGCTGAGGGCCAGGCAAGGGATGGCTGGAGGGATAGGCACCATGGGGGAGCAGGAGGAGAGAATCTGGGTGTCCAGCCCAGTGCCCAGCCCTTGAGCCCCAGAGACCCTGTAGACAGGATGCTCCAAAGGGCTTTTGCTCTTGTAACCACCCAGAGGAGGAGAGTGCGCTCCACAAGGGTTTACTTACTCTGGCAACTGGAAAGCTCCTGCATTTGCTCTCCTGGGCAGCCGAAGCCCCATGAGATTGCTCAGGATCAGGGCTTCCCTCTGCCCCCACCACGCTCCCAGAGAGCCCTGGTCTTCCTGTCTCCAGCAGATCAGAAGGCAACTCCTGCGGGTGCAGCGTGGTCACCCTTTGGTGACCCAGTAATCAGATGTAGCTGTTAGACTGTCGGACAGATCCTACACCGACTACTGAGCAGCCAAGAGCACCATGTCTCTGAAGGGTCTCCTCAGCTCTAGGCAGGGCTGGCAGTGAGCAGAGCAGCTTCCCCTGGGAAAAGAAGATGTGGTGGTAGGGGAAGGGATGGCCAGTGGGAAGGGACGGCTGGGTGCAAACAGGCGCCTGGGGGGAGTGTTTCATCTTGGCAATCCCATCCAAACACCAGTGTCAGGTGGCACTGGGGTCTCCTGCATGTCTGGTACGTGGTGGGCTCCCATCCCTGTGCAGCACATGTCCCTGGTTTAGTCTCCCTGCCCTGGCCAAAGGGCTGCCCCCGTGCCCTGGGGCCATGCCGGGTTCCTCTTGTGCCTCCTCCCCAGTGCCAGCTGGGGGGTCCCCCGCACATGGTCCCAGGGGCACCCACTGCCTTGGGCATCTGCAGCATGGCCCCATCTTTCCCCAGCACCAGTGCACCGTCGCCCAGGGCAGGCGCTCGGCTTCCTCCTGCAGTGGGGAAGGAGCTGGGCTGACAGGGGGACTGGAGGGGCCGCAGGGCTGGGGGGTCCTGTGCATCGGGGTCAGACCCAGCTTGGCACGGAGGGTGGCACAGGGGCCAGCAGGCGCAGCGGCAGAGCCCAGCACTAGCACCTCAGCACCCTGCAGCCATTGGGGCTCCTTGCCAGGTGCCTTCCTGGCGAGCAGCCCTGTTCAGCTCAGGAGACACAGGCACGAAAAGCTGTTCCCCATCTGAAAGGCTTCCCCTCCCTCCTGGCACCACCACCACCTCCCAGCCTGCACGGCCAGGCTGAGCCACAGCTCGCCAGCCCACACAGGCTTCCAGCAGCCATGCACGGTCCAGGTGAGCAGTACCGGGTAATAACATGGTCAGCAAAACCATGTCCCCCCAGCGAGTCCCCACTTGCAGAGCCCCCAAAAATGCTCTGTAAATGGATCCACGATACCCCTCCGGGCACCTCAGCAAGGCATCATACCTGGCCATCTCCACCAGGTGCCAGTGTCCCCCGTCGATAGGAAACATGTCCCTGGTGCATGGGAACCTGGAGGGCTGCAGTGTCCTGGGGCTCCCAAGCTGCTACTCCAGTGGCTCAGCATGATGTGGCCCTAACACTGCTGGCCTCATGGCCCCTGCCACATGGCACTCTGCCGAGGCTGTCACTGTGTCGCTGCTTTTAGTACAGCAAGAAGCAACGGCTGAATTCCCCTTCCCCTGGCTGGGATATCCACGCTGGTGTCACACAGCCACGCAGGGACAGCCCCGGCTCAGCGGCTGGCTGGGGGCACGCTGCAGCTTGCAGAAAGGAAATTTGCAGCTCAGCCCTGTCAAAGCAAGAGCGCGGGGATTTTCAGCGGGGTTTCTCTCTCTGCTGCCGTCTCTCTTTTCTCATTTTCTGGAAATGAAACAAACTTGGGCTCCAGCCCTTCATGCCACTCAGTGTCTATGAGTCGGGGTGACAGCCCTTCTCCTTCACCCCCCCCCAGCAGCCAAGGGGACTTTTCAGTGCAGGCCAGCTCTCCCCCAGCTTCCCCCACTTCCACGCCACAAAGGAAAGGTCTTTCTGCTCCCTCCTGCCAGCAGCTGGCATTTCTGCCAGCCGGGTTTAGGGAACAGGAGAGCAGCCTGGCACCAGGCACAGCACTGTGCTGAGAACAGCAGGGAGCCCCCAGCCCCACCTGGAGCCATCCCTCCTGCCAGGAAGCACGGATTTTGGGCACTGAATGGATGCAGCCGGCCTGGAGCATGGCAAATGGTACTGAGTGGCTGCTCAGGTGATACAGGTGCTCTCTTTCGGACTTGCTGCTGCCTTGCAGGTGACAGTGGGCAAGTCCTGCTGCTCCCTGCAGCCGTATCCCCAGCTGTAAAAGATGAATAACAATTCCTGGATGTGCCATAATCTCCTCATTCAACTTCTGACTGTTTTCTGCCCCTTTGGCCAGGATTCTGGTCCATCTTCCCTGACAATCCCTCCATCTCACGAGTCTGCACCCTCTCCTGTCACTGCCTGGCGAGCAGGCATCCCTGCCAGCCCTGAGGCTTGGGCTGGGCATGTGGGTGTGAGCCGAGCACGGTGCAGGGACACCCATGGGCACTAGCTGTGGCGGCATCCTCAGGCTCAGGGCTCTGCCCCAGTGACAGGCACAGCCCGAGGCTGGGGGCAGGTGGGTGGAGAGCTTCGGGCTGTGCAGGAGCATGCTACAGCTCCCTGCATCCAGTTCTCCTTTCTTCTTGGCAACAATTGAGAGGAGTCTTCTGGGACAGTGCCTCCCTTAAACAGCCATTCTCATGGAGCACCGTTAAATTCCTGTTGTTAAATTTAGCCCCTTTTCTGGCTCACCAGGAGCTCTGTCAGTGCAAGGATGCCAGGGTCAAGCAGCTCTGAGCACTGGGGGATGGGTAAGGCAGGGTACCACCATGCCCCTTCCCTGTGGCTCCAAGCACAGTGTGGAACAGAGTCACTTCTTGGAGGGTGCAGGGGCAGCTTTGCTGAATATGAGCAGCCCTGGGGACTTGGGGCTTATTCCAGGTTTTGCAGCAGCCAGGGTGTCTGAGGAGATGAGCTAAGCACAGTGCATGACAAACACCGTAAACCAGACACCCCTTGGGAACGTGACCCCATCTCCAGGCTAACCCAGCAGCAGCAACCCTCAAAGCAAGCCCAGAGTAGAGGAATTGCTCTGATCTTCATTTAATCAGCCAGGGTAATTAGGTGACTTATGAAGGATGTGTGTGCCTAGAGGCTGCTCTGATTTTCCCCGGGGCTGACACTTGAGGAGCAAAGATCCTTTAGCAATAGCTGTGTGAAGCCAGTAGCCAGAGGGAGCATCCTCTGAATGCTGAAAACTCCGAATGGGAGTTTTTTCCCCCAAGGACAGGTGTGGGCTTTGCTCCTGCTGTGATTTATCTGCACTAAGAACAGGGTTTGTCTCTCCATCTGGGCTGGTTTTGCAGCAGCGTGGATGGAGACAAAAGCACCAGGAGATGCCTTTTTTGGCTGGTCAGTTAGTGGTTTGTTTTAATACTTTTTCGTCCTAACTGGGACAGTGGGTTCTGAAAAAAGCAGCTCCCCTAAAGCACCCCTGCCCTTGGAGATGGGATAAACACATCCCCTGTGACTAAACCCCAGCACTGGCTCCAGAGAGGAGGCTGGAAACTCCCACAGCATCCTTCACTCCAGCTGTGCAGGGAGGCACTGGAAAGGCAACAGGGATTTCCTGCGGTGTTTGGTGAAATGAGTCAGCGTGGCATGCATCCGGGTGGGCATGGCCAGTGGGTTGGGCAGGAGCCAGCCAGCAGCGTGTGCCCAGCAGCTCGGGGAGGAAGTATGGCAAGCCCATGTGGCAGGGACTTACCCAGGGCACATCTATAGAAGAGCAGGGATGTGTCCTGCCAACCCTCAGGCTGCCGTTCCTCTTTCTGGAATGGCCATACACCAAAACCGAGCCCTCCTTAGGGCAGGCAGGGTCCTGGTGGGATGAGGGCAGCAGCAGGAGATGCTTCAGCTCAGTAGCACTGCTACAAAGGGCCATGCCTGGTCCTTCCACTGGATTGCCAGTGCCACACAGCACAGCCAGTGTATCAGTGTCCTCTGCCCGTGTGAGTGCTGGGAAGGGCGAGTGCCCCGTGGGTGGCTGCTGCTTTTGAGATACTCTGAGTTCCTGAGAAGCTGCCATGAGTCACTCGTTCTCTCACATACACACACACACACACACACACGCCAAAAAAAAAGTCCCAGGAGAGATTAGACATGCCTCACTTTGTTCTGAGTCATTTTTATCTGCCCTAGCCCCATATTCAGCTGAGAACTGCACAGTTTGGGGAAACAAGCAGTGCTTTCTGCATGCACACGGGTCCTTGGCTCTGGCCAAACAGGCTTCTCCAGGACTCAGTGGCAGGACCCTGTCCTGGCTTCATTTGCACGGGAACACAGTTCCCTGGCGCTGTCTCATGGGGAGGTTTGGCGATGGGCAGATGTGCTCATGCTGTGCATCACTCCAGGCAGGACTGGAATGCCAACGCCTCTCCGCAGCTCTCTCAAAGGCGCAGCCGTCTACTACTGCCCGGCTCAGCCCAGCCCAGTCACGCATGGGTGATGCTGACACTTTGAAGCGGCACCCACACAGGTTTGTAGAGCTGTCGGAAGCGCCAGGGCTGTTAATGCCACCCCATTTGCTGGGGCCACGCGTGCCCTTGCCGAGGCATGTGGCCTCTGGCTCAGCAGGCTGTGCGGGGGGAAGCCAGGCTCCCTGTGGGTGCCCAGCTGGCCTCAGTACACTTCGCTCTGCGCTGACTCTCACGTGCCTGCACAAAGCTACCCGCTGCGTGCAGCGAGTGCCAGGATCTGGGCCCTCTCCACAACTTATTTCCAAGCGTTCTCCAGTTTCACAACTGGATTCCCCTTCCTACAGCTTGAGTATCTTGATACTATAATTTTCTTTCTGCTCCCTCGAGTTAGACCCTATCTCTCCAGTTTACTCTTATGTCTCTGGGTCAGGAACCCAGAGCTGCATCACGGTAGCTGAAAATGGTTAAACCCAGCAGTTTCACAGCCATTACTGCTGACTTGGTTCCAGGCACCTGCGACTGCAGCCCGCAAGGGTAGCTTTGCTTGTCTCCCCTCCCTGATCCCTGGATATTGTCATCCCACAGTGCCCAGAGCATCCCTGCCAGGGTTAGAGGCAAGAATCCCCCATGCCACACTGTGCAGATCCCCAGCACCCAGAGCTGGAACACCCCTTCTGACAGCCAACCCCAACCCTCCCACATGCCCATCCCGCGCTGCCACCCTCCAACTGCCCTCTCCATGGTCATGTTTTCTGCTTGGTGATATTTTCCCTATCTGCTTGCTTCTGGAAGAAGCTTGTCTGGGTGAGCACAGTCTCACAGCACCAGGAGATTCCCAGACAGGATGACTGGCATAAAGTCACATCCATACTGCAGGGGACACCAGTGCCAGAAGCACAGCCCGGATAGCCCATGTCTTTCCCGGACCTCTGGACAGCCCTTTCCCCTCCAGCACTGAACAACATCCTATTTCACCACACTGGGACAGGTGGTGCAAAGCATCCGGGGCATCCCTGAATGTGACACACTGCTTGTTTTGCCCCAAAATACTTGCTGGAAAATGTGGGGTGGGTTGTTGCTCATTTTCCTTGCAAAAGAAAAGGAGCCCCAGGCCAGGCACAGAGCCAGCAGCCAGTGCACAAGCTGGAGGAAATGTGTTTCTTGCTGGCTTTTTGCCTCTCCGGGAGCAGGCTGGGTGGTGCAAGGGGAGCGCTTTCTGCCCCCACTCCTGATGCGTCAGCCAGCCCATGGGCGAGTGCAGGAAGGAGTGGGTAGCCCCTTGGTGCGTTGGGGTTTTACACAGGCTGAGGGGGAGTCCCCCCGGACGCTCCTTGTTGCTGTTGTGGGAGCCCTGGCCAGAAACAGCTGCCTGGGATGGTTTTCCCCTCAAACTCAAGGCTGCTGTAAGGAGAGGGGTGGGAAGAGAGGGGGTGTCCCCAGTGAGGTGGCAAGAACTGGCCCTTCTCTGAGGGAGGGGGACAGCCATCACCAACCCCATGGGCATGGGGTGCTCCTGCACAGTGAGCCCGTGGGGATGCTCAAGGTGGCTCCCAGGCTATGCTGGGCTACATGGGGCAGTGGGACATCAGGGAATGTGTTCCTGCATCCACTGGCATTGCCCCTCCCTGGGGGCTCAGCTCCTATCTCCCGTCCCATCCCCTACCAGTCTCACCTGCCCTGCACTAAGGATTCATGTCTAGGACCCCAAAACACCCATCCCTCCACAATCCCCACCGCCTCCCTCTGTTGCCCAGGCACCAAGACCTGTCACATGGATGTTTCTGCACACACTGGGACTGTCACCAAAGGGGTCACCGCCCCTGTTGCACTCCTGCTGCCCTGCAGTGTAATTTATGGGACATTTCCCCACCTCGCTCGCCCAGTGGATGCCAGGACCATGCAGGGTGTTCCTCCTTATCTTCCTGCCTTCAGGAGCTGAGGGACAACCACGCGCTGGCATGTGTGTGTGAGCACATGTGTGTGCATTTGTGGGGTGGGAGGTGGGATTTCCTGGGCTTTTAAAAGAATATATCGAAAATTAGTGAATTTAAAGTGGAAGAAATTTACAAAAACGTTTCAGTGCATCTTCTCTGAGCTGTTCTGCCTGGGAGAAGAGGAGAAGGGTGAGGAGCAGCTGGCAGGAGGGGGACTTCCAAGGATCACCCCAACCCTCTCCCTCCCATGTGGCTTGAAGTAAGATTTTGTGTCTAAGTCATCACTGCTTGGGGTGCAGGCACTGGAGGGACAGGGATACACCCCACATATGTACATGGCTATTTCCTCACCTCCAGCCCTGCACCTACAGATGCAAAGTGCTCTGCAAGCTCCTAGTTCTAGGGGCATGGGGCAGCCTCTCTTGCTTCGTAGCAGTAAGTCACCTACTTCCTGAAGGCAAATTTTCCCCTAAATTGCCATTTCATCAAGCTATGTGGGCTAGCAGGTACAGAAGGCAGCTGCCAGATCCCTGAAGGGCTCCAGCCCTAGATACAAGCCCAGACTGACCTGTGGGGGAAATGCAGGTTCCTGTAGCCTGGGCAGCAGCAGGGCACTGGCCTGCAACCAGCTCTTCTCCTTCCCCTCTACAGTGAAAGGGAAAGTGGGACCAGGCAGAGACCGCACCTAAATTCCCCTTCCTCTGCAACCCTCCCTTTCCTCACCTCGCTCCCGGACACAGGCCAGGACACCGAGCCAGCTGGGTCCTGCAGCAGAGCTTATTGCTGCGCTTGCCCTCCCTTTCCTTTTGTTTTTTCCTCTCCTTTCTGTCACTGCCACCCCAGAGGAAGGAGCTCTCACGCTCCTCTTTGACTAACCCACTCGAGCAATTCCTCTCCTGATGTCTTTGAGAAACTTTTCAGTGCTCTGACTGAGCCTGTGGGTGCTGGCTTCAAATAATCCTCTCGTGTAGATTACAACAGCTGGATGAGAAGATAAAGGCTTTTCTCTCCTCTTTCCTCTCTTGTTCCGTCCTTTTCACTTTTCCTCCTGAAGCCAGAGTGATTCCCAGCGGTTAGGCACAATGCTGGTGGGAGCCCTGCGCAGTCTTCTGCTCCTCTGCCTGGTTGAGGAGGGCATCAGCAAAGTCAGAAGATACTACATCGGTGCAGTGGAAACTGGCTGGGACTACCTGCACAGCGACCTGCTCTCCGTGCTGCAAGCACCTCCAGGGTAAAGCTCTTCCTATTGTAGTTCAGGTAGCCTGCTATGGGCGCTCTCCCACCCCCTGCACTGTGAGCTTGGGTCCGGGCAGGCAGGTGCCTGGGGGCAACCAGGCAGAGTGGGTGCTCTGAGCTGCTGGTACTGCTGCGAACGGGTGTTTCTGTGCAATGGGGAGTCACTAAGTGCAACCCCTGATAATGCACTGGTGGAATAAATCTGCAGCGAGAGATGCAGACCTGCTCTGCACTACTGCTCTGCGCTGCTTTATCTTAATGCAGTTTGCCTGTGACCCTTTAAAGCCTGCGCCTGGAGCCAAGAGCTGGTTCTCCAGCCTGTGCTTTCTCTTCTGCTCTGCATCCCGGGAGCTTCGGGGAGATGCAATGGGAGATGGGGTCCTCTGCCGCCCTGCCTGGGGGCTGCAGACGGAGGTTACATGTGCCCCCCAACATAGAGCAGCAAAGGCTCTCCGCTGTGTCTGCATCTGGTAAAACCCAGCTTTAGTTATTTATATCTTTGTGTACCTTACATTTCTGGGGCTGAAATTTTTCCTTTAGGGAATGAAAATTATTTTTAGTGTTTGGGCAAAGAATGGTGTTTGCACACAGTGACAAGAGGGAGGAAGGCACGGTGGTTTTGCCCACATACTTTAGAGTAGGAAGGAAAAATGGCAGTTGCATTGCTCCGGCATCAGGATGCTGTTGTCTGATGCCACAGCTGTCTTGGACACGTGTGGCTGTGAATGGACTGTTCTGCGCTCAGCGTGGGGAGCAGAGCTGGGCGGCTACAGCCCCTGTGGATCAAACCATACTGCTTCCCTCTGCCCCACTGCCACATCCCCTTCCCAGGCTCTGTGCTGGGGCGACGTCAGCCCACGGCCCCATCTCAGACCCACGCTGGGTTGAGCAGCAGGGAGCTGTGGTCAGGCACTGGAAACCAGGCTCTGGTGATGAGCCAGGTCAGCCTGACTAGCTGCTGTAGTCACCGTATTAATCAGTTACGTTGTTTTATCCCCCCTTTGGTTACTTCAGTAGGAAATTCACATCCAGCACCCCCTGTTTCATTAATGCCTCCCCTGCCCTGCTTTTACTAACGTTGCACTCAGATCCGTTGGGCTACAGTGGAGGTGAGGCCACTCACGCTGTTAATTCAACCTTGTGGCTTTCCATTTCAGTACTGGCTTTAATGACGGGCTTGCGCACCATTTCTGACCCCAGGGTGACTCAGGGACCTGGCTCTGCCCTGGGGATGAGCTGGGGGGGCATCAGCAAGCAGCCTGAGGTCACTTGTCCTTCTCTAAAACGGGGAAAGATAATTTTGGCTTTCTCATAGGTGGTGTGCTCCACCTCAGGGAGGCAGGTCACGCCTGGGCAGCGCGGTTCCCAGGGGAGCCATGGTGGGAACCAGGGCTTGCTCAGAGTGGCTGTTCCCAGCTGGATGACAGTGCCTTTTCCCTGGCCCTGCAGCTTTAGCCTGGTTCCCCCCACACGGGGACAGCACAGGAAAACAACCAGACTGGGGAGAATGCAAGAGTGAGTCAGGAAAGCGTGGCAGGAGCAGACCCGATGCTGGAGCTGGGGTGCCTGTGCATGGGGTGTCTTCTGCTCCACCTGTTCTCCCTCGTGGTACCAGCATCTCATGGCAGCCCCCAGGGGTACCCCCCCAGTCAGGGTCTCCAAAACCCCTTGATGTATTCAGTGGTTTCTCTGGCACATTTGTGGAAAGCTCTGCCAAACAAATGGCCTACAGAACAGCAGGCCAGAGCTGCTTACGCCTTCCCCATGTTTCTCTTCCTCCCAAACACAACGCTACCAGCAGGGTTCGAGCTGGGACCAGCACATCCTGCGACATTCCCAGGGATCTCATCTCCTGCTCGGAGCTGGGGGCCACGTAGCAGCAGCCTGTGTTTGAGTGCTTCGGCAGCGCAGGGTGTTTCCCTTGGCTGTCTCCCGACTCTGAGAGATGAACAGATAGTGCAGCTAACAATGCTGATTGAAGGCGCCAGGAACTTATCTCTTTGCCTTGGCTTCAGCTGCCCTTGGTGTAGGAAGCCCACAGGGACCCCAAGTGCAGAGGACAAGCCAGAAGCACTTGGATCAGATGTCCCTTTGCCAAACTCTGCCTCTTCATCCCCTGCAAAGGCTGCCAGGCTCTGCTGTGCCAGCTGGGTCCCAGTGCTGAGCCCTGGTGTCACCAAGTCTCCTTCCAGCCATGTCCATGCATGCCAGCAAACTCCCCCTGACTCCAGAGGATTTCTGTCTGGTTTAGCACAAAATTAGCAGGACCAGAGGCTCATATCTCAGGGATCTGTTTTGGAAGCTGGTCTTTCTGCGAGTTAGAGATTAAGGCACAGCTTCCTGACTGTGGACAGCGCAGTGCCAGTGATCCCACAGTACTGCCACCTCCCAGCACGGGGTCACCCTGCAGAGCAAAGCTTGGTCCAGACCCTACTGCCATCAAGCCAGGAGCGATAACAGCTCATGGGCAAAGTCAGCTGAATGCAGTGGCCCTTCTCACTGGGGCCACGTCCTGCTGTGGACCTCCTGCCAGCCCGAACGTGGGGTTATAGCTGTGGTGGGAAAGGCAGGATCTGGACACATGTGTGGTTTTCATGGGCGCCTGTCCTGCCCTGGTCCCAAGAGGGTGAACCCCACTCTCCCCACAGCATCCTCCAGCTGCAGGTGGCTTCCAGTTGGTAGCGTGGGGGCAAGTGTGCATCACCATTTCCTAAATTTAAGTCACTCTGTCTCCTTCCTCTTCCTCTTGAGAAAGAGTCACAAAGGGAACCACTGCTTGAATAAAGGCTTAGTCAGAGCAGAGCAATCTTCCCTGCTTCTTCAGAGGGAAGAAAATACCACCTGGGTTTTGCTCCAAACAAAACAAGGCTGGAAGCACTCTGTCTAGTTACTGGAAATGGTCTCAGTCCTGGGGCTGATAAGCCAGTCTCTAAAATCCCTGGAGAAATTCATGGCTTTGTTATCCTGATAAATATGCTAGATTCCTTCTGGAAAATTAATTTGTTAAGCCACTTACAGATAAAAAGTGGCCAGCAGAATAAGTGGGGTGTGAAATGCATTCAAGGCTCCTTTATGCTTCTGCTGCAAGGAGTAATTTTTTAGGGGCTGGCTGTAAATCCCAGTTTGGTCAGAAAAGAAACGAATGTGGGGACATTGCTTGCTGCCACGACAGTCTCTTTCCTGGGGGGAGCTGGGGAGGATGTTCGAGGTTATACATGATGTGATGTGTCTGCCACACCTGAAGGTGCTGGGGATGGGGTGGGGGGTGACTGCAGGGCAGAGGCCACTGTGACACTGTTATCACAGTGTTCTGAGTGCCCCAGGTCTCTGCTGGCAGAACAAAGCCATGCAAGGCACGAAGCAGGAGGCTGGCAGCAATGCCTGCTGCTGTGCCTGCTCCTGGCTGCAGCTGAGTATGGCGCTATGCCTCCTGCCCTTGTGTCTTCTTCCATCGTGACTAACGCTGTGATATTAATCACTGCCACATTGTCATCTGTGAGCTGAGTAAAACACACCTGGGGGTTGTCAAGAAACCCAAAGGACACAACAGGGTAAGTGATCTCTGGGACCGGCACAGCACAGAAAAGCTGGCAGGGAGGGGAGGAAGAGGATGGCTGCTGCCCATCTGTGGACGGGGCTGCACCATCAACCTTGGATTTTCCTTCCTCCTGCAGCGTGTCAGGGCACATGGGCCCAGGGCCGCCCATGCCTGGTGTCCCTCCCCGGTACAGGAAGGCTGTGTTTGTGGAATACCGTGACGCCTCGTTCACGCAGCCCAAGCCCAAGCCAGCGTGGATGGGTAAGAAGCCCCCAGAGCAGGGTGAGCCCTCGCTCTCCTTGACAGCGGCCAAACTCATCCTGGGTTGGATGCTGGCAGCTCCTTGGCCAGGAATGGGAAAGCACCTGGGTAGACTCCCAGTACGGCAGAGCTGCTGGGGATGGAGGGGAGCCTTGCTGGTGCCAGAGCAGTTGATACTGCCATGCTACACGAGGGACAACTGCTAATTGTGCAGGTGGAAAGCCCAGACCCTTTGGGGCCATGGCTGGGTGGCAGCTGCCTGACCCTGTTTTTTCCTGTCTTCAGGTCTCCTGGGCCCCACCATCCGAGCAGAAGTCTATGACACAGTGGTCATCATGTTTAAGAACCTGGCCTCCCGCCCATACAACCTCCATGCTGTCGGGGTGTCCTACTGGAAGGCGTCGGAGGGTGAGTTGGGCAATAGCCAGCTGCTGCAAGCCCTTGTGTAGTAATTCCCACTCTGCTGCCTGCCTGCCAGAAGGGAGCACGTCCCTCCCTGACCCTGCTATTCACGTCCCCCTGCGAGGACAGACAGTCACAGAGATGGCTTAGCCTGGGAGAACAACAAGACCATGCCCAGCCCAGAAATGAGCTGAGATAAACAAACAGCCCAGAGCAAACCTGCGTCAGTTATAGAGGTAATACACAGGTTAAACCTTAGGTTGGATGCTTAGGGCCAGGAAGACTGTGCCCTCCAGCGTCAGGGCAGGTGGTGGGTGCACAGCCCAACAAGTGAGTCTTTGGCACCGCTCTGCTCACTGCCCTGAGACCAGCCATCGCCAGTGGGAGTCAGGCTGGCCCTGGAGTCTGGGGTGGAGAAAGGCTGTATTCTGGGTTGGGGGAAGAGGCATTTCTGCAGCCATGGTGTGTTGGCGATGAACCTTCAGTGACATCTGGGTGTTTCTTTGGCTTTAGGTGCAGGGTATGAGGATGAGACCAGCCAGCCAGAAAAGGAGGGTGACAGGGTGGATCCAGGGAAGACACACACGTACATCTGGAAAATCCAGCAAAACCAGGGCCCAACAGATGGTGACTCACCATGCCTGACCCACTCCTACTCCTCCAACACCGACAGCGTGAAGGACATCAACTCTGGTTTGATCGGAGCCCTGCTCGTGTGCCGACCTGGTAAGGACAGCACAGGATGGGGACAGGTCACATACAATCAGGAACTGAAAAGCAGGGAAATCAAAGATGCCTTCCAGAGGTTGAACGTGGCAGTGGAGTCAGTAAGCTGCGGTCAACAACAGCACTTTTGGGGTTTGGCCTTTTCCTCACCGAGTCCCCAGTGCAGGAGCCAAACACACTTTGGATTTCCTTGCTGGAGAGGAATCAGTTGCTTTGTTCCTTTGCAAGATTTCAGACCACAGATGAAATTTTCTACCTTGTATCTGAACCTTATCTATCCATAAGGTGAACTGCCATGGAGGCATAGATGTTTGTCTTTCCTTCAGAACTTCACCAAGCTGTGATTGTTCGGTGTCAGCCAGGGTGCTTTGTCAAACAGGGTTTTGTTGGAAGAACTAGAGGGAAGTTTGTGTCAGCAAGGGTTAAGGATCAGGCAGGAGAGAAGCAGGACACCTGGGGCACTGCCTGGTCCACAGTACCTGTGCCTGCTCTCCTTTCTTCAGTAAACATGGAGGTGATGAAAACTGTTAATATTTGTGGGTGCAAGGCACCAAGAAGTGTACCTGGTTGAGCCATCTCCTGGCGGTAGCTGTCCAGACCCTTCTGTTGTCACTGGAGAGGAATGGGCAGGAGCCACCTCCTTCCAGGGCACTGTCTGCAGGCTCCAGTGACTCACCAGGAGCAGTTTCTCCACTGAGTGAAGTCTAGACAACAACCACAGGCGATGGTCCTGATGAGGGGGATAGATAAAATGAGCTCTTCCAGGTGACTAGGTGGATCCTGAGAGGGGAAGGCAGCAGAAACTGACCTCCCAAGCTGGGGGAAGCTGCCTCTCGACCAGGGGCTTTTGGGGACTGCAAGGTTGGAAACAGGTCGTGAGATGTGACAAAAGCAATCCACAGCCTGGCCTTGGAGGGCACAAAGGGAATTCCCTGCGGGTGCAGGCATGGTGCTTGCTGACCTTTGAAGAGATCCATCCTGTGGCATTTTGCAGGGACTCTGGCAAGCGATGGGAACAATGACGCGCAGCAAGAGTTTGTGATGCTCTTCGCAGTGTTTGATGAAGGTAATAATTACCCTGTTGACTAGTGTCAGCCCCTGAATTCAGCCTGGACTGGGGTGCATGCTTTGGCCATGGTGTGAGTCCAGCTCTCCCATGCCATGCCCTGGCCTTGTTCCCATCACACAGGCTAAAGCTGCGGGGGAGTAATGCCCTGTCACCTGAAATGGTCAGCACCACGTTCATGCAGAGCTGTGGCCAGGTCTGTTGTAGATTTCCAACAGGCACCACACATCTGACCTCCCTGGATTTTGGCTTTCATACTGTTTCCCCCCAGTGGGAAGGTTTCCTTTTTCTTTGAAACGCTGTCAAGTGAAAGCTGACTGCATCCTCCTCTCTCCACAGGGAAAAGCTGGTACTCTGAGCCCAGCTCCCCGGCAGTTCCTCAGCCCCTGCCTCACAACAGGACAGAGCTGCACACCATCAATGGCTACATCAATGGCTCCCTGCCTGGTGAGTCCTAGTGTGCTGGGGATGGAGGTCATGGGAGGTTCTTCCTAGAGGTGTAGCCAGGTCTGTAAACTCAAGGTGTCTTGTGAAAGGGTGTGAAAAGAGGCATCAAGAGGAGTTTCCAGGTGATGGATCTGTTAGGCTGTATTCATCCCAGAGGGACCATCACATCTCAACTCTTTGATCTGCCTTGCCCATTTACAGTGGGACAGGACTTGTTTCCAGCTGTATGTGTTGCCAAGGGCAGCTGACCTTCTCGGATATCTCCAGGAATAGTGCTGGTAGCAAAGAGTTTCATCTCTTGTAGCCCTGTGAATGAGGCTGGAGGTAGCATTGAAGGGAAAATTCAGCTGTCACAAGCCTGGGTCTGACAACACACCTCTGCAGGATTTGAGGAATAGAATCATTTAGGTTGGAAAAGACCCTTAAGACCATCAAGTCCAGCCATAAACCTAACACTGCCAAGTCCATCACTGAACTATGTCACTAAGTGCCACATCTACACATCTTTTAAATATCTCCAGGGATGGTAACTCAACCAATTCCCTGGGCAGCCTGTTCCAGAGTTTGATAACTCTTGCAGTGAAGACATTTTTCCTAATATCCAACCTAAACTTCTCCTGGCACAACTTGAGGCCGTTTCCTCTTGTCCTATCACTTGCTACTTAGGAGAAGAGACCAACACCCACCTCAATACAATCTCCTTTCAGGTAGTTGTAGAGAGCAACAAGGTCTCCCCCGAGCTTCCTTTTCTCCAGAAAAGCAAAAGAAAATGTCATTTGTGGTCTCAGTGAAAAAAAAAAGTTGACATTTTCTGATCTTCTTCTGGGAAAAGGTCCAGAGATGCCTGAGAGTGAAGAATCTCCAAGGCAAACTGGGAAACACTGTCAGGAGAGTCACTACCATCAGCAACCTTGGTGACCCACACCCTGAAACCTCCCACTTGGGTCTGGTTTTTCTCCAATAAATGGCAAAAGCAGAACTCCCCTGAATTCCCCATCCTGGTGGATCCATGGAGCTTAAGAGCTGAGTAGACCTCATGGTCAGCTGCTGTGCCTGCACAGTGGGTTTCCCCTTGAGAAGGTACCCACCTCTGCCCAACAAACCCCTGTCTGGCTGCAGGACCTGGCCTGAGAGGTGTCTGATGAAGAGGTGGCAATGGAGAGCTGAGGGCCTCAGGACGGAGCCTCCATCCTGTCTCCTCCTGGGCCCTTGGGATCCATTCCAGTCACCTATTGCATGCAGTGCCAAAAAGAAGTGCTTGACTCCGTATCTGACTTTGTTTGGCTTCAGCTTCCAGGAACTTGTTCTTGTTATTCACTTCCCTGCTAGATTACAAAGCCCTTCAGCACACACTAATTTCTCCCCGGGAAAATATTTTTACAATGCAATCAAGTCCTCTCCCATTTCCTAAGCACACAAAGCTCTTTGAGTGTCTCCGAGGAAGGAATTTTCTCCAGCCTTCAAATAATCCTGGTGACCTCTCTCTGCCCTTCTTTGGGTATTTTAACTACTGCTGAGTATGTGCTGGAGCCCTGCCTCAGAGGCAATGTTTTAGTATCATCAGGCTTGCCAGTGTTGTGATCACACAAATGATTCTCCCTTCCAGTTCCCAGTTCCCCTATTTTTAGAGTCGAGGAACACATCTACCTCTTTTGCCACTGCATCCCGCTGTGAGCTCCCATCAGCAACCTCCCAAAGCCCTTGCCATAGTCCCCCACTCTGTAAATCTAGTCATATCTCAGGGGGATGTTGTGGCCTGCACCTCTGTTTTACTCAGACGGTCCACGTTCACATGTGACTTCTCCAGCTTGAAGCCACCAACTTGTGGGGCAGGGGACCCTACTCAGCACATGTCATTCTCTGAGTCTATAACACCAAGAGCTGGGACGAGGGATGGACACAGTGCTGACGCCTCAGTGCTTTCCCTCTCTCCTGGCAGGACTCACACTGTGCCTCAAGAAGCAGGTCCACTGGCACGTGATTGGGTTGGGCACTGGGCCAGAAGTTCACTCCATCTTCTTCGAAGGCCACACATTCCTGGTGAGAAGCCACCGTGTCAGCAGCCTAGAAATCTCCCCTGCCACGTATCTCACAGCCCAGACCATGCCAGGAACACCTGGCTGGTTTCGGATGTTCTGCCAGATACTGTCCCATCAGCAAGGTAACATTATTCTGCAAGAGCTCAGGGGAAAAGTTCAGGGGATGGCCTGGTCTCAGGTTTCTATGCAGTGCTGCAGCTCCAAGGCCCCTCCTGCTCCATAGTCTTATACCCATGTGCAGCATACCCCAGGATGGCATAGGTTGACCCATGCAATGGCCCGTTTGATGGGGACAGTAGTGGAGAGGACATCTCCCAGGAAGAGCCTGGGGGAGCACAAGCCTGTGCTGTCATGTCAGTGTGACCCTTTCTGTTTGGCTTGGCCGAACCCAGCTGGCATGGAGGCCGTTGTGAAGGTGGAGGAGTGTCTGGAGGAGCGCCTGGTGAAGATGGGGAAGCCGTCAGATGAGCCAGAGGACATGGATTACCCTGAAGAAGATGAGGAAACTTATCATGTGATCCAAGTGCGCTCTTTTGCCAAAGAGAGTCCTGTGACCTGGACTTACTACATTGCGGCTGAGGAAATGGACTGGGACTATGCCCCCATGAAGCCAGTGTCTCTGGACAGGTGAGAGCGAGCATGTGTGCCCATGAGGCTCCTCCTCAAGGCAGCCCTGCCAGATCTTCCCCAGAAATTTATTTTCCTTCTGCCCAACCTGGACAGTTTTGTTCTTCCTTATTAATGCTAAGAGGATGGATGCAGGATAAGGATGGTCTTGGGAAAGTCATGGGAAGGCAGGGCCTGGCTTTGCTCTATTTTACCAAATGCACCACAGAGGCATTTGTCTCCAGGGCATTTGTCTCTCTGTTGCCCAGGTCTCTGGGGTCAGCCTCTTCTAAGCAGACAGCAACACCTGGTGACCCTTCTCACCCTCCAGCCAGGAGGGCCTGCATAGCAAGGACATGTGCCCACTGCTCCAGAGTGTGGGTCTCCTTGCCCTGTCTGGAAGGACCTGCTCTAGATGGTAGAGACAATTAGCCCCTGCTGCTGCCCCACTTCTTGGAGGGAGAGGTGACGCAAGTGTGATACGTCAGCAGAAGTACCTTAGTCAGCACTGCATGGCGATGACACTTGTCACCAGTCCTGACGTCACTCTGCTGACACAGGCTGTGTGAGCTGGGGCTGGCTTGGTAGTGGGGTCACCGGGTTCTGCCCTAGATGAGGATCCTAGGCAGCAGCCACCGGAGCAAGGCATGCAGAGCAGAAATCCCTACCTGCAGCCCCTTGCAGGGTAAGCCAGAGGAGGTGTCCTCTCCAGCTTGGGGCTGGCCTTGCTCCTGGGAAGGAGCTGTGATGATCAAGAAAAGGGAGCTGCTCTCTTGCCTTATGCCCATATACAGGAGATGTTCCCAGACACAGGAAAACCTGCCATGCTCTCAGCTCTCAGTCACTCCAAGAAAAGGCAGTGTCAGGCAAGGCTGCTACTGTGCAACCTAGTTGAAGCTTTCTCCATTAAAGAAGCACTGAATCACTTGAAACATTGTTCCCTGGGATGCATATTGTGATTGCAGGGATGGGTGTCCCCACTGTGCACTGGTAGTCCCCAGACAGCTGTGTGGGTCCTTGGATGATGGAAGGTCTTGCTCTGGTTCTGACAGCATCCCACATGTGGCCGTTTGCTCTTTCTCTGCCTTGCCTGCAGAAACATCTCGAGCCTGTTTCTGGAGGCTGGCCCTCAGCGGATTGGTTCAAAGTATAAGAAAGTGCTGTTTGTGGAGTATGAGGATGCAACCTTCAAGAAGCGCAAGGTGTCAGACCAACTGGACAAGGGAATTCTAGGGCCTGTCATTAAGGGGGAGGTCGGAGATGAGTTTAAGGTAAGAGAGAAATGGCTTTCCACAAAGAGGGACTGGAAAGGGAGACTTCAAAGCTTGATGCTGCTCCTCCTAATAGCTCTTGGTTTGTGGCTAAGGTCTGACATAAGTCCTTGAGGTACTCTATCATGTTCGGTAATGTCCAGGGTTCACCAGAAAGGCAAATGTTACTGAAAGCCAAAGCTAAATACTCTCGGTGAGATCAGCAGAGATGCACAGGATAAGGCCCAGTGCCCTTGATTTGACTTCACTGCAGGCATTTTAGGAATTGTGTGAATTAATCCATGACACATGTCATCCAGCACCTTCCTGTGAGGCAGGAGTGTCCTCTCATCCTCTGCTCTTCTCCATCTGTGTGCTCTTGCCATACGTGTTGGGGACTGTCGCTTGTGTCTCCCCACGTGCCTCTGCTGACCACTTGACTTGTTTGCTGCTAGGAGGAATGGGATGGTTTCCAGGAACTTCACATTTCTGGTCCCTGCCTGAGCTTCCCTATGCAGCTGTGGGCATGGAGCTGAAGGCAATGTCTGTGGCAAAGCCCTGACACAGCTATTTAGAGAAATAAATGAAAGGCTTCATGCGGTGAAGTGGGGAGCACTTTGAAACTGTTGACTGCTGTGCATACTTAGTGTCTTGGTCCTCTGAGGCCTCCTGGATCGACAGACCTCTTCTGTCTCATATGCAAAGTGAGACTAAAGACAGTAACTTTCCCTTTAATGGATCTGATATTTTCATGCCCTTCCTAAAATGGGGACCTACCAGAAAGATGGACAGTGTAGACTGGTAGAGAAACAAACAGTTGTTTCTTCTATTCTTACTCCTACTTTGTGGTCCCAGACATGTCCAGGTTCCTCCTCACTGGACACTGGCAGGTAGCTGATCCCAAAGTGCCGATGCCCAGCGTTTCCCTCACTGCAAGGACACTGAGGGCAGCCTTGAGACCTCAAAACATCCAGAAAACTTTAAACGTTCCTGTTGGTTGTCCTTATTTCAGATCGTGTTCAGGAACCTGGCAAGCCGACCATACAATATCTACCCTCACGGCCTCACCAGCATAAGGCCATACCACACCATGAAGGCTTCTCAAGGTAAGGCAGGCCATGAGAATCTGGGACATCACTTGGCCACTGACATTCTTCTGGGCCAGGAGAACTTCCTGCAGCCCATGGTAAGACTGGTTGTCCAACCCATCCATCCAAGTGCCTGAGCTCTGCAATCCCAGAGATGATGATGATTCTTGGTTCATGTCCCCCTTGGTGCCATGTGACCCTGTCTTTAAGAAAGGCTTGGATGATGACTAGAAGAAGGGGCATTGTAAACCAGGGAGCTGGAACCATGTTGTTTGGTCCATCCTGAAGGCCTCCACTTTCTGATG
This sequence comes from Strix uralensis, assembly GCF_047716275.1. Taxonomy (NCBI): domain Eukaryota; kingdom Metazoa; phylum Chordata; class Aves; order Strigiformes; family Strigidae; genus Strix; species Strix uralensis. The sequence continues at coordinate 24,777,714 of NC_133984.1, read as the reverse complement.
AGGCAGGAACCACCTTGGTGATCCTGCCTGTGTTTGCCAGTTTCCTTACTGTCCTCATTCCCTGGGCTCCCCCCTGCCCTGCTTTAATGTGGGGGGTTCACTATGACTCAGACTCTCCCTCTCACAGCTTCATGGTTTTTGCTCTGGGGTTGTTGAGTTACCAGGTCCCTTTCCCAGAACTGTTTTCATACCCTGCCAGCATGCTCCCAGGATCACAACTTGTGCAAGGCTATCCCACATCCCACCAGGGCAAAATCGTGCCCCATCCCTCTTCTCTCTGCCCTTTTGGCTGCATCACAATGATGGGAGCAGTTGTGGAGGCTGGAGAAAAGCTCCTCTGCTGCAGCAGAGGTGGCAGAACCAAGACAGCAGCTGCTAAGGGGTTCAAAGAACTAGGTCAGCCTTGTGACCTGTTACTACCTAAATCAAGGTTCTCCTTCAGGAGAGTCAAAAGGGTAAAGTGGCCCATCAGTGGCAGGACTAAAGGAGCCAAGCCACACAGGGGAGCTGGGTGTCCTGTTCCTGCCCCCCTGCCAACAGCCCCCAGCCAGGCATCACCAGCTTTGTCAGTGATTCAAATCTGTGAAAGCAGGCGAGTCGTGGACCTGGAGTCACAGGGATAATGCTCTTCAGGGGTGTATAAATAAAAAGAGCTATTCTACCCTGATTGACACATGAGCTTTGCAAACCATGCTCTGACAGTGGCTCAGCTGGGCACCTGGAGCAGAAAAAGGTCTTTTCCTACGGCTACATCAGTGCAAGATCCTGCTGAATGTTTTCCTTCCATTTGTTTTTTTCTGTTCCTTCCAGATCTCCTCCTTGCTTTTCTCATGGTCTAGCCATATTTACTTAAAAATCTATCTTTTCTTGCTTTGTTTTTCACCCATTTCAGCCCTGCCCAGCTCTGTACCTTCATCTGCAAACCCCTCTGGGCAGGCCAGAGCCCAGACACAGCTGAGACTGGGCAAATTTTCCAGTTTGCAGGAGTTTCAAGGGCTTTCAAAATTAGGCATATGCCTCTCCCCGCTAACCTGATCCCAGGGGCTCCTTTTGTCCAGATCTTTTCATGCAAGCACATGCCAGCAGCCAGTGTGCCATCCCAGGGTACCTGTGGGGTTGTGTAGTTTTCTATGCAACTTGTGCGGTCAGGAAACCTCCTTTCTGAGCTCTCTTAAAAAGCAGGATCACCCCTTGCAGTGTCAGCCCAGACATAACTGATCTGTCCTTGGGCTGTGTGTTGCCAGAAAAGGACCTGAAGGACATTCCTATCCCCCCTGGCCAGTCATTCACCTACAGCTGGAGGGTCACCACTGAGGATGGGCCAACAAAGGCAGATCCTCGCTGCCTCACCCGTTTCTACTACAGCTCCATCGACCCCGTCAGAGACACAGCCTCAGGCCTGATTGGGCCCCTCCTGATCTGCTTTAAGAAGTCCATGGATCAGAGGGGAAATCAGGTGGGTCTTTCCTCCTTTGTCACCTCGACTGCCAGGCTGAAAGGCTGGAGTAACTGTGGTGGGTGAAATATTTGGGTAAAACCAAATTTGTCTGTCCTGTTCTCTTCAACCCTACCATCAGTCCCAATGTCCCTGCCTTCCCCATCCTCCCCTGTATGCTCCCTTCTCTCCAAACCTGGACCTTAACTCCTGTGAAATAGCAGTAAACTGTTCCCCATGCACCCAGGCTAAGACCTGGAGCGACACTGGGCCCCAGGGGCACTCTGATCAGACCAAGAATAACCACTTCCCTCTCTGCCTTCCAGATAATGTCAGACAAGACAAGGTTGGTGCTGTTTTCGGTCTTTGATGAGAACCGCAGCTGGTACCTGGAAGAGAACATCAGGCGGTTCTGCACTGATGCAGCCCATGTGGATACCCAGGACCCCCAGTTTTATGCCTCCAACATGATGCACAGTGAGTGCTTGGCCAGGGCCTCCCTGCAAAGCCCCGTCAGACACAGGCTCACCCCTGCCCCAGGGAACAAGCAGGGAACATGCAGCAGCTCATCAGCCATGGCAGAATCAGGTCCTGATTAAATGTTTCACTCCCTGCTCTGTTCCAGCTATTAACGGCTTTGTGTTTGACAACCTCCAACCAAAACTCTGCCTGCATGAAGTTGTGTACTGGTATGTCCTGAGTGTTGGGGCCCAAACTGATTTCCTCTCCATCTTCTTCTCTGGAAACACATTCAAGCGCAACATGGTGTTTGAGGATGTGCTTACTCTTTTCCCTTTTTCTGGAGAAACAGTCTTCATGAGTTTGGAAAAGACAGGTTAGTAACATGGGGTAGTCTATAAACCATGAGCTCGGCATCACAGCAGAGATAAGTGAGCACCTCCAGCCGCGCCTCTGGTACCCAATTGCGTTTTGGCAGCCCTGAGAGCAAAGGGACGCACAACCTGCTGGAACAGCAAAGTAATAGGCAATGATTAAATCTTTCCAAAGCTTAAATCAAAGAAATTAAGTTACTGTATTTTACTTCATTAATAGAGTGCATTAAGGTCACACATGTTGTCAAGCCAGTAAACTGGTTGCAGTAACATGAGTCCCATGGACCTTGCATCTGCACCCTTGGGTCCAAGCTCAGAGGTCAAGGAGAGCGGCAATGCTGACTCTGCTGTGGGTTCAGCCACTGGTCATGGCATCCTATTTATCTCCACACCTTTGCAAGGACATAAATCGCAGCCATGGAGAAGTCCTAGGAAGGATTTGCTTCAGAGTTCAGTTTTATTTCCCCCCACTCAGCATTTTTTCCTTGGCATTTGCAAAAGCAGTACCATTAACCATTTCCTCACTCACAGAGGAAACACAGAACTTACCATGTGATTGCAACACTCACAGAGGAAACACAGAACTTGCCATGTGGTTGCAAACACTGATATGGTGGTGACGAGCGCTGCACCCTGAGCCAAGCTGACAGGGTTTCTACATACCCCAGGAAGCTTTCTAAAACCCAGCCAAACGTTGCATCCGTTTAAGCTCTGATTTTTGCCTGCTGATCTAAAACAGGCAAGCAGCTCCGCCAGCAGCAGATGACAGCTCTCTCCAGCGTCAGAGCCTGGTTATTACACACTTTCTCACCCACTTCTGGCGCCTGGAGAAGAGGCACTCGCTGTGGGGAGCAAATGCGTTGGCTGGGGATGTGAGCAAGAGGCAGCCTTTTCATTTCCTTCTCCTTGAGTGGGAGAGACGTGATGACTGTGTCTGGGAGAGAGGTGTATTTGACAGCACCAGCATGTCTTTGGGGGTGGACTGTGGTGATTATTCTGCTGCTGGCAATAATTCTGGAGGCTCTGTGGGTTCTCATGCATTAACTGTTCTCACTAAGCTATTGTTGTGGCCTTGCGGGTGTATGTAGCTCGCTAAGCTCTGACAGGCTCTGCTGATGGTGCTTGTCAGGACTGGCTCTGATGTTGGCAGCAACCCTGATGTCTTGTGAGTCCAGCTGTAAGATAGTCTAGGGATTATGAAACATGAAATCACTACCATGAACCAGAGCCTGCCTGGAAATATAGGTTGCACTAGCAAGGAAGTGGCACGGGCATGGCAGCTCTTCTGAATTCCCACTGTGGTGGGCTGATGGTGTCCTCTTGTCCTCTCTTGAGACAGGTGTCTGGATGCTGGGTTGCCTGAATCCTGATTTCAGGGACCGAGGGATGCGTGCCAAGTTCACAGTCTTGCAGTGCCAGAATGAGGAATACCCTGATGGGGAAGATTATGTGGATTTCGAGGAAGAGGAGGGTGCCTTTGAATTTCAACCTAGGGGCTTCTCTAAAAGAAAGAGATGGCGTAGGCCATGTGTGAATGAGCAACTGAACAATGTCACATCTTCCAGAAATAAGACAGAGAAGCCAAGATTGTGCTTGACAGAACCCAGCCATGGGGCCCTCCTGAACAATGGCAGGATTTCTGATCCCCCTTCCAATGACACATCAACACTTTTAGGAACAATCCCACATCCACATGATATTTCCATGTCTTCTCTGCCAGAGATAAACTATGAGCCAGTGTCCTATGAATCTTTCCTGGAAGATGAAGAAGAATTGTCAAATATCATCAGTCAGGGTGAAGGGTTTGGAACCCTCCCACCTGGAGAACACTTGGCGAGTGTCAGTGGAAGGGTCCATGGTACTGTGAGCTCAGAAGAAGGTCAGCAAGGGCTGCACCAAGCTACGCCAGCTCCGGAAGATGCTCTGGCAGGAAAGAAGGTGACAAAAATCTCAGAAGTGCAGGACCCAGTAAAAAGGACAGTGATCCAGTCTGGTGGTACATTAGAGATCCTGAAAGCAGAGCCTCAAAAGACAACTACTCATGCAACAAGCCTGTGGGACTCGATGGCTTATGCTGCTAGCAGAGCTGCTCTTCAAGAGAATGGGGGCTCATTTCACCAGAATGACCTGGAGCACAATCTGGGACTTCAAGACATGACTTCACAGGGTGCTGAGGACAAGTTGCTAAGAGGGGCTGATAAAATATCCTTAAATCTATACAAGTCAAAGGAGACAATCAATACAGAACCAGCTTTAAGTACTGATCATAACTCTTCCTCCACACTGGACAATCCTGCATCTTCAGATGAGACAGAAGACAACAGGACTTCTCATGCCGTGGTTCAGAGTCACACCAGAGAAAGCAATTATTTGTCAAATGAGCTAGATGCTAGGCTGGAAAGAAGACCTCACAAAGTGGTTTCACAAGGCTTTTATGAATCTTTTGAAGGAAAAAATGTTTCTTTCTCAGACCTGGGACCCAGCAAAACTGTACAAGAACAAATTCTCACAGATGAGAGTAACTCTTTGCCTGCAAAAAGTGGCATGGAACAAGAAGCCAGTGAACTTACCAAAGGCACAAGCCTTCTAGAAACCACTTTTGCACACACCAATGACCTTGAGCCTTCCAGCTATATAATGACAGAAGAGAGGGATGAATTAATTTTGGAGGCAGTGTTTCAGAATGTTACAGCCACTAAGGAATTGGCAGAGGTGGACAGTCTTGCCTTTCCTGAATCGAACATCATGGCCAATGACACGAGACAGTCCCCAAATGCTTCCTTAAACAGCCCTGAGCAGTTTCTGAGACACAGAGCTCCAGCCCCAAGCATGAGTAGCCCCAGATGGAGGCCCCGACAAGCCAGGTCACTGGAGAGCAGAGGCTTGATGCATGGTCTGGGTCTTCCCAACACCAGCTGGCCTGGCAGCAGGGTTCCCGCCTCTGAGGGTAACAGAGCAGAGCAGGATCTGGCCAGCCAGACCCCTGAGACAGCAACAAACACGAAAACCCCAAAGGCGTGTGGACCTCATTCACTTTTTTGCAGCTCTCGCTCCAAAAAGAGGTCCCTGGTATCAAGCAACACTTTGCCTGAGGTGATGGTGGCCCAGCAAAGCCTGGAAGAAAAATCAAACGTGGTTGAGGGCAGACTACACTCAGGCAGGGATGTTCCACAGGCTCTGCTTGGACATAGTGCTGACGAGACACATCCTGAGAGGAAGCCAAGCACAGATGGGGGTGTACAGAGCAGCAGTGAGGGTGCCCAGCACAGCAGACGCTCCTTCCCCACGCAGGGAGCACTGGGGAGTGAGGTGGCGGTGGCAGCAAGCAGCTCAGAAATGCAGGCTGCTGCTGCGGCTGCAGACCTGTCCTCAAACTGGGACCCAGTCTCCCTGGGGACAGTGGAACACCCCAGGGGCTTGCAAAGCCCCGTTTTGGCCAAGCTGCAGCTGGGCAGAGGCAGTGCCTGGGGGGCTCCTGGGCGTGAGCAAGCTCAAGGGAGAAGCCAGATGGAGGAGGAGACAAACTCTGTGGAGCAGCTGAGTCAGTTCAGTCCTCAGCCTCAGCAGCTCAAGGCCAATAACACAGAGGACTACATGCCTGAGAACATGTCTGGGCAAAATCCAGAAGAAATCCCTATGAAACCAGCCTCCAAAGAGAACTATTCCCTGTCTCCAAGCAGCCCTGCTCACAAACACAGCACTCCCAAAAAAACAGCTAAATATGAGCAAGCCAGTCCGGATGGATGGCAGGTGCTCAGGGGGGAAGACGTCCTTGGAGAAAATGGGCAGAGAGAGCACCAGGGCCTAGGAGAGCCCAAGGAGGATGGGGAAGGCAACAGCACAGCTTGGAAGAGGAACCATGCCCCAGGACATAGGGAGAGACTGGCTCTGAACAACAGGACCCGTTCCAGCCCCATGAGGCCAAAGGCTGACAAGCTGGACTACGATGAGTACGGCGACACAGAGCAGACCATGGAGGATTTTGACATCTATGGGGAAGAGAATCATGATCCACGCTCCTTCCAGGGGGAGATACGGCAATACTTCATTGCAGCGGTGGAAGTGATGTGGGAATATGAGAACCAGAGACCCCAGCACTTCATAAAAGCCACGTAAGTGTGACTCCCTCATGTGTTCCTCCTGCACTGCGTGACATGGCTTGATGCGTGTGTTGGCATGTCCTGGCAGTCAGGGTCACAGGTCTATGACTGTATGACCCATCCAAGCCAATGCCTCCCCTTCGCCTGAGGAGTTCCGTAACTCCAGCTTCTTTGCAAGTGGGTCAGGGATGCTCTAGGCTCTGCATCACTCCTGCCCTGCAGCAGCCCTGCCATGGCTGCCCTCCCTGTGGGACAGTATGACCTGACTTGCTTAACTGCCCTCACCCCAGCAGGGACCCCCGGAGCAGCAGGAGGAAGCCTTTCCAGCAGTACCGCAAGGTGGTTTTCCGAGAGTACATGGATGATTCCTTCACGCAGCCACTGATGCGGGGAGAGCTGGACGAACACTTGGGCATCCTCGGGCCATACATCAGGGCAGAAGTTGAAGATGTCATCATGGTGAATTGAAAGTTCCCATTTCCTATAAAACCTGAAATCCCCCCGTTGCTGGATATGCTCAGCCAGAGGGAGTGCTAAGATGGGCCTGCAGGCTCTGCAATGCCCATGGGTTCACCTTCAGGGCTCCGGGGAAGGAGCTGCGCCGTTGGCAACCTGAGTGGCACATGGGTGGAACCAAGTTGGGAGGCAGAGCCACCGTCCAGAGGGACCTCAGTGACTGGAGGAATGGGCCATCAGGAACCTCAGTGTTCAGAGGCAAAGCCTGAGACAGATCCAACCCTATAACAGCACAGCCTCAGCAGCTCCTGGGCTCCATGGGGAGCCTTTTGGGTGAAGGGATTGTAAAAAGGATAATGAGCCAAGCAGGGTTCAGTACAGCTTCTTTGGGTGCTCTATGTGAGGGCAGTCTCAGGCATCCCTCACCACCTTCAGCACCCACCTAAGGAAGAGATGAAAGGCTCTTCACCAGGCTCAGGACTAGTATGCCTGGAGAAGTTGCCTGGTTTTCACTGAAACCCTCACCAGGATGGATTCAGCACCTTTGGGCTCCAGAGACAGTAGTGTAGCTGACTTTGCTTACCGTTGAGCAGGGAGAGGGCCTCATCCTGCTGACACAACCAGGATGCGCTTTCCACTGGGGACCTCACTGCCCAGCCACAGCTTGTGGTTCAGCAGGGGTTGGTCACTGCATGGGGCTCTAGCTGGAGGGCTGTGCACCAGGGACATGGCTGCCTCCTTCCCACCAGCTGGCTGGATCTAACCCCAGGGTCCAGGCCACTCTCAGTGCTTCACCTACCCCCTCCCCTCTACTCCCTTTGCTTTGCCTTCCCTCTGGTGCAGGTTACGTTCAAGAACCTGGCCTCGCGGCCCTTCTCCTTCCACTCCACGCTGCAAAGCTACAAGGAGACGCAGGGTGCAACACAGGGTGGAGAGGTGGTGCAGCCCGGCGAGCTCTGGAAGTACACCTGGGAAGTCCTGCCCCAGGTGGCACCCACCACACAGGAGTTCGACTGCAAGGCCTGGGCTTACTTCTCCAGTGTGGACCTGGTAGGTGGGAGCTTGCTCCATGGGGCATCCCAGGAAGGAGAGATGGGTGGCATGCCTGGGTCCTGGCTGTGAGGTCAAGGCTTTTCCTATGGTGCTGTGCTGAGAGCAGCCTGTGGCTGTGGAGATTCTCAGGTGTCTAATACAGTGATGAATACACACTGGTGCTTTCTCTTCCCTTCTCTTAATTGGGGTTTTCCCCCTTTCCCCAGTTGTACCAGCTTATGAGACTTGTAGGGAACTAGAGTTCTGCAGTCCCCTACCCCTCTGCCAAATCTGATTGAATCTGGCCCCTGGGTTCCAATGTTAGTGGGATAGGGACTGTTGGACAGTTGGACAGACAGACACCGCTTCTCTAGAAAGCATGTGCAAACACTTGCTGCACAGCCTTTCTTAGCTAGGGGCAGAGTGGGGATCCCCCAGTGAACCCAGCATGTCCTTCCCACCCTACACACACCACGCCCTGTGCACGAGTGGGAGCCAGGCCAGGGATGCAGGCAGGGCCACCGCTTTCCTCGCTGCTGTGCCGCTTGTGAGCACCCACGCTGCCTCCCCCTCCAAGGCAAACCCTTCTTTCCCGGCTCCTTGTCAGGAGAAGGACCTGCACTCGGGCCTCATTGGACCACTGATCATTTGCCACCATGGGGTGCTGAGCTCCGTTTTCAGGCGGCAGCTGTCTGTGCAGGAGTTCGCCCTGCTCTTCACCATCTTTGACGAGACCAAAAGCTGGTACTTCCAGGAAAACATGGACAGGAACTGCCGCTCTCCCTGCCGCATCCAGCAGGACAATCCTGACTTTAAGAGAAACCATTCCTTCCATGGTGAGGACCCTTGCCCTTGCCCTTTCCATCCCCCAGGCTATATTGGGATGGAAAAACCCTGAAGCCTTGAGCCACTTCTGACCTCTGCCTTTCCCAGCCATCAACGGCTACGTGAGTGACACACTGCCCGGGCTGGTGATGGCTCAGCAGCAACGAGTCCGATGGCACCTCCTGAACATGGGCAGCACTGAGGATATTCACTCTGTCCACTTTCACGGGCAGCTGTTCAGTGTCAGGACTAGCCAGGAGTATCGCATGGGAGTCTACAACCTTTATCCCGGTGAGATGCAGCACGGGCGCTGGGCATACCCCAGCTGCCGGGGCTTCGTGTCCATGCCCATTAGGAAGTGCCAAGCCTGGGGGGGGATAGCAAGGAGGGGGGGTGGATCTCGAAGAGTGGCTCCGTGTTTGCACAGCGCTTGGCACTGTGGCATCCCATTACAGCCAGTAACTCCCCTCTGCTCTGCTCTCCATTCCTGGCCAGGTGTCTTCGGGACAGTGGAGATGTGGCCCTCCCATGCCGGGATCTGGCGGGTAGAGTGCAAAGTGGGGGAGCACCAGCAAGCCGGGATGAGTGCTCTCTTCCTCGTGTACAACCTGAGTGAGTGATCCTCTTTGCGTCCCGGCCTGCTTGCTGCCATGGCCATGGCCAGCGTGTTTTTGAGCTCACTCCTCCAGTTCTCTCAACATTTCCCTTGGGGAGACCCAAGTGGGGTCTTCTGGGTTTTCACTCTGAAAGAAAGTCATGAATTCAGCCTTTGCCACCCTACGCAGCCCAGCAGAGAGCACAGAGTCAGGGACACGGTTGGGGCAAAGGCTGGGAGACCAGCTTTATTTGCCTGCAAATATTTGCTCCCAGAGCTCTTGTTTTCCGAAACTGAGGGTCCCCGGGCTTCCTGTAAAATGCACTTAGCACATGCTGGTGCCTGCCTGTGCTGTCGGGAAGGTACAGTGCCCAGGTGCCTAAGCACATGTCAGGAGGTAAACTGAGGCATGGAGTGATGGCAGGAGGCAGCGAGCAACACTGCCTGACCACAGGTTGCTCTGACAAAAACAGCCACAGGAAAACTGACTCCATTCACCTCAGAACAACACATTTGTATGGGAGGAAGTGGTTTGTGAGAGTCGTATTTTATCACACAGTGACAGTCTCTCTCCTCTTCCTAAAGGAGTATTAAATGTCAGCCAGAAAATGTTTCCATAAGTTAAAAATCTGCTAAAGATTTCAAATTTGCATTTTCCCCAGAAGCATTTGCCATGCAGCAGAGACGCCAAAATGTGACAAGTCACTAATAATAATGGTTATTATGAGAGATAAACAGCCCTGTGCTCAGCAGACCAGAAGAGAGACACAGAGAGACAGGGATGTCAGGCAGAGTTTCCTTTAGCGACGTGGTATTTGTTTTTAAAAGATGCTGCCTAGCAACAAAAATGCCCAGGAGCAAGATATGGGTATAAGGAAGAGACACTTGTCAGCATTGCTGGGAGATCAGGACATGGGAATGAGAGGTCAGGGACTCAGGGACAGCAGTTTGGCAAGAGGCTGCTGTGGCTGATGCTGGGAACTCTCTGCTGCTGACATCAGGGTCAGGAGCAAGAACTTCCAGCACCCCTAAAATTCAGGGATGGATGTGGAAGCATCTGAAAGCCACTACTTGGTATGAGACAGACAAGACTGGGGGCTCCTGGAGGCTTGAGACAACCTCCATAAGCCTGGAGGCTACTACCCAACCTAGCCTTTTCCTCCAAAAGCCTTGTTATCTAATCAGCTCTCCCTGATTTTCACCCTTCTTCTCCCTGTTTGGCTGCAGACTGCCGAAACGCCCTTGGCCTGGCCTCAGGCCACATTGCAGACTCTCAGATCACAGCATCGGGGCAGTACGGTGAGTAGGAGCTGTCACTGCAATGAAGGCAGGTGAGGTTGGGGCAGCTCCAGCCAACACAACCACGTGTTTGCTTGCCCGAGGCTCTGCTACACCTGGCAGAGTCCTTCCTCCATCCACGTCCGTGTCAGCATCCCACCAGAGACCTGGAGGTGCCTCCCACATGTCTGGCCCATTGTGTCATGCTCTGCCACCCTGTGCATAGCTACTAAACCTTAGGGTGACCCTCAGGCCCCACCCTTCGGATGGACTTCTCATCACCTTGGGCTGGGCAGCGCCAGGGGCCAGCAGCACCCTCATATCTACGCACTCTCCCTGCAGGGCAGTGGGCTTCTTACCTGGCCAGGCTGGGTAACACCGGCTCCATCAACGCCTGGAGCACTGACCGCAGCAACGCCTGGATCCAGGTGAGAGGGGCCCTGTGGCCGGTGGCACCGCTGGGGGCATTGCAAGGGCACGCTCATGGCTGATGCACTGTGCAGAAGGACCCGCACGGATGGCCAGTGTCTCCCCAGCTGCAGCCTGCTCGCTCCCCTGCTTCCCCTCCGGGTGGGGAGCTCTCAGACAGTCTGGCCTGACCCCCAGAGCCATCCGCAGTGCAGCAGAGGAATCACCCGGTGGTGCAGCTGCAGCGCTGGATTGGGCAAAAATCCCCCCAAAGACCAAGTGAGAACAGCTCACCTCTCCAAACAGCTCTCCCCTGCCTCCTCCCAGCTGTTGGCTGACTTGTGCCCTTATGAACAACTATTTTAACTAGTTTCATCACCTGTACTCAGTTACACCATGAGGAAGCGAGTTCCACGGGTTTACAGTGCATGGCCTGAACACGGCTTGGGTTTTCCGCCAGAAATGAATCCTGGACTTTTGTTCTCAGGTGGACCTTTTGCATCCCATGATTATTCACGGCATAAAAACCCAAGGGGCCCGACAGAAGTTCTCTAGCCTTTACATCTCCCAGTTTGTTGTCTTCTACAGCCTTGATGGGCAAAGATGGAGGAAGTACAAGGGGAATGCCACCAGCACCCAGATGGTAAGGCAAATGGGTCTTGAGGAGAGTGTCTTCCCAGAATGGGGTCCCTTGGGGTGAGGAGGGCTAGGGAGCTCTGTACACAAAACAGAGATCTCCTGAGCCCCTGAGATATTTGATGAGGGCAGGAACGGCGAGCGTTCACTGCCAGGATGACTGAACCACAGATCTGCAAGGAACTTGCTGTCTGTGTCCATCTGTCTCATTTTAAATTGACTGAGCTAATTCTTTCCACAATCCCCGTGGCTGTGAGATCCACTGCTTAATGTTATGTTGTGTGTTACATAGAGCTGGGCATAAGATTTTGCCTGAATATCTTTTTTGACCCCAAAGGCAAATTTGGCTTTCTAAAAGCATTGTGCAGATGCAGATGACGTGGGGGATCTCTACTCATTAGAAAAGAAACACAACCTAAATATGCATAAGCTGATCATTGCAGTGGGAGAAAAGTATCCAGAACAGGCTCCATCATGTACATCAGCTGTGGCCAAAACTTTCCCCAGCTTCAGAAGTCCCGGACTGACTTTTTTTCCCTTCTTTTTCACCCCCGTTTGGTGAAAAACATAAAAACATGTTAATTTGCATGGACCCTAAGTTTCTCCTCCTCCTGTTTCTCAGTGGTTCACCCTGATTTGGCCCATTCACACTTCTTTGGTCTGAATCACATCTCTAATCATTTCCCTGAGCTGCTGTTCTCTTGTAAGGATGGTGAAAAGATACAGAAGTGTCAGAAATGTTCTCCCCACTAATCCTTGTCCTGTCTAGTTCTTTTTCCACTGGCACAACAATCCTTTTTCTCCCTTTCCCCACAGCTGTTCTTTGCAAATGTGGATGCAACTGGAGTGAAAGAAAATCGCTTTAACCCTCCAATCATAGCCCGGTACATCCGCATTAACCCCACTCACTACAGCATCCGGACCACGCTGCGCATGGAGCTCATCGGCTGCGACCTGAACAGTACGTCCCACCTCTGGGTACCCAGCACCAAAGCTGGGGCCTGATCCATGGAGTGCTGAGTGCCACCCCACATGTTTCAGGACTCCCCTGGCAGTTGTGGAGGGGGAAGGAGGTGACTGGAGATGCCATTGGGATGTTGGGGGAACAAAGCTGGACAATCTCATTGTGATCTTAGAGATAGCAATACCAGAGGGAGAGCATGGGACTAGCTCTCACCAGGCTTTTTCCTGAACCACCAGACACCTCCAGCAGCAGCTGAGCTGATAGCTGGGGAGCTGCTGCCTCAGTCTGGGGGAATAGGGAACAAGCAGAGACAGGTGCTTTTCCTCTGGTTTTGCCACTCCAAGGCAAGCCTGCTCTGGCCCATAGTGCGACCCGGGGTGGTGGTGCTCTGGAATCCCCTCTTTAGCTGCACACCCCAGCAGGACGGACTCCCCGGCAGCTACAAGCAGCAGTGGCTGTGCGGTCGCTCCATGCCACCAGCCTGCCAGCCGGCTTGGAGGCAGCTGTGCACATGCACACCTGATCACACCCTGTGCAGGCTGTCTCCCTGCCAGGTATTCTTGTCCTTCCCCTGGAGACAGGTTCTACTTGTGTCCTGTCAGATGCACTAATTCTTCACATTCTGCCTAGATAAAATCTCCAGAGAGAAAAAAAGGTGGGACTAGTGGCAGGTATAGTTTGGTACTCCCCAGCCACAGCCGTGCTGCACCCAGGGGCCCTGCAGGGACCAGGACACTGCAGCAGAGGCACAGGAGAACCTGTCGTCAGGGAAAGTGCATGGAAGGCATCTGGAGCAAGGAGCAGCCTGAAGGCATCTCCACGATGGGTCTGCTCCCCACTCTGACAAGCATCACTGCTCTCTTCCAGGCTGCTCCATGCCCCTGGGAATGGAGAACAGAGAGATCCCTAACCAGCGCATCTCCGCGTCCTCCTACAGCACCAGTGTCTTCTCCAGCTGGTCACCCTCCCAGGCCCGCCTGAACCTGCAGGGGAGGACAAACGCATGGAGGCCAAAGGTAGCCCATGCAAGGAGCTCCCCAGGCAGGAAGCTGGGGCATGGGCAGGCAGGTGGGATCCCAGCAGGCAGGCTGGGTGCTTGCAACCTCTCCTAGCCAGGCTGCGTGGGAAGCGTGAACGGCCACACGCCCCGTGCAAGCTGCCTGCACCGGCAGGAGAGTTGCTGCACTGATTTAGCACCCAGCAGCTCCAGCCAGATGCCTGGTGGGGCAGGTGAAGGCCAGGACTATGTGCAGGGCCAGCTTGGCTTCAGTTGCAACAAATGTGTGTTTCTGCTTGCTGCTGAAGGGTTGAAGGCAGTCTGTCCTTCCCCAGAGCAACAGCCCCAGCGAGTGGTTGCAGGTGGACTTTGAAGTAACCAAGAAGGTGACTGCAATCATTACCCAAGGTGCCAAAGCTGTCTTCACCCACATGTTTGTGAAGGAGTTTGCTGTCTCCAGCAGCCAGAACGGTGTGCACTGGAGCCCGGTCCTGCAGGACGGCAAGGAGAAGGTAGGCAGAGCTGTGTCACAGCCAGAGGCAGCCCACGGCCACCCCTGGGCCAACAAGCACAGCCCTTGGCACCAAACATGCTCATAGGATTTTTCGCAAGAGCAGTGAGCTGGGCTGTGCTTTTTCCTTCCTAAAGTGCTCCCAAGTGGTGCTTGTCTGGGTTGTCCTCAAGTCACGGGCTCACTATACCAGCAGGGGAGAGTGCACCCCCGATTTCTCTTTCCTCTCCAGATTTTCAAGGCAAACCAAGACGACACCAGCACAGCGATGAATACCCTGGAGCCCCCACTCTTTGCCCGCTATGTGAGGATACACCCCCGCCAGTGGCACAACCACATTGCCCTGCGGATAGAGTTCCTCGGCTGCGACACTCAGCAGGAGTACTGACGGCTGCAGGGCCTCTTGCTGTCCCTCATCTACCAGATGCCATATAGTCAGATGTAATGCTGAAGAATTAAACTAATTTTCCAGTATCTCTCTGCATTGTCCTCTGCTCCAGCCTTGGAGTCCCTGGGGCCTCAGTCAGCATTACCAGCCACTAGTAATTAATTAGCTCCAGAGCTTCTCAGCTTCATTTTGCACAAGCTCCCACTGCCCTGGGCACAGTCCTGGGGGAGGAGTTCCTGCTGCAGGCCCCAGTGTCCATTTCACAATCCGTGGGGATCAGTGGCTCAGGGAGGCAGCGCTTGCTCAACCTGACTCAGCACTGGGTTTTGACCCTCCACTTCCCTTCATCTCCTTCCCATAACGCTCCTGCTGCCGTGGCTGGCTGCCATCAACCCTCTTTCTGTGGCTGCCTCGCTCACTGGAGGAGTTCTGTAGGTGCCTGTGGCTCCCAGGGGCTCTGGTGGGACATGGACCACTGGATGAGCTGCCGCCTTGCCATGCTCCCCAGCAAGGTGTCACGGGCCAAAGCCATCTTCCTGCCACCCGTGGCTCTCCCCCTCCCTGTGTGGCACCCACCCCACACAGTGGCAAATGTTTCCCCTCCCAGGGACGGTGATGAGCAGGGTGACACTGGCTCCTGTCTCATGCTTCTCATGGGGTGGGGACCTTCCAGAACAATGACAAAAGGCGCAGAGCACCCAGCAGGCTGTGGGGCAGGCGCAGGGCCATGCTTGCTGAGCAGCACGCTTCTCCACGGCAGTGACAGCGTTGTTATCACTGCTGGCTCATCAGAGTCTGCGCCATCCCATCCCCAGCGCTGCGAGTCCTCCCTCTGTGGCGGGGGAACCGGGTGGCCCCACAAACACCTCTGGCTGCTGGCGTGGGAAGCAGGGTTAGGAGGGGGCTTTGGAGAATGGCAGGGCCAGGCGCTGGCTGCCATTGCAGTGGGGGGGGCTTGTGAATTCCCATGGTGCCCCGTCAGCCACATATTCTGTGCTCACACACACACATAAGAATCACAGAATCATTCAGGTTGGAAAAGACCCTCGGGATCATCGAGCCCAACCATCAGCCCTACTCTACAAAGTTCTCCCCTACCCCACATCCCCCAACAGCTCATCCAAACGACCCTTAAACACACCCAGGGATGGGGACTCCACCCCCTCCCTGGGCAGCCTATTCCACTCTCTGACCACTCTTTCTGTGACACGGCCTGAGGCAGCTCTGAGGAGAGCTCTGCCCACAGCACCAGGGGAGGGTGGTGGTGGGGACCCCAGGTGTGTGCTCTGAGCACCCACCTCCTGCCTGCCCTCGGGTGCACCGGGCTGGATGCTGTGCACGCAGATGCTCCCGTCCACTGCCTGTGTCCGGAGGAAGCAGGGACATGCACTGCAGATCAGCCCCGTGACATAACCTGGCCGGGAACCCAGTGAAGATCAGAAGCTGATGTCTCAAATCAAGCAGGACTGAAAAAACCTCATGCAAGTGCTGGGCTCCACATTGCTGTACAAGGAGCCTTTGCTGCGGCCCTGGCAGTGATTACATTACAGCCCCAAGCAGGAGATGCAATCACCCTTTGGCTTAATTGCCTTCTGACAATAACCAGGCACAGATGTGAGGAGAGGCTGCCTGGGAAGTGCTGGCCTGAAGAGAGGAATTGCAGCCATAAGCCTCTCACAGGGGAACACCCCTGCCTGAGGCAGGGTAGCTTTCAGCCTGGGAGGACAAAACCTGCCACTTTGGGCTCTTCTCAAGACAACATTCCTCAGCTCCAAGGCAATTGCACCTCTCCTGTGCAGTGCTAGATGTGCACAAGGACAGCTGGCGGCAGTCTCTGGACCACCAGTGCAGAGGGGCATCCTGGGCACAGTGGAGGGCCTGGTGGCAGAGAGAACAGAGCAGGGACACCAGCTGGGCTGTAAACAGAGACCCGCACACACTCACTGAGGAACTGGCCCAGTCCCCCATGTTGATGGCCTTGGACAAGTGCAGACATCTGCAGCCTCTGCCCAGGGCTACCACTGCCCGCCAGGCTGAGCCTGACCAGCTGAAGCTTAACTACCCATCAGGGCCTATACCGGTGGGTGCTCAGGCTCACCTGCCTCCAGAAACAGGCTGCCATGTGGTGGCACATTTGTCGGGTGACACAGGGTTAGACCAGAGAAAAAGCTGTGTGCACCAGAGCCCCCTCTGCATCATTCTCAAAGAGGAAACAGGGCTGAAGTCTCTGCAGGCGACCGAGCAGCCTTCAGCAACCAGCCCCGAGCAGCTCCAGGATGTTCTCCAGCAATCCAGGAAGCAGTGAAGGGGCTGTGCTGAGTGAGAGCACTGACTGCGGACAGGCGGGCAGATGTGTCAGAGCCTGCCAAGCTCTGGCATCCGTTACTGGAAGCGTCTCTTGACATTTATCTTGTGGGGAGACCAGACGCTGTTTCCTCCCAGTGCGAGGCAGATCTGAGATGCATCACAGCCTCCCCCAAGCCACAGACATTTCTGTGCAGGGGAAGGGCTGGAGCAGCACAAAGCCCTCTGCCTCTCAGCACAGGATGCTCTGTCAGGTCACCACCCCGCAAAGAGCCCTGCTGCAGTGGGGGCTGCCTGGCCAAATCCTTCTGGACACCAGAAATATTTGCTTTCATGGCTCAGCCGCTAGGATTGCTCAGGCTGGGTGATCTGGTGACCATGCAGCTATCTGGTGTCTCCAGGAAGGCAAAACACATCCCTGCCATGTCCTTCTAGTATAGCCCAAGCAGAGATCATTTTGCAGTCCAAAGTGCACGAGGTTCTGCAATGCCAGCTAAGCCATGGGCCAGGACTACTCCTGAATCCAGCTTCTCCTATGCTGGATGGAGAGCCCGTGGTCCGCAGCCCCCAGCTGGGCCAGATGTGAGGGATGTAGGCAGGTATTGCAGCTGGGCACCATTCTCAGAAAAAGTTGCCAGCACATAACAGAAACAGGCAGCAGCATGCTGAAGAGAGCACCTGAGCAGGGACCGTGGCCAACAGTGAGTGAAGCAAACTCAGGAAAGCACAGCTTAATTCCCAGCTCAGCCATGGAGCTGGGGCCAAGCTGCTCACCGCCTCCCGTGCCTCAGTTTCCCCGTATGTAACCAGGAGAGAAGGAACAGACTTAGACTTCCCTTTGCCATCTGTCAGGTGTCTCTTGTCACATTTCTCTCTCCTACTCCATATTACAGGATTAATTGCAGGGCTCTTTGTACCTCTTCCCTCCTACCCCACATTGTTACCAGCCTGTTTCTAGCCCGAGTGCAAGAGCAGCCGGAGCCAAGGCGTCCTGCCCCCAGGATGTGTTCAGGGCAGCACGTTTCAAAGCCATGCCCCACGATCCCACTGTACGCCCATATTCCCCTCCCAACCCACTCTCTCCAGGAGAGGTGAGGCTTGCTCTCCACGAGTACTCCTCCTCCTGGGCCACCTCAGCCACTGGGTAAGGATGTTCCGAAGTGCTCTGCAGATCCCTCTTGGCCAGCAGGGCAGGGCGAGGGGAGATGATGGTCCAAGCAGCACCCTCCAGCCTAGCGGGCACGTCTGTAGGTGCTGAACGCAGTCAGGCACCTCGAGAATTTACTAGGCCCCCAACCTGGCCCATTATTTTCTCATCCTAATCTGATTTTACAGGCTTTCCAGGGAACCCTGCAGATGAAGTCTGGGCCACAGGTCCCACCATGCCCAGCTGCAAAACATGGCCCTCATAGCTGTCTTTTGTCTGCTGCTGGTGCTGGCTGCCCTGATCTTCTACCATCACTGCGAGCCTGTTGTGTGATTTGGTAGACTGCTTATACAGAACTTGCTTAGCATTAGTAGCTACACTTGCTGAAGCCTTAGGCCTCAAGTTGTGAACTTTCACCCAGATACACTGAACTTTTTCCTAGTTAAGTAAAAGAAGGCCCCAGAGCTGGTCTGAGCTGGACGATAAGGAAGCAAGGAAGGTCGCTACCATCACCCGCTGACGCAACAGCCTTAGAGATAAGAAAAGAAACAGCCTGCCTAGAGACAACAAAGGGACCCAATGAAGAACAGGAAGACCCCAGACCCTAACATTACTGCTGGTCAGACCTGCCACGTGCGGGCTGGGAAACATAAATTGTGAGAGTATGATTGCCCAGGGGTTTCTTTGTTCAGGGTCCCTCTTTGGAGGCACCCAGCTTGAGCTGCTCTGCATGTCGGATAAATAAACCACTTACTTACTCAGCAGATTGTTGACTTGTCTTCTTCAAGCAGGAACCTTCGAACAGAGCAAAGCCCTGTTGATGGTCGCATAATTTCTGGTAGGTGGCATAATTCCCTCAACAAGCCCAAGGCCACCTCCCAGCTGGGCAGTGTGAGGGCACGAAGTGGATCTGGAGCTACATGGAGATGACGGGGAAGACTCCAGCCGAGTGATCCCACGTGTGCAACAGCTGCCACGGAAGAGGGACTGATGGGAAGAGCCTGCCCCGAGCAGCACTGACTGCCCACTCCAGCCACTTCTGGGTGGCAGATCTATGGGTTTCTACCTCTTAATCCCCATCCACTTGACATACCTGCTGTGGAGGAGAAAGAGGTGGGCAGCTAGCCCTACAGCGAAGTCCTGGGCTGGAGACCACTGCAGGAACTTCAGCCCAGGGGGCTGGAGTTTTCCAGGAAGTTTCTTGGGAAGGATGAAGTTTTTCAATGCTGGAGGGGTGGGCACACTTCCCCTTGTGATGTGGGGGCTCCCTGTCCACCCTGTTGGCCTCAGCCTGGAGCAGACAAGGCACCCAGCAGCCCCGATGGGGGAATGCTCTTTGTGCTGCCCCAAACGACCCTCTCATCCTCTGTGTACATGGGTGCACAACCAGGTTTACTCCTCCACTTGCTGCACACACAAGTAAAACCAGTTTGCACAGAGGGCACTGACTTTGTCCTGCGGCTGAAGTTCCTTACGGTGGCCCCAGAGTGAGGAAAGTGGCATGTGTGTCTGTGTGTGGAGTGAGAGGGGCTGGGTCCTGCACATCAGCACACAGAAAAAGGCCTGACCCTGCCTCAAAATACACTCAGATCCAAGAAAAGGGAAGGTTTCTAGTGTATCTCTGCTCTCCCCATTTAAGAGTTTTGCTGTAAGACTCAAACAGCTTCTGGGATCAGAGGGATTCATTTCGGCAGCGTCAGGCGTGTGAAATCTGAGTCAGGGTTGAATATCCCCAGGTCTGCCACCAGCAACCCCCCTGCCCCGAGACGAGCAGCCCTAGCCACTGCCTGTCCCACAAAGACCTCCTGGGAGCATGGGCCCTGCCTCACACCCCTCTCCCATCACTTCCTCACCGTCACTGAGGCATGTCTCTTCCGCAAGCGTCCCCTGGTCCTGGCTGGCAGACGGAGTGACCTGTGGCCTCACCTCTATGAGAACTTCCCACAGGCACTCCTGTACATCCTCCCTGTCACCCTGCTGATGCTGCTGCTCCCCTGTTGCCTCATGCACATGTGTGTTTCGCCCACCATCTGGTAGTCCCTTTCTCTGGGGCACGTTTGCTCCTCTGGGTCATAGCTCCCAAATCCCTGCTGTCATGAGCAAGACGTGGCAGCAAGGAGGTACACCCCTGGTCACCTGCGTAAGATGCAGCAGGAAAAGATTTACAGGGGAGGATGCTGACCGAAAGCTAGTCCCTAGTCTTTTAACTTAAGGCCATAGTTAAAAGTAAGTTTAAAAAAAGCAGACAGGGCCCCAGAGCACAAAGGTTATATCAGGACTTTCTCCAGGCTTCCAGATCACAGTGTCTGCTCAAGAAGTAAGCTTTCTGGCTCTGTTTGCACACAAAGGTGATGCCATGGTCTGAATTCCCCCGTGGGATGTGTTGGGGGCAGCTCTCTCCTTGCTCCCTGCCCAGGCTGTGCTGCTGGGGCTCTTGCCCCCTGGCAGTTAGAGCAGGTGCTGGAGCCGGTCACGCCAGCGCCTGCAGCTCCCACACCGCTCCCCCGTGTCTCGCAGCATCTGGGCCTTCTGATAGCCCCGTCTGGGGCAGTCTTATTCCCCACAAGGCAGAGGAAACTTGCTGATGGAACAAGATGGATTTTCTTTCTTTTCTTTTTCTCTTCCTCTTACTCCCCTGGTTTCCTGTTTCCTTTCTCTAAAGATTTACACCCTTCTTGTCCTTGTATTTCTTAGGGTAACTTTAGACTGGGGCAACCCAGGGAACTCATCTAGCAGCAGTGTGGGAGTCTGGTGCAGGGCAACCTCAGACCCTCCAGGATCCCAGGAGCGGCGTGAAAAACCGTTTCAGTGATTATCTTAAAGAACATTCCACCTGAACTCATTTCCCATCACCAAATAAAGCTCAGACTGCACCCGGGCTCTGGCATCAGTGAGACTGTGCTCAGCACCAGCCCAGAAAGTTTGACGAGAGCCCTTCCCACCGCACGGCTCAGGGGTGCGGGGCTCTGCCGTCCCACCCGTGGCCCTGGAGCGCACGGGGAGGGGGGAGACCCAGACGAGCACAGGGAAAACGGGGCCATCCCCGCCGCAGCACAGGGACATCCCCGGGTGTCCTCACCCTTGGGGGAAGCACCCTGGGGAGCAGCGCCCCCCATCCTGCCCCGCGGCGTGGGCTTGGGAGAGGCGGGTGCGGAGCAGCGCTGCGTTGGCGAGGTGCTGGCCCCGTCCCTGCGGGGGCACAGAGCCCCCCTCGGAGCCGGCCTCCTGCCCGGGCCTTGGCGGCCATGCGGGCTGGCGGGAGGGGGTGCAGCCAGCCCCCCCGCGGGGGTCAGCACCCCCCTGCGCCGGGCCGGCCGGGGGTGGCGGGGCCAGGGCCCGTTCCCGGCAGAGAGCCCGCGGGGGCAGTTTCACGGGGGAGGCGGGGCTCTGCGGGGCGGCCGGCGGTGCCGATGTGCCGCCTCTGCGGGGACGTGGCGCCCCCTCCCCTCCCCTCCCTTTCTGGGGCCGCCCCCCTTCCCCTTCCCGGCACCGCCGGCCGCTCCGCACCGACCCGGAGCCGGCGGGGGGGGAAGCGCAGCGAGGCCACAGCACCGGCGCGGCGGCCCCGGCCCTCCCCCGCCCGCCCGGGCCCGGCCCTCCCCCTCCCCGCCTGGCTCCGCCCGGCGCCGCCGGCCCGCAGGGTCCCCCCGCTGCCACAGGGCGGGCGGCGCGCCGGGCGCTGCGGGAGCCGGGGCCGAGCGGCGGGGCCGGGCCGCTCTGCGGGAGCCGGCGGCACCGGCGGCCCGATGACCCTCAAGTCGGGGCGCAGCGGCGGCAGCATGCGGACGGCGCTCTCCGACCTCTACCTGGAGCACCTCCTGCAGAACCGGGCCAAGCCCGAGGTGAGCGGCGGGGGGGGGGGGGGCAGCGCCGCCCCCAGCCCCGGCCCGCCCCCCCGCGGCGGCACCGGCAGCCCCCGGAGAGCGCGCGTGCCCCCCACCGTTCCGCGTCCCCCGCCCCCCCCCCCCGCGGGCCCGCAGCGCCCCCCCCCCGGGGGTCCCCCGCCATCCCGCACCCACGCGGGCGGCAGCAGGGCCCCTCGGGCAGAGCCCCCCCGGCGGGCAGGCGGTGAGCATCGCGGTGCGTGACCCGTGGGTGCGGTCCCGCGGGTCCCCCGCACCCCGGAGCGGGGCTGGGGGCGGCGGGGGAGCGCTCAGGCAGCGCGGCCGGGCAGGGAGGAGGAGGTGGGCGCAGGGGAGGAAGGCTGCAGCATCCTGCCACGGAGGAGCTTGGGCTTGTTTTGCTGCAAAGTTGTAGCTGGTCTGAACTGGAACTGCCTGTCACATGAGCTGATTCAGCTGCGAGCAGCCTCCCGCGGGAGCTGGAGGGGTGGCGGTGGGGCTTGGCCCCAGGGAGGGAGGATGCAACCAGCCCCTCTGACACCTACCCCGGGGCAGGGGGGGGGGCGAGGGGCGAGCACACCCGAGGAGATTAGGCTGCACCAGCCATCCCGGGTCTGCTGGGAGGCCTCTGTCCCCAGCCAGTGTCACTTGGGGTAGCCTGGGTGCCACCGGGAGAAGGTCAGCAGTGCCCAGTGCTGAGCAGCTGGTGCTTTTCTCCCAGCAGAGATTTGCAACTTTGAGCAGAGCCGTGGCGTAACGAGCCTGGGCTGAGGTTTCCTTGTGGCTGTGGGGAGCCTTTGAGAGCAGGAGGGAAATTTTCCTGAAGTGCTGCTTATCCCGTTGGTCGCTACAGCATCCAAAAGAGGCTTCTCAGATCTGTCCCCTACCAGTGGTTCATGAGCTTTTTTTGGCTCAACCCTGGCAGAGTGCTTTAAAAAAAAAAAAAAAAAAGCTTTTAAAGCCAAGTGCCTGGATCAGGCAGCTGCTGAGGGGAGCTCTCCCATCCCTCTGCCTGCAGGATCCAAGCAGAGGACTTGCCTGGCTTCAGGGATAAATTGCCAATGGCAGCAGGGCATGGAAAAAGCAGGAGCTGGCCTGCAGCTCCCTGGTGTTACGGAGTGTTTATCCCAGTGGGGATAAAGCGAGATGGTGAACTGGGATCTGCCTGGGGCCGTTTAGGAGAAGCTCTGCAGGGCTGGCACTCAACTGGGGTTACGTGTCCTGAGCTTGCCGGGCAATCGTGCTCATCCCCATGGCACGTGCATGCAGAGACGGTGCTGGCCACGGTGGCTGTGGCCCCTCTGTGGGACAGCAGGGACATTGTCCGGCAGCAGCTCCCGGGAGGGGTGCTGGGCCCGGCTGGGCCCTGGCTGGAATCAAACAGGGTGGCTGGGAGGTTTCTCTTCCCCATTTCCTCTGATGGAGCCACACGCTGGGAACCGCCATCCCATGTTCCTCCCATGGTGGCAGGGCCTGCACACCCTCCTCGAGTGGAAGCCGTGTCGTTGCTAGAAAACTAGCCAAAGTGGAGGAAACCGCTTGCCCTCTTCCCTTGAGCCTCACCACATGCCTCCATATCTTTTTCTTATCTCCCAACTGGCAAATACTGATTTACTAAAGAGGTGTGGGCTTTGTTCCCAGCTGTGCACCTGGTTGGCAGAGTGACCTTGGGCATGTCCCTTTATTGGCCGTGACTCAGTTCCCCAGCTGTGAAATGGGCAGCAAATGTGACCTTTGTGAGTCCAGTGGAGAAAAGGAGGGTGCTTCTGGAGAGAGCTGAGCCTGGGGGTGCGGAGGGGACGCTGCTTCCCAGCGGTTCCCAGCACCCAGCCAGCACCAGCTCCGGAGCAGACTGAGGCCACAGTCCCCAGGGACCAAGTCTTGAAATGTCTGAGGGCAAAACTGGTGGTTGAAAGCTGAGCAAAACTTCTGGACTTGACCAAAATGAAGGGGGCGGGGTGGGCTGTTTCCAACTTTTTCCTCTCAAATGCATTTTGCCATGTTCCAGGCTGTAACGGCTGCAGGGGAAGAGCCATTTCGCAGGGCTTGTTCTGAAAGGTTTCTTCTGTCAGTGTTGTGGTGTTACTGACTCTCCTCGGGAGGTGACCGGTTTCACAAACACATCTGGAAGGCTGCATCAGCCTTTCCTGATGGCAAGATGGTGCCTCAGCAAAACTGACTGTGCTCCCTTGAAAATCTGGCCCTTTTTCATCGCAGCACTCCGTGATCTGGAGTCAGTGTGAGGGCACGCAGCGCCACTGGCATCTTCTGGCCTCCACGACCACTCGTTTCCCTCCTATTTCTCTGTTCCCCTTCCCACTGCGACCTGTTGGTGTTGCTGGGCCTTTTCCCAGTGTCAGCAATGTAATCCAGTTTGGTGTAATTACATTTGTTATTTTTATTTTTTTAAATCGGGATCATATAGCTGGAAGGGGTCTTGGGTGAGGTTGCTCCTGCGTTGTGCTGGCAGGCCTGAGAAGGCAGTAACCCCTAGGGATGAATTACTTCTAAATGTCCACGTGGCTCTTGCTCCCCAGACTGCTGGAGCAGCCCAAAAGCAACTCCCAAGCTCAGGGGGGTTTTTTGGCAGTTTGCTCTTTTTACACATCGCTGTGTTTTTTAAGCTGTACTGAGCCCACGATGCACACGTCTGCTGGATGGTGGGGTGGCCAGGCTGGAGCACTGTAAGGTGGGAGGAGAGGTTGCTGGGCCAGGACATCTCTGCACCATGCAGTGCCCCGGGCTCCTTGCGCACACCTACGGTGATTATAACGTGAGGGGTGATGATTCCTCGAGGGAGCTGGGATTTTGTGGCTCACTGTGGGCAGTGGAGCGTGTTCTGGGCAATCCCTGCTCCAGGGTTCCCTCCTACCGCTGAGCTGCTGTATTCTGGGGGCCCACTTGGCAAAGCCAGCAGCATCTGGTCTTTTTTTGCGCGCTTGCCGGGCAGCCCTGTGCTTCCAAGGGCACCTGATTCTGAAGTCTCTTGGTTAGAGCAGCAAGGAGAGCCCAGGAACCAAACCACCAAACTTGCCCCTTGCACTACGGTGCTGCTTTCCTCAAGTGCTGCTTCAGCCTCCTGCAAACAAGCTACCCAGTTAGTGTTTGATTTGCCCGGTGGCATGCAGTCTGCCTGAGGCAGTGCCACACAGGAGCAGCCCTGGCAGACAGTGCTGACCCTGCGGGGGACAGGATGCTCGGCCCTCGCTGACCATAGCTCCGCACTCACCAAAGTCCTGTTGGAAATGCTGCTTGGGGAGCCGGTGCCCTTCCCTCCGCCCTGGGATATGGGGAGAAATCAGGGGTCTTGAGGAAGACACGGGCAGGGAGCTGAGGTGCACCTCTTTGACCCGTGGAGCCGGTGGCTCCTCTGTGCATGGCCACCTGGAGCAGGATTTCTGTGCGAGGGTTTGTCCCCTCGCCAGCAAGGCACCCATAGGGCTGCTGGGTGCTGGGCAGGGCCGAACAGCCCCGTTGGGGCCCTGCTCAGCACCCAGCAGCTCTATTGCACAGCTCAGCCCCCCAGCCTCCTCACCCCATGTCTGCTCAAGGCTGGCCCTAGCGCAGGGTTGTGCAGAGCCGGCCGCGGCTGGTGGCCACGGCGCTGGCTCTCAGCAGCACTCGCAGACGTTTCCTGCAAAGCAGTGCGTAAGTAGCAGGGCCTGGCCTGCTGCCAGCATGACTTGAAAGGCTCTTGAGGTCACAGGCTATGCCGGGCCAAGCTGGCCGAGAGCGTGGTGGCTGCCAGGAGAGTGCAGGGTAGGCGATCCAGCCAGCCGGCTCGTGTGCATGGAGCGTGAGAGCCACACACGTCTCCTGTCTCCGGCTTCTGGATGCCCAACACTGGGGCTGGAATCTGCCACCCCCTGGGTCCTGGTCCTCCTCGTGAGCCAGGCATTTTCCTGTCCCCATCCACCGGCTGCCCAGTGTGGTCAGCAAAAGCCGACGCCATCCCAGCGTGGCTCTGTTTGGGGCAGGGGGAGTTGCCAGAGGGCCCTGCTGGGCTCAGGGCTGCCATCAGGTGACTGGTGGCTGTCCCCAGGCACAGCAGCGAGACTCTGGGAGTCACCGAGGTGACACTGCTGCTGCATCAGCATCAAGGGCTGGGTGTTTTCTCCAGCTCTCAGCAAAAAGCAAAGGTCAGGGCCGGGAGGCTCAGCTGGCAGGGATGGTGGGGACAGCGGGGACAGGAACTCCCAGCCTCTGGAGCAGATTGTGCTGTGTCCTGGGTCATCGGGCTCTGCTGAGCCTAGAGGTTTGAAGCCAGGGATTGCACAGTGTAACGCTTTCCCAAGGCATGACCAAGATAAGTGTGATCTGTGCTGACTCAAACCACCTCACGGGCACTTTGGCCTTGGGCAGGGCTGGAGAAGTTCCTCATCCTCTTCCTGCTCCCACCCACTGGCTCAGCAGAGCTGGAAGAGCTGGCAGAGAGCTGAGGGCTGGCTCTAGGCACCCACACTGCTGGATTTGTCCCTCTGCCCTGCGAATGGCACGGGAGCAGCGTGCCCTGCTCTGGGGCTGGCAAGCCAGGCTGGGGGCTGCGAGTCACTTTTCCTGCCACCCCACGAGTCCTTGACCCAGGTGTTGCTCTGGGCTGGGATTCAGCCTCCTCCTTTAAGCTGTTGATGGCTGCAGCCCACACAGTCCCCTTTTTCCTCTGAGGGGGAGGTTGGTTGGCTCTTTTAGAAACAGTTGGCTTAAAAATAAATCTTGAATCTTCCCTGTCACTGCAGCGTGGGCACATGGCTCCCTGCACCCTTCCTGCCCTGGCCCAGCCCTGCCAGCGCCCTCTCATCGAAGCTGCGATAGCGCTGGGGGCTCGATGCTGGTCTGTTCCTCTCTGCCAGCCTTTCTCGTGCTGACCCAGCTAGTCCTGGCTCTGCTGCCCCTGCCTTTGGCTCCCTCCCTGCTTTTGGACATTGCACAGGGCTGGGCCACTGTCTCAGCCTGGCAGCACTCCAGCACATCCCTACCAAAGCTCAGTTTGTTGTGGTTTAGTGCCATGGCTGCACCCCACTGGGAAATGCTCTTCACCGCAGTTGCACCCACATGAACCTTCCCCGTAGCCTGGCCAGGTCTCGCCCCTTGGCAGTGTGGGGCTGCAGCCCCTTCTCTGCTCCGGGCCGGTGCCTGTGGTGCGCGAGAGCGAGCCAGGGTGCTGGGCTCAGGCTGGTAGCACAGAGCCCGGGGGCCCAGCGCTCGGTCAGGGGTTGGCAAGCGGGTGTGCAGAGGGGAGAGCTGTTGGCTCTGCCTGGCTGGGCATGGCGTGCAGCGTCGCTGATGCGGGACTAAAGCCGGCGAGGACCTGGCTGGGCGTCCCTGCGGGTTTGCTGGCTGTGGCTCCCAACCCGGGCGCTGCTGGGAAGGCGGGTACAAGCTGGGCAGCAAAGCTGGTAGCCCGGTGTGGAGTGGGCAGCCAGGAGGGTTTGCTTTGCCTTGTGGTCTGGCGTGGGGATTTGAGTGTGCCACATGGTGGGCAGGGGCTGCAGATCAAAGCTGGCCTGGGTTTTGCTGGGCCAGCAACAATTTGGGAGAGGCTCGAAGGAAGTCTGCTGCACTGGGGGCCAAACCAGCACGTCTGCGAGCTGTGCGGAGAGGTTGCCCAGCATGCCCGAGGGCTCTGACAGGACTGCCTCCGGCTTTCTCAGACTGGGAGGTGGCAGATCAGTTTGCAGTGGCCCTGCCGCATGGCAGGGCGGGTTTGGAGGTCTCTGCCTGGGACCCCACGAACCCTCCACCTGCCCCGATGCCAGAGCCTGCTGGAGACAAACAGAGGTTTCCCCATGGCTGAAAGTCCCTGCTTGGCTTCCCAGTGCCAGCCAGCATGAACTGGCCTGTAGCTGGGAGCTGGGGAGGTGAATGGGGAGTTTCTGGCTGGCTTGGGAGCATGTTGCCTTCAGTGCCTGGATGTGGATGTGGCTCTGCACCGTGTTGGTTGCCCACTGACATAGATGAGAAAAGGTTGAACTTGCAAACTGAGCCAGGGCAGAGCCTGGCCCCAGTTCTCAGGGGTGAGTCTTAAACTGCGCCGTTCGCTCAGTGAAGCTGTTCTGGGCTTTATGCTCTGCAACAAGCCTGCTGTGGGCCAAATGCTGCTGCGACACACAAGTAGTGTTTGGGACTCGTTGCTGCAGAAGATGATCAGCTGTGGACACTTTTGGCTTCTGCTACTTGCAGCTTTTCCGAAGTTTTCTTACCTCCTGCATTTCCCAGGCTGGAAAACTGCAGATCAAGCCCGCATCCACACCTTCAAGGGTGAAGGTCTTTTGCTCTTACCTTTTCTTGCTCCTACTGTCCTCTCCTCCAGGCCCTGGGTCTCTCCTCTCCCCGTGCCCCACCTGCTCCCCAGGCACCCTAACATGGTGGAGTAGCTCAGCCCCACAGTGGGGAGACAGCACTCCCAGGCCCTGTTCAGATGGAGCCCCTAAATCCCAGTCTTTGTTTTGCCCTGACAGGCCATCACTCAGTCCCCAAATGCCATGACTGAGGACATTTATACCAACGGCTCAGCGACTCTGGGCAGCCCCTCCCACACCAACAGCCGCGAGGTGCGGAAGATACGTCTCATCCAGTTCGAGAAGGTCACAGAGGAGCCCATGGTGAGAGCTGGCAAGATCCCAAAGCCTGGTGGCACCCGGGGGGGCGGAGGGGCAGGTAGAGCTGTGCCAACGGGCTGGCCTCGGGGGAAGCAGGAGATCGATCGCTGGAGGTGTTGGCCACGGGAAGAAGGTGCTGGATCGTGCCTCCTGCCTGGGAACCCGGAGCGAGCCCCATCAAAGGGTGGTGATACTTGTGCCAGGAGGAGCTGCAGCAGGCAGGGCTGGCCAAGCCAGGGGCTTCCCCCCAGCCACTGTGCAGCCCACTGTGGACATGGGCCTGGAGAGGACTTTGCTGGGAACACGGAAGCCCTCCCCTCCAGTGAGCAGTCATGGATTTTCCTGTCTTCCAGGGAATCACGCTGAAGCTCAATGACAAGCAGAGCTGCATGGTGGCCAGGATCTTCCACGGGGGGATGATTCACAGACAAGGTAACGAGGCCCTTGTAGAGGCAGTGTGTGGCAGCCCCCCAGCACTGCTGGGTTTCCCCTGTGACGTGGACATCTGTGTCTGATCCTCCACTAGGAATGTGTCAGGAGCTCAGGACTTGCTGGTCTCTCTGCATGGTCATTGTGTTAATACACTGGAGGCTTTAGGGAGAAAGAAAGGGCTGGGGGAAGGGCTCTCTCAAAATGAAACCAGAGACAGTCTGTCTCTGTCTTGTGATGCGGTCACTGTAACGAGAGATGGATCATACCCCAGAGACTACAGGAGAAGCTCTTCCCATTCCTAAAGTGCGCAGGTGGGACAGGCTTGCTGTAGATTGGCTCTGCAGACCAAAGGAAGATGCCAAAAGAAATAAATAGGTGCTGTTTTCTGGTTTTGGGTCTTGCCAAGGGGGCATGGAAATGAGATGTTCTGTGCTTAGAAGAAGAGGCCCCTTTTCCAGCCTTAGAGCCAAGTGGGAAGTCTGAGCTTACCCCTGCCAAAATAACACAGGAGCCATTCCAATAACACTACTGGAGCCTGATTTATAGCAGTATATCCGAGGCTGTAATCTGCCTGGGCTTATAAACTGAAAACACACAAAGTCAAGAATGCTTGTGTCAAGGGCCCTGTAAGGGGGCTGTCACTTGGCTTCAGGTGAGGTACTTGGGGTTGGGTTTGAATAACTCTGAAACAGGTGCTTTGACCAGTCTAAAGCACTAAAGGACACACAGTGGAAGGCGTCCTGATGACCTTCAGACTGGATGAAGTGTGTGTATTGGGTGGAGGGGGAAGAAATCGATCTCCTTGTGCTTTATTCCCATGTGCTTTGGTGACACGTGTGGCTCCACAAGCATTGCCCAGGCAAACGCCAGTGTCCTGGCCACAGCTTGCCCAGGGGGTCAGGAGGCTGGTGGAGCTGTGTAGTTTGGGTTTGGTGAGTGGCTCTTGTCCAGTCCTGCATTTTCATGTTTCTCCCATTGCTGGCAGGCTCCCTTCACGTGGGTGATGAAATCATAGAAATCAATGGGCAGAGTGTGAGCAACCACTCGGTTGACCAGCTGCAGAAGATGCTGGTAGGTATTTGTGTTTGGCAGGGCTGTTCCCCAGGAAGGACCCCTTTGGCCTGCAGATCTGCATGCTGGCTGAGCATTCGCCCCCTCCTAGATGCCAGTGCCAACACAGAGCTCTGTGCAGCGGTGTGATGTGGCAGGAGCTGGGGCCGCTGCGTCGGGGGGCTGTAACACGGCCAAGCACCAGGTCTCTCTATGCAGCCTCGGTGCTCTGTGCTTGCAGCTTGTTTCAGGCCTCACGAGAGCAGCAGCGAAGGCTGTTGGCTGGGTCCCTGACATGTACTGATGTGTGTGGGGCTTGGAAGCCACCTCTGCTTGCCAAGACTGGTATGCAACTCCAGCCCAGGAGCTGGCTGCTCTTGCAGACCGGAGCCGCTCCCGCAGGTCACCTTGGTGCCATTTTGTTGCTGCTGATGTCATGATGATCCTGCCAGGCCCTTGCTAGACAGCTTTGGACAGGGTCTCAGACCTGCCTCGGGTTCACACGCTGAGGCCATCCTGATCTCTGCCCAGCATGTGGGACTGTCCGGAGGGAGGTGGTGGTGGTGCTGAGGACACCCACCAGGAGCCCGAGCAGGAGGCCTGGCCCTGCCGCAGTGCCACAGTCCTCTCCTGGCTGGTGGTGGGACATCCCTTCTCCAGACAGCAGGACCAAGGAGGAGCTTGTCTTTGCCTCTCAAGAGGCACAGTTGGCCCAGGAGGTCCATCCAAGCCTCCAGATGTGGTTGTCCCCACAGGACAATGTAGGTCTTGTGAAGCATGTGGGGCAACAGTGCATCTGGCCAGTGGCAGGCAAGGGGGTGCCGTGCCTCTCATGTCACCAGGAGGGCAGGAGTGAGAGGCCAGCTGATGGAGGGGACCTGGCAGAACCAGCCCCTCCTCCCAGGCTCCTCACTGGGGCAGCCAGGCCAGAGATGATACACATCTCCATGTTTGCTCTGTGTGCCCACAGCCAGCCCCTTATGGGGGTGTTGGTGTCCCCCCACGGGGATGGGAAGCGTGGCAAAAGTATGCTGCCATGGCTCTTCGCCCAGCCGTGGCAGAGCTGTCTCTGGCCAGGCTGTGGTGTCCCCCAGGCACTCGGCAGTTCCCTGCACGGGTTGCTGCTGTTGGGCTGCCTCCAGGCACCACCTCCTCCAACTCTTCTTTCTCCCCTTCCTTTGTTCACTAGAAAGAAACCAAGGGGATGGTCTCAATAAAAGTCATTCCCAACCAACAAAGCCGCCTCCCTGCTCTCCAGGTAAGTGCAGCTTCCAGACCCACGGGCTGTGCCGGGACACGGCTGCGGGGCCGTGTGGGGCCAGAGTGAACCGCAGGGGACCAGCACTGGGGAGAGAACTGTGCTGAGCCAGGGAAGGACAAGGGGATGGCTGCCTGGTCACCTTGCCTGAGCTGCTGGAGGATGAAGGGACCTGTCTTGTGCTTACATTGCTGCAAACAAGCAGATTTTGGCCCTGTGTGGATGTATTTAGTCAATGTGTGTGTAGGAACGTGGGCCTGGGGTGCCTGAGCCACAGTGGTACATGTGCGCAGTGTCTGGGGATGGGAAAGCAGCGGCGTGTGCACACCAGGAAGTCCAGGAGAGCTTCCTGCCACCTTCAGAGCCGTTAGAGCCACATCCCCACCGCGGGGCCACAGCAGCACCTCCAGGTGCAGCACCGGGCTGTCACTGATGTGTGGTGCCTCAGCCACGAGGAGGGTGACGTAGGGCTGGATGTCACCAGCACGCTTGTGAGCAGCGCGTGGGAGGAAGGAAGTGGTGGGAGAGAGGAAGGCAGCTCCGTGTGCCTGCTGCCACTGCCAGGGTGACGTGCTGTGCCAGGGGGCGACACCTGCCTGGCTTTGCCTTTGAAGTCCTGCTGTAGCCGAAATGCCCAGGGAGCAGGGAGGGCTGGCTCTTCTGCCAAGCCTCCAGTGTGTAGTGGCTGGGATGCTGTCCTGTCTCTGGGTGCAGGAGCCAACCCCAGCACAGCCCCCCTGTCAGGGACAGGCAGGAGTGAGAGAGGAGCTCAGAGGCAGAGGGTGGGGGATGGGATGGGATGGGATGGGATGGGATGGGATGGGATGGGATGGGATGGGATGGGATGGGATAACCCCTGTCACCCTGCTTCCTTACCCAGAGAAGCTGAAGTCTGTCAGCATGATGGCAAGTGAAAACTGTCTCCATTTCTTGCTCAGCCCATGCTGTCCCCATTCCAGCTCAACCAGCCTTGCACGTGTTTGTTTCTGAAACACTGGCCCATGTCTGCCCTTCCCTGCTGCCCATCTGCCCTCCCTGGCCTGACCCAGCCAGCTCCAGTCGGCCAGGCCAGCTCAGTGCCAGGGCAAAAGTTACCTCTGAGAGAAAGAACACAGTTGCTGGCTCGCCTGAGACTGGCCGTGGGCTCAGGGAGGGACATGGGGACAAACTCCCTCCCTGTCCCCCCTGTTGCTGTGTCCAGGGCTGTGGTGCTGTCTGCTCCCCAGCTCACAGGCTGCTCACGTCTCTGCTTGTTGCAGTCCACCGCCGAGAGTGGACTTTTGATTTTGTTTCAGCTCCCTGGATCCCCATGATCACCTTCATTCCAGGTCCTGGCAGGCAGGACAGTGCACATCCTGGCATCGTGATGCCCCCCTGCCCTGGCTTGCCCCGCAGCCTGGCAGCCAGACACTTTGAGGCCAGCTGAGTGCTTGGGGCAGGTCTGCTTGGGAGGATTCTAATGAGAAGCACTGAGCACTCGGGGCTCCTGAGGTCACTGCCAAGCTGTTCCCAGGCGTAAACCGCAGCCTTTTGACTTTAAAAACCAGGGCTTCTCATGCTGGAGCCTGCTCAGTACCCGGAGGTGGGGCTGGCAGCAGGCAGGCAAATAGCTTGCATTTGGAGCTGGCCCTTTGCAGTCCATGGGTGATGGCTGGAGCTCTCTGATGCTAACTCCTAATTGGTGTAAGGGAGGGTCTTTCCAAAAGTGGCCTGGTTATGTCTGGTTTGGGGTACCAGGGCTGCAGGAGCAGAGGGCTCCAGGCAGATGCTTGGGCAGTGCTTGCTGTGTGTCCCTTGTGTGGTTGTGTTGATGACCAGCTTCCTGGTGCCAGAGAGTGCTTTCAAAACAAGCGTTAGTCCTCATGCTGAAAGGAGATTCCACTCTTGTCTTCCATTGTGAGAGGTCTCATGTCACAGCTTGATCCATATGCTTGCTTTTCTGGCAGTGAAAGGGAACCGCGTCCATGTCCTGCTGGCCCTGTGCCTCCAGCAGCACTGCTGGAGGACGTACTGCAGGAAATTGTTTTAATGTGGAGCAAGGACAGCATGGTCTACCCTACCCAGGGAGGAGGACTTCCTAAGCCCTGCCTATCACATCTGAGGACAGGACATAGGCATCACCCCACGGGAATCCCTTTGCCCACTTGCCACATGCTGCATTTCTGGGATAAATATCAGGGTTGTGCTCAGGGGAAGCCTGCATTAGCACAAGCGTGAAGCTGGGCCTGATACTGCTGCTTCCCCTGTGGAAGGTTCTGCCTGTAGCATGACTGCTGGGCAGCCTCAGGCACGCCGCTGGCTCAGGGCCCAGCACCCTCCTGAGTGCTCACACAAGTCTCAAACAACGGGGAGCACCCATGACTTGTGGGACACCCTGCAGGACTTCGCACCATGACTGGGAGCTCCCAGCAGCCTCAGGCCCACAGGACAAAAAACCCCGGGAGGGGAACAAGGGCATTGTGAGCGCTGTGCTTAGCCACAGCCTTACTTTGTTCCTTCAACCCAGCCTTTCACTCCCCATCCTCCATACCCTGCCTTGGCTTTGCCCCCACCCTAGTCCTGAGCTGGTCCTGATCTTGCCAGGTACACTGGCCAGAGACAGATTGCAGCTGCAGCAGCGTTTCAGACAAGGACCTGTGCATCCAGGCACTGAGAGCAAGTGGCAGTACAGAAAATGCTGGGTGCAGATGCATGGTCTGCCATCCTCCTGGTGATAGGGGACTCTCATCCATCCTTTTGCTCTCTGACAGTCTGTTCTTCCTGAACAGCATTCCTGGAAAACAAGATCCGAGTGCGAAAGCCACATGCCATTTCTCTCCTGCCCTTGCAAAGATGCTCAGAGGCAGCGAGAGCCCAGGGGCGCCCGGCTGCCCGTCTAGCTTCAGGAGGGCTTGAGGCCGTGGGGGGGGGCAGCAGGGTGGGCTGCTCCAATGGGAGCAGGCGCTGTAGACTCCCTCCCAAAGATCTGAGTGAGCAGAAGGGACAGGGAAAGGCCACTTTCTCATGTTTTCCTGGTCCCCAGGGCTTCCCCAGCCCCAGGAGGGTGGCACAGTGCCCTGGGAAGCAGCAGCAGCTCACTTCCAGTTGCAGCTGTGATGAATATAACATTGCAAGAGTAGCTGATGCTGAAGAGGCCAGGACAGACCCAGGCAGGGATCAACATGGGGATTGAGATGTGGCCTTCCCTGAGGTCCCCAGGACATGGGACTGCAGGGTGCACCGCTGCGATGGCTCCTCTGGCTGGCTGAGCCCAGCAGCACTGCGCAGCGCCTGGGGACAGCAGGAGGGCTGCGTGTCAGGGCTGGAGCACCCGCTGCGGGGCATGCAGACCTGCCTAGAGGCAGCAGCTGTTTCACTGCCTCCCAGTAAAGCAAAGATGTTGTCCTCCCTCCCTCCCTCCCACTGGTCTCACTGTAGCTCCATGCCCAAGAGCTCCCTCCAAGGCTTTGTGCATCTCCCTTTCTCCCCCGCTTCCCAGCCTTGGAGGGGCCTGGAAAGCAGCAGGGACTGTGATCCCTCCTGGAGCAGGGACCTTGTGCGGGCCCCTCACTCCAAAAAGGCCATTGAATGACTCGAGCGTGTCCAGAGAAGGGCAATGGAGCTGGTGCAGGGTCTGGAGCACAGGTCTGATGGGGAGCGGCTGAGGGAACTGGGGGGGTTTAGTCTGGTGAAGAGGAGGCTGAGGGGAGACCTCATGGCCCTCTACAACTCCCTGAAAGGAGGGTGCAGAGAGGGGGATGAGTCTCTTGAGCCAAGGAACAAGCGCCAGGACAAGAGGGAATGGCCCCAAGCTGCGCCAGGGCAGGGTCAGACTGGCTCTTAGGAAGGATTTCTTTGCAGAAGGGGTTGTTGGGCGTTGGAATGGGCTGCCCAGGGCAGGGGGGGAGTCCCCATCCCTGGAGGGGTTGAAGAGTCGGGTTGACCCAGCGCTGAGGGATCTGGTGGAGTTGGGAACTGTCAGTGTGAAGTTAATGGTTGGACTGGAGGATCTTCAAGGTGTTTCCCAACCTAGACGATTCTGTGATTCTGTGAAGCCGGCTCTGCAGTCACTTCCTGGGGATGTGGTGTGGGGCCAGGAGCTGGACACAACCAAGATCTGCCACCCTGCGTGGCCATGCCAACTCTGGCCTGCTCTCTCTTTTGCAGATGTTCATGAGGGCGCAGTTTGACTATGACCCCAAAAAAGACAACCTGATCCCCTGCAAGGAAGCGGGGCTGAAGTTTCAGACTGGTGACGTGATTCAAATCATAAACAAGGACGACAGCAACTGGTGGCAGGGCCGGGTGGAGGGCTCCTGCACTGAGTCAGCAGGACTCATCCCTTCTCCGGAGCTGCAGGAGTGGTAGGTCCCTGGATTTGGCCAGAAGGGCTGGATCTGGGAGTGGAGAACAGTGACCATGTGCTACCAGGAGTGTGACTGTATTGGGTAACACCAGCATCACTGCTGGGAAAAGGAGGCACATGTCCCCTTCATCTGCCACAGGGTGAGCCTTTACCTGTCCCAGCAGCCACCCTGCTCATCTTGCCCTTGCATGTCTGAGGGACAATCCTGCTGCTCCCCCAGGGCTTGGGGTGACGGCTGGACCATGGTGGTGTCCTCCTCTTTTGGCAGGCGTGTGGCGAGCGTTACCCAGTCCAGCCAGAGCGAATCCCCAAGCTGCAGCCCCTTTGGGAAGAAGAAGAAGTGCAAAGATAAATACCTGGCCAAGCACAGCTCAAGTAAGTGTGAGCAGGGCAACAGGCTCCATCCCCAGCCCTGGCCATCACCCTGCCTCTGGGCAGGGGTGAGTCTGTCCTCCATGGCAGTCAGACCAAATGGCCTAGCAGTGCTGGTAGTGGGACCTTGGGAGGATACCCCACAGCTGTCAGCTTTTTTGAGTCCCTTCTCCAGAGTCCTCATACCCCTCGTGGCCACAGCCGTGTCCCCATGCAGCTCTGTAGTGCACAAGGCCGGAGCTGGCTCCCGCGGGAACTAGCGCTGAGCTCCCTGCGCTCCTGCGGTGACCGTCACCGGTGCTTCTGGCCCCGAGCTCCTTGGGAGGTTGGACTCCCAGGCCTCAAACCCCGCAGGCTGCTGACCTGCAGGTCCAGGGGTGGCCTTGCTGTGGTTCAGCAATTAAGAGAGCAGCCTGAACTGCTCCCCACAGCTGCCGAGCTGTGAGCCTGCCCCTCAGCCACCCGTGCAAACACCCCATGTCCCAAACACCCTGTGTCCCGGGCCAGCAAAGGCGGGTGCCTGAGGACGTGCTGGCTCCAAGCCCAGCCTGCAGCTCCAACCAGTGACAAACAAGGCTGTAAATCAGCAAGATAAATAAAGCTCCCCCAGCAACAAGATCTCTGCAGTGTCCTGCCACCTCCCCCTGCCCCCAGCTCCCAGGTCCTACTGTCCTGAGCAGAATTACTGAGCAAGAGCAGCCCTGGCTTCTCCTTTGGTGGTTGCTGGTCCAGCTCCCCAGCACCCCCTCCACACCTCCCGTGCTGCTGAGGCTGCTCTCCTTTTCCCCAAGCAGCCAAATGGGGACAAGCTCCCAGCCCAGTCCTGATCGCTCCCTCCGTTTTGCTGGAGGACCTGGCTTCGGTCTGCTACGCACGTGGTCCTGCTGCTGTGGCCGAGCCAGCTCTGACCACTTGCCCTCTCATTTCTCCTCCACCCCAGTTTTTGACCAGCTGGATGTGGTTTCATATGAGGAGGTGGTGAGG
Source organism: Strix uralensis (assembly GCF_047716275.1). Taxonomy (NCBI): domain Eukaryota; kingdom Metazoa; phylum Chordata; class Aves; order Strigiformes; family Strigidae; genus Strix; species Strix uralensis. Next base: position 24,740,923 of record NC_133984.1, on the reverse strand, counting down.
CTGCCTGCCTTCAAGAGGAAGACTCTGGTGCTCATCGGTAGGTCCTGCCCCAGGCATCCTCCACAGGCCCAGGGGCTGTGTGTGGTGGACACCAGGACTGGGGCAGTGCTGCCCTTCAAAACCTGGGGAGCATTTCTTCTGCCTGCAGCAGTCGCCAAGCAGGCTGCCCTCCTCTGAGCGGCATCGTGCATCGTCTGGCACCTGCACTGTGATGCTGAGGTAGCATTAATTCAGGAGTTTCCAGCTCCTAAGTACTCTACTGATAATGTTTATTAAAAGCAGCTGTGGTCTGTGCAGCTGCACCAAAGCAAGCACTCCCAGGGTGGGTGCTGAGCACTTGTGGGTGGACCCTGTGGGCATGGGCAGCCCACACAGCCCAGCTGTACTGGCCTCTCGGCACACATGGGTCCTGTCTCTAGCTGGGGCTGGAGCTGAGCATGCCCAGGGCAGGGAGAGCCTCTTCCAGAGCTGGAAGACACCATGGACCATCTCAGAAAGCAGATCCTGGGCAAGGCCCCAGGAGCTCTGCACCTTTTCTCAGACCCAGAGCTGCGGAGGGGCCCCAGCATCTCCTGCCAGGCTTCTGTGAGCCCAGCTGCAGCACCCATCCCTCCTTCTCTGTAGGGGCCAGTGGCGTGGGCCGTAGCCACATCAAGAATGCTCTGCTCAGCAACAACCCGGAGAAGTTCATGTACCCACCCCCATGTAAGTACCCAGCCAGGGTGGAGGGCACAGCACGGGACACATTTTCCCCCTTGAGCCAGGACCTTCTGGCAGCACATCGGAGGTGGAGAGATGTTCCCCCAGCACCACCAAGCCCCTGCGGTCAGAGACCACCACACAGGGCACTGCAGGGCCTCCCGCCTGCTGTCCCGGCGGTGGCTGCAGGGCTGCTGCCTGCACTGCACAGACTCTTCGCATCCCAGCGGCTCTCCTCAGGCTGGCTGAGCCCCCTACTTGTCCCAAGCAGGAAGGAGTTGAAGGGGGATTAGTACAGCCTAGTCTTGAGGTAGACAGGTCTTCCCTGCCCTAGCCCTGTGCTGAAAAAGGGAAGGCAAGACACCCAGGTCACCCAGAGAAGAGGCTGCCCGCTCCACTCTGTTCCCCAGTCCTGGGGGCCAGCACTCACCATCTCCCTTCCTCCCCAGACACCACACGCCCCCAGAAGAAGAATGAGGTGGATGGGAAGGACTACTACTTTGTCTCCACCGAAGAGATGACCCGGGACATCTCAGCCAACGAGTTCCTGGAGTTTGGAAGCTACCAGGGAAACATGTTTGGCACCAAGTTTGAAACAGTGCACAAGATCCACCAGCAGGACAAAGTTGCTATTTTGGACATTGAGCCCCAGGTAGGGAGCAGGAGAAGGGGTGGGCAGGACGGGGGCTGCCACAGATTGAACTCCCTGTGTGTTGGCTGTGACCGTCCCTGCATTCCCTGGTGCACTTCCCAAAGGAAAAAGCCAGGGAGTGCTGGGGTGGCATTTCCCTTCCCAGGACATGGGTGCAGTGAGGGTATTCCCTGCCACAGCACACACCTGGCTGTGACAGCAAGGCCAGGGCCAGGCAGCCAGGGAGGGAAAGGGACCCTTTCACCTCTCTGACACTGAGCATGTGGGTGCTGCTTTGCAAAGTGGCAGTTATGCCCAGTAGCCAGCCCAGAGCAGGGCTGGGGATGCCCTTTGGTCCCCCCCAGTGAGGTACGGGGGCAGGTCCATGTTGGGACCCCTGCTCCAGCTTCACCCAGCAACCCCCAGGCTCAGGAGTACCCAGAGAGCCCATGGCCCCAGACCGGGGTGGCCCCTCGAGCCCACCACTGCATCACAGGCACTATCACACTCTGGCTGGGGGGCAGCGTGGGGTAGTGGGGGACGGGAGCCAGCTGCCTGCACTTGCTCCCATCCCGAGGAACAGCCACACTGATAACTACCCCTTCTCTCCACAGACCCTGAAGATTGTCCGCACAGCCGAGCTCTCCCCGTTCATAGTCTTCATAGCCCCAACAGACAAGGCAGAGCAGGTGGGTGGCAGGGTGCCAGCTCCCGCTCTGGCTGTGCTCGCCGGCCCGCGGCAGGGGGTCGAGGAGCCAGCTGCAGCAGCCCAGGGCTCTCTCCCTGCTCCACATGAGCTTCTTCCTGTCCGCAGTGATTTTTGTGGTCCAGGAGACCGGAGCGACTTCCTCAGCCCAGATCTGAGAAACAGGAATTGGCGATTCCTGTAGCTGCATACTCTCTCCCAGCAGCATCATCGGCCGCTAACGTGTAGTGGGGCACACAGCCCAGCACAGCTGCAGAGCAGGAACATTTATCCTGCCAGCAGCTATGCAAAGGGAGGACGCAAACAGCAGCTCCTTTCATTCTTTCCCTCATTAAGATGCTCATCCCTCCAAAATTAGGATGAAAGCAGCACTGCCGCCGCAGTTAACTCGCACAGCACCAAGCACCGCGAGGCTGGCAGCCACAGCCTGGACCAGCTCCCTGAGGAATGGCCACAGGGAGAGGGGGAGTTATGGGAGAACAGGGAAACCCACAGAGCTGTGCTCCTCCTGGGCTTGTGGCCAGCCAAGGCCCCTCTCCCAACCTATTAATTTGGGGTTGATAAAGCTTAAAGTACAGCTAGTTTCCAGGGAGGACATTTATGCAGCCTTCAGAGCAAGCGTTGTACAGACATTTAGAGGCACATTAACCTGCAGAGGATTGTGAAGCCAGATGCAGAAGGCTGGGGGGGGGGGGGGGGGGGGGGGGGGGGGTGTCAGGGAGGGGCGGGAAACGGGGCTGGTTAGGAAGCTGCCCCCACTGCCACCCCATCACCCACCCCTGCCCCCAGACAGAGGACTGAGCTCCTGCCGCAGTGGTGCAGGCACTATATATAGCTGCCTGCCGCAGCTCAGGTAACTGCTTACTAGAAGGGATGCAGCAGAGCCAAAACACGACCCAGCAGGGCTCACATATCCCAGGCAAACTGCTTATTGCACTCCTCTCCCCATCCCCAAGAGCTGCAGAGCAACGCACAGCAGAGCTGCAGTGAGCACCAGCACCCCAGGCTCACCCCCCCCACACCCACCCCCAGGCACAGCAGCAGGGAGCCCCACTCAGAGAGATGGTGGGAATGGGTCTGGACTGTGCTGGGGAGGGCACGGGTGGCCGCAGGAACACTCCTGGGATGCCCCTGCTAACTGGGGAGCTGCACAGAGTAGCCACACCAGCAGGAGGGGGCAGGCAGCTTTACTTTTACTAGGAATTTAACTCTCTCGCAGCCAAAACCAGGATGGGGAGGCTGGTACACCTCTGCCAGCCAGGCTGTTCTGCTCAAAGGCCAGTGGGGGAGGGACCATCCTGCAGGGATCCTACCTTGAAAGCAGCTTTTGGCCTTGAGCTGGCTACACTGCCTCGTATATTAATGAGCAGTCTGCAGCTCAGTGAACCTGCTCCTCCCAGAAAGCTGCCACGAAGCATTTTAAAGATAAATACAAGACCAAGCAGGTCTGGCCTCACTCTAGCAGGTAACCCGATGCTCCCAGCATTGCATAAAAGTCCAGCAAAATTCCCACACGCTCCCAGAGATCACACAGCTCCTAGCTTGTCAGACAAGCTGCAGGGATGCTCTGTTCTCTGATACTTAGCAACCACTTCAGTTGTTTCGGTGGTGGGTGTTTGCCTGTTGGGTGGGCTGTGAGATTCCCCTCCTCCCCAGCCTTCTGAGCACTCTCTCACGTTTCTTGCAGTCAGAGGCTTTGCAGCAGCTCCGGAAGGACTCGGAGAGCATCCGGAGCCGATACGCACACTACTTCGACCTCTCGCTGGTCAACAACGGGGTGGAAGAAAGCCTCCAGCTGCTGCAGGAAGCCTTTGAGCAGGCCTGCAGCTCCCCACAGTGGGTGCCCGTCTCGTGGGTCTACTGAGAGGGCATCCACCCCCAGCCGCTTCCATCGACCATCCTGCAGCCACCGGGAGAAACCTTCTCCTCCGCTTCCCCTGACCACACGCAGTCCAGCACAACCCCCTTCCCCTGTACTCCACGGACATGGTCTCCAATCGGTCGACACACACGTAGGGTCTCCAGATCTCCTCTCCCTGGGGAACGCAGGACAGGGGCTGCCCAGGGGACGCCTGCCTCGTGCAGCATTGCGGTGCAGTGCTAAGTTGGTGGCTCCAGCAGAGCCCTGGGCACCCCATAAGCTGAGAGCACAGCTCCCCACCCCACCGGGCAAGGGAAGGCACAGTCCTGCTGTGGCACCTGGCCCGTCTCTGCGTCAGTCCCAAGGAAGTGGTAGAGCAGGGGCTTCTAGGCAGATGTCCCCTGCCATCACAGGGGTGCCTACTGCACCACCACCACCCTGAAAGCCTGGCTGGTGTCTGTGAGGCTTCAAGGAAGCCCACAGCTTAGGATGCTTCACACAGATCACACCAGGGCTTCTACATGCAAGGGTTTCCCCTCACGAACAGGGAAAGAGCTGAAGTGTGGATTTGACAAAGGGAGCATGGAGCATTCTATCCCCAGGCAGGTCTCACCCTGCATTCTGAGGTTGCAGTTGTCAGATTCATCCTGTGCAACTGTAGTTGTAAAAACTTACTGTATTTAAATTCTCACCGTGCAGCTTGGATTGTTACCACCTGGCCAGAGAAACTGGGCAGCAGCTGAGGAAGTCCCACAGACCCAACCCCATAGGGACAGATCAATGGGTAAATTAGATCCAGCCACAAGCATCTGTTGCATGCAGTAGAAAGTATCTCTGCAAAGACCATCCAGGCATGTTCTCCAGAGTCTAGGGTGTCTTGCACACTGTATGCAAACATAAGAGCCACCCCCACAAAGGGGTTTCTTTTTCTGCAGGAGTGTACTGACACACCAGCCCCACCATGACCATGTCCAGGAAGCATCACCATGGCTCCTGGGCAAACCACAGCCATCATTTAGGTGTTCAGCAGTCAGCTAGGGGAAGGGGGTTAAGAAGTCTTGTGCAATTTTTTAAGGATGCCAAAAATAAAATCTGTTGATGTGCAATAGGGACTTTCGTTCTGATCCACTGCAGGGAAACAACGAGCAGCAATAAACGTGTGCTGAAACACTGCTGTGACTGGTGTTTTACCTCTTAGGCTGAGCACTGGCTCACAGCTGGAAGTCTGTTCCCACCTCCCTGACCCCAACACTCTCAAGGTCAGGCAGGCCAGGACCAAACAGCCCCTCCAGCCACTCTCTCCAGCACAGGCAAAGGAGTAAAGAGACCACCCAGCACACATCCCAGTGGGTTTTACCAAAGTGGAGGGTGTGGCCCCTATGCACCTGCAAAGGCCTGGCCAGCAACAAAGGCCCTTCTAGTGATGGTCCACACCAACATGACCACTTCTGTGCACCAGCAGGTTCTTCAGGAGCGCTGGGCAGAAGGGGCTGCCCTTTACCTGCCCAGCTGCAGCATGCACGTGTGTAAAGCTGCCTCCCCTCCCGATGAACAGAACACTGACCTCTTATAGGAGGAGCCAGATGAGCAAGAAAATCACCCATTCAAAAATAGGGCTTTTATTTTTATGTAAAAAAGCGTAAATAAAAATGGACTCTTTTTTCTGCTCAGGTTGACGGCCACCAGCTGCTGGCCCCACTGCCTGCGTGTATCTCTAGCATTGGAGGGGACAAAAAGTTAAGACAAAAGCAATGCACGAGGCTAAGACAAACGTTACAGAATCTCTGCAGGGATGAAGCTCAGAACAAAGCAGCCTGGATCCTTCCCTCCCTGTTAGAAGGGGCTGAAATCCTGGCTCAGCACCACCCCTGTGACAAAGGAGAGACCTCCCACTCCCAGCAAGCCACCCCAGATAAGGAAATTAGGACAAGTCTTTCTGAAATCACTCAAGCCCCACACCCAGTGCCCCATGCAGAGCTGCCTCTGGCCAAGGTTTTCCTCACAAGGACTTTGGTCCCAACAGCTCTTTAGAAAAGCATATGGTCAGCCACCTTCTGGTCACTTTGCTTCTGCCCCCCAGCAGCACCCCCACTCCTAGCCTTCAGAGCATATTGGATACCAAAACCAGGGAAGGCAACTGAAAGCACCGCAGTCCCATTCCAGTAACTGGGTAAAGAAAAGCAAAGAGCCATCAAGAAGGACACACTGACAAGGTCACTGGGGCACTGGGGCTGGGGAATCAGCTGACACAAGCAGGTCCCCACACTATAAAGCAAAAACCAGGAATTTAATGTTCTAATCCTTTTATGATAAAGTTAAAAAATGTACTGAAAAATATCTGGGTGGACTATTTGATCTCATCTAGCTGAGAGTCAAGTCAAGCACATGGCCAGGTTAAAACGAACCAGAGCCCTTCAAATAACCAATGTGACTGTCCCCACCCAAACCCATTCAGATGGGCCATGACAAAGCCAGTCCTCCAGACACCAACATGTTCTGTGACTGTCAGGTAACAGCTCCAACCTTGGAAGAAAAGGAAGAAAGAGGCAGGACAGGAGGGGGGAGAAACATTATTCCTCCCTCTCAAGGTGAAAACAGACACCAAGTAAGAGCCAGGAGCTACAGCTTCCCTGAAGATACTACTTCTATTGGCATCACGGTGTTCAGCTTCAGAGAGCAATCCAGCGCAGCGGCAGTGAGGCACCCTGCTCCTCTGACAACCCTTAAAACAGGATGAGGAGGGGTACCCGAGCAGGGAGGATCCTGGGCAAACACACCTGCTCACTCATATACACAGTAGAAAAGGAACTTGGAACTTGCTGGCTCCTCTGTGACACAGCCAGTCCTCTCTTTCTCACGGCCTCAGACTCCTCCATCCCCACCACGAGGTCGAGGTCGCCTGCTTTGGACAGATCCAGTTGCTTACTCTGAGCTCTGTTCTACCTCCTTTTGTTTCTTCTTCTTCTTCTTCTTGGTACTGGTCTCAGTGGCCTGTGAAGAGGTCGGAGAGGTCAGGAAGGGAACAAAAAGGAATCCCCTGCTGCTCGGGAGGAAGAGCCCCACTCCAGCCACAGCGCAGGTTCCCCAGGGCTGGGATCCTCCCTCACCACCACACAAGCACTCAAGCACACTGACTGAATGCCAGCACCATCCTCCCACCCCGGAGCACAGCGGTGGCCTGGCAGGGACCTGCACCCACCAACCGTCCCAGGGCACAGCTGCCTGCTCACCCCATCCCTGTCCCACTGCAGATCCAGCCCCGCAAGCCTCACCTGCCTGATCTTCCAACACCCCCAGCCAGTTCAGTTTACAAATGGACCTACACAGACACCTTTCTCTGCAGGGGGGAGCTTGGCACTTTGGGGACATGCCCAGCAGGATGCTGACACGTTTATCCTGGAGGCATTAGGGAGAGGCAGCACCCAGTTACATACCAGTTCTATTTGCTCTCCCCCACTCTCAGCTGCCTCCTTGGCCTTCTTCTCTTTCTTCTTCTTTTTCTTTTCCTTTTTGCTGAGTTCCTCTGGCGGTGGGGTGGCAGGGGATGGTGGGGTCATAGCCTCCTCACTTTCACTCTCCGACTCTCGCTTCCTCTGTTGGGGGAACACGTTGTCAGACACCATCTTCCAAAGGAGCTCAAGTGATGAGAAAACTGTCTGCAAGCCCATTGTAACTATTTTGCCTGAATTCAATCAAACATTGCAGTTAACAATGCTCTGAGCAGGAGGGTGAGCTACAGACTGCCAGTGGCCCCTCCAGCATACACTGTCTAAGGTTTGCTTCTGCCAGAACTGCACCACGTATTTCTCAGTGTTTCCTGCACCCTCAAATGCTCCAGAGTTTGAAACACTGCTGCACCTTTCCAAGTGCATGCACAAGCCCTGGATTAGGGAACTTCAGATGTAACTCTTGGACATTTCTGCAACTGTCTGTAGTCTCCAGAAAGCTTTTCTGGCACGACAAACCTCCGTTGTGGCTCCATACAACATATTTCCTTGGATGCTGCAGCTTGTAGTCTGCAAGTCAGAGCTCCTCATTCTCATACTGTGCTACAGGGCTCACCCCCAAAGTTACAACATCCCACAGACAAACACCTGGGGGTAAGGCCCTGAACAGGTCACCCCAGCTCATGGGCCACGCGACCACAACATGCATCAGGGCACCAGGCTCCCAGAATATGAAACACCTTCCCCCATAAAACCACCAGCCAGAGCAGCACACGACACAGGACTTGATACCAACTGCCTAAAGGAACAGGCATGTACTCGCTCTTCATCAGGGCCCAAACAACCTCACAACCAGAGAACACTAACGATACTCACTTTGGGAGCCCTCTCCAGCTCTGGAACAGCTCGTGGAACGGCGGCTGCCTCTTTCTTGGAAGCATCCCTGAAAGAGAAGATCCCCAGGCTGAGCAGGACAGCTGCTGCCTCGCGCTGCTCTGACCAAGTGCAAAGCCCCGTTCTCCTCGCAAGGGCTCCGTAACCCACGCCAGGCGCCGGCCGGGGAGGCTCGTGTGGGGAAGACCTGCAGCCTGCACCAGGGCCAGCTGGACTGGGCAACAGCAAGGCCTCCCCCGTTTAATTTAGCAGACTGACTCCCTCTAAAACCACAACAGGCTAGAAAGGGATAACTGTCTGCTCAGGTCCTTTCCCTCCAGCACTGCCCATGAGCAACACATTCCCTCAGACTGCAAGAAACGTCACCACACCCCACAGGTCCAGACAGCCTTGGGCCAGGCCTAACACGCTCCAAGCACAAACGGCAGCACTCAGCCCAGTCCTTGCTGCACAGGGCTCCCCTCTGCCCACCATGCAGGTGCCACACCCCCTGTACTCACCTGTAATCCACATACTCCTTCTTCCAGGAATCCGGTGTGCTCTCATTGGGCTTTCCATGCTTGTCCAGCAGACCCTTCTGGATCATCATCTTCTTTTGACTGGCCTGAGAGCAACATGCAACAAGTCAGACTGCAGCTCCAGGGAGGAGAAATCCTCCCCAGAGCTTCAGCCACTCTAAGAGGAGGGTAATCCAGGAACAAGTCAAGCCAACAACTACACCATTACTGATTTAACACTTCTCCAAGGACCTTCTAACAAATCACACAAAATATCCCCTGCACAAGCAGCCTACAAATCTCAGACAAGAGGCACCTTCATCAGTAAATAAGGGCTAATTTGTGGGGGGAAGGAACAGCAGCACAATGACTCTCTACATCATGAAGCTCAAGATTTTTGACCTTAACGACCTGCCACATTTCAGCTGAACCACTCCAGCTGCAAATGCAAGGCTTTGCTAGACTCCCAAGATGCCTGAACTGGCCCGCATTACCTCACATCTGCTGCAAGATAGATGTGCATGCATCCCCACAGCTTCCTACAGTTCACCTGAGCCAGGAATGGAATAAGCCACAGCAACCTGACACAGAGTTTAAACTCCGAGCTGCATCACTCGCCACAGTGAAACACCCGCCTGCCTGCAGTTAAGCTAGCACTGCTGACCTGCTGATTTCCATGACTATCACCTGCTTGAGATGGGAGAGGAACCCAACAATGGGTGTTCCCACTGCTCCTGTCCTTCAGGCACAATTTAGTGTCTCACAAGACAGTTTGCATTTTGGCACTGTTGCAGTTTCACCAGAAGGAAAAGCAGCTCCTTGCCCAGCCCCTCCAGAGCCATCAGGATGGGGTGATAGATGAAGGTCATCTTTGCACAGAGTGCTAATGCCATCCACTTCTCATCATTTGGCTCTTTACCAGACAAGGGCTGGTGCTGTTCAGACCGAGGAGCCCACGCCTGAGCAGCCCCCGCAGCTGGGCCTCGGGCAGAGCTGCCCAAGCTTCACTGGGACTGAAAGCTTCATTCCCACTGGCACTGGGAAGCACCATCGCGACTCCACAAGAGCACAGCAGAAGGCTCTGGAGAAGACATGGGCACAGCTCTGCCTGAGGGGCCCAGAGTCCCACATCCCGACAGCTGGGTGACCACTGCTGCCCGGGGACTGACTGCACCCCCACACCACTCACCTTGGGACCGAGACCCCATTTGCGGGGATACGTGTCTCTCTCCATGATCACCCTCTTGATCTTTGCCACAATGCCATGGTCACAGGTAGAAATGACTGCTGTGGTCATCAAGGCAATGGCTGCAGAAGCAAGCAGAGTTCATTAACTCTTTAACAGCAGAATTGTGACAGCGATGCAGGAACCTGCTGCGTTCAGCTTCTTCCTCACAGAATCATGGAAACCATCTAGTTTGGAAAAGACCTTGAAGATCATCTAGTCCAACTATTAACCTCACACTGACCATTCTCAACTCCACCAGATCCCTCAGCACTATGTCAACCCATTTATCTGTCATCACAGAGGGCCAATACCCCCTACCAGTGCCACTTCACCCCAAAACCTCACTGGAGGCAAGTTCCGGACTAACGCTTCCGAGAGCTGCCCTGCTCAAAGGCAGCCAGTGGTTCAGCCATGGATTAACCACACTATAAGCACAGGCCTCTCCAGCTTGCACCAGAAGACTGGTTCTGGATCAGTGAACACAGTAAGACCAACCATTTCCCAGAGCAGCACCACCACCACCACTGGATGGGAAAGAGCTGTGAGCAGCTGCTGGAGCACTTCCAGGTAGCTCAAGCAACCACGCCACCACAGCAAGGAGCAGTGCTGCTCCTTTGTCAGCTCCCAAAACCTTGCAGAGCCAAACTAGAGGAGTCTAATCCTACCAATACATTGTGATTTGCCTGCCAAGTCCCTGAGAAGACCAGAGTGCAGGCAGTATGAACAGGGCGGAACAGCTTGGCTGTGTTACACCTCCAGGGCCCCTCAGTCCCATGGGTCTGGGCAGAGCATGAGATCTCGCAGCACTGAGCGCCAGGACAGACCATCTGCACAGTATGTCAGCACCTGCAACCTACACAGCTTCTCTGAACACCCTGGTTAGAACAAAGCACCCTTCTGAGTCACTTCACAGAAGCTGGTAGTTGCTCAAGTCCCTTTACACTGATCTGTTCAGGAAGTGTGATGTGCCAGGTGGCAGTATGTGATCAGACATCATCCCTCATCTCAGTGGGGACAGAGCCCCCCAAAGAGGGGCTCCAACCCTGCCGGCACCACTTCCCCCCTGCAGGCAGCCAGCCACACACCACAGCAGTCCCCAGTAGGACACTGGGAGACTGGAGGGTCTCTGGAGGCTGCACAACACCCAGACCCTAGAACAGGAATCGGGGTGCTGCAGGAGGACGGCACCACTGCACTCAGAGAATGGATAAACTGCGTCATCACCTCACACACAGAGCGCACCTGAGCATCACGCAGCGGAAGCCAGGCCAAGGAATTCTTCACACCTTGCCAATGACTGATGCAACTGCTGTTTCTTAACATCCTGCCCAACACCAGCTGCCTCGGCCCATACTAACCCACAGTCCCATCAGGAAGCGCTATTTAAACCTTCTGCGCATGGGGACTCATTTGTTGTGCACTCACTGGAGCACAGCCTGTTATTTCTACAGTTAGCTGGGCACAAGAACAAGAAGTTTCATACCTAGGCAGATAGCTTCTCCTTTCGTGGTGATGACAACAATCTCCTGATTAAGCTCAATACCATCTTCATACCTCAGAACACCAGGCAGCATGATCTTGGCTCCATAGCAAATGGCATTAACCTGAAAACGTAGGGAACAGGAGGGCTTAGAGCTATTAAGAGAATAAAAACAAGGTAAGAAGTGCCTCTAGTATTCTAGCTTCCTGTTACCGTTACTGTCCCAGCAATCCCATCCTGATGTATTTATTTCTTATTGTCCACTATATAAAACTTGTGGGCTTTGGGAAAAGCAAGTAAAGCACGTATCACAGCAACCATCTGTGAGGCAGAGCTCTTACAACCACCAGCATCCTCCTGAAGTGAGGAGAGCAGCTTTTCTGACACTCAATTCTTGGTTCCTGCATCTTGCTGCTCATCAGCAGGCTCACCAGGCTGGAGCGATGGGCTGAGGCCAACTGGAGGAGTTTCACTAAGACCAAATGCTGGGTGCTGCACTTGGGCCACAACAACCCCCAGCAGCGCTACAGGCTTGGGGAGGGGTGGCTGGAGAGCTGCCAGTCAGAGAGGGACCTGGGGGTGTTGATTGACAGCCGGCTGAACATGAGCCAGCAGTGTGCCCAGGTGGCCAAGAAGGCCAATGGTATCCTGGCTTGTATCAGCACCAGCGTGGCCAGCAGGGACAGGGAAGGGATCTTACCCCTGTACTCGGCACTGGTGAGGCCGCACCTTGATGAGTGGGTTCAGTTTTGGGCCCCTCACTCCAAAAAGGCCATTGAATGACTCGAGCGTGTCCAGAGAAGGGCAACGGAGCTGGTGCAGGGTCTGGAGCACAGGTCTGATGGGGAGCGGCTGAGGGAACTGGGGGGGTTTAGTCTGGAGAAGAGGAGGCTGAGGGGAGACCTCATGGCCCTCTACAACTCCCTGAAAGGAGGGTGCAGAGAGGGGGGATGAGTCTCTTGAGCCAAGGAACCAGCGCCAGGACAAGAGGGAATGGCCTCAAGCTGTGCCAGGGCAGGGTCAGACTGGCTCTTAGGAAGTATTTCTTTGCAGAAGGGGTTGTTGGGCGTTGGAATGGGCTGCCCAGGGCAGGGGGGGAGTCCCCATCCCTGGAGGGGTTGAAGAGTCGGGTTGAGCCAGCGCTGAGGGATCTGGTGGAGTTGGGAACAGTCAGTGTGAGGTTCATGGCTGGACTGGAGGAGCTTCAAGGGCTTTTCCAACTGAGATGATTCTGTGATCAGGCAGTGCCCATACTAGGTCCTACACAGCTCACAGCCAGGACAGTGCTGGACACCATGTGGATCCTGACCCCCCCCATTTATTATATCATCTGTACAAGTTAGGAGGACATTTTGCAGTCTCTGGCTGACAACTGGCACTATCTCAGGAACTCACCGCGCTGTCCTTCATGACTAGCCTCTTGTGTGAAGTCAGCAGTTTCTCCAAGGGCAGGATAACTCTTCGCAGGTAGCTGTCATCCTTGTTGTTGTCATACTGCCACTGTGCATCCAGGACATCGTGCATAGTCACCATGTTGTCCTGCAAAGACACAACCCCTCTAAACTCTCCTACCAGCCACCAACTCAAAACACACACAAGAAAACAGCTAAAGTCCAACAGTAAATAGTACACTGAAAGGGAGTGAAAAACAGATGTCCATCTCAGAAGCATCAAGAAAGCAACCTGAGAGGCAAGAACACTTTCCATCAACAGCTTGGGGACAGTCTGACTTGTGCTACCACAGACTTCAACCTTCCCAATATCACACAGCACTTCCATCTAGTGTGTAAGGTCTGTCCACATGCAACTTTGAAATACGACCAAATACCTGGGACTTCTAAACAAAGATTAGTGAGTAGAAGTCTAAATTAACCAGTTCTTCAATCTGTGACATGGAATAAATTCCTGAAGCAGCTGTAAGGACCCAACACCTGGAATTTAGAAATGACTGCCAGCAATTACAGCTGTGCTAAGAGCACAGATGGGTGGGGAAGCACCTGCACTCTGATACTCCTGCTCTGCAAGGAAAGAAATTAATTCTGGAGTGTGGGCCGGCAGCAGGATCCAGCTACGACCAGACTGAAAAGACTGTTCAAGATCACACAAGACTGCATCTCCCAGGCTCTTTTTGATGAAGCACGTTCCCTGCGTTGCACCCTAACACCAAGCGGTTCCAGATCACTAAGCATACAGCTCCCATGCCTGAACTCGTGGCACGTGCGTGGTTTGTAGGCTGAGAAACACAGGTGGCCTAAAACAAGCTTTCAGTCACCACGGTGCACTTCCCAGTCACTCACTGTCCCAAAGCTTAATTACCAGAACAGGGGCAACACCCTGAACTGAACTCAACGCTTTGGTTACAGCCCATCTATGGCAAGAGCTTCCGTGTTCTAGGGCTATTCACAAAACTCCTCCCAGCCGCCAGGCACCTGTACCTTCTCCTAACACTGTAAAACGAATGCAGTTCCAAGGAACTCTTGCAATTCTGACAATTTCAAATTTGCTGGGGAGCTAGAGCTACCACTCTACCTTCTCTCCCAGGATGCCTGAGCGCACTCTGCGGAGCTCTTGCATCTGGCCCCCCACACCGAGCAGCAAACCGAGGTGAACACAGAGTGTTCGGATATATGTGCCTGCTTCACAGCTCACCCAGAAGATACCTGAAATGCAAGACAGGACAGAAGAGTAAATACATATCTAGAAATGAACCACACCTAGAAGCTCCCTCCGAGAGAAGCTGTACGTCCAACCCTTCGCAGAGCCATCAGCCTGGGGTGATAGATGAAGGTCATCTTTGCACTGAGTGCTAATGCCATCTAATGAACATCACTTGGCTCTTCAATGAAGGATGCAGCAGTACAAAAAAAAAATATACGGGATTTGCTTCTCAGCACACTGAAGTAATGTATGAAGCAGTTACTGCTTGATGGTGATGAGGATTTAGGTCTTAAGACATCTGCCAAGAATAGGAAGCAGCCCATTTCACAGGCAATTTTATCAGCTGTCAGCTTAATTGCAAGAAGGCGGGAATGCCCAGTTTTACCTAATCGTCTCTCGGGATCATACTCCACCAGCTTGCTCTCATAGATGGTTCTGACTCTCAGTTGTCGTTTGACAGCAGCAATGAGTGGTGGTCGCTGAAACAGCGCGCCTGTCAGAGTTTCTATTGCCTGAAGGTAGAAGCAGAAGAAGTAACAGCTCACACCTGTGCCCTAATGCAGGAGCACCCTGGGGTCTCCAGCAACTATGACCATGTCCATGAGTAAGACACCACAAGGTTCATCATCATTTGGTGATGTCATATTTAATAAAGTTGATCTGAACCACTGACGCGGTCAAAATGGTACTCCAGCTGCCAGGGAGCACAGCTGGGATTTTTCATGAGGTGGCAGTATGTGATCAGACATCATCCCTCATCTCAGTGGGGACAGAGCCCCCCAAAGAGGGGCTCCAACCCTGCCGGCACCACTTCCCCCCTGCAGGCAGCCAGCCACACACCACAGCAGCCCCCAGTAGGACACTGGGAGACTGGAGGGTCTCTGGAGGCTGCACAACACCCAGACCCTAGAACAGGAATCGGGGTGCTGCAGGAGGACGGCACCACTGCACTCAGAGAATGGATAAACTGCGTCATCACCTCACACACAGAGCGCACCTGAACTCCGCTCCTACCCTCTCATCTCCCCCTGACACTGCACTCAGCGTGTGAAGTGCCAGCACGGCTAAGAGCATGCAGAGACTTACCCTGGCAAGCTGAGCCTCACTTTCAATTGCACTGTGCAGCCGAACAATTCCCACATACTCTTTGCCTGAAAGAACGACAAGAGCAGTCAGGAGTGGCCACTTGCATTTAATGTTGACCTCAAGGTCCACACTGCTTCACAGCCACAGAACCCTGAAACTTTCACAACCCCCTCTCCTAGGAATTGTGCACAGTTTAGTATGGAGTTGATTATTCTTCCAACAAAACAAATCCAAGTTACATTTATTTCTTCATCAAGTTTCATTTCACTGGACTGGTAGTGGCTGAGACCATAAGTTCAGTTAGGACACGAGACCAGTCTACCAGAAGTGTTTTCACTGACTTAAAATACCACAAGCCCTAGAGAAGCAATCAAAGAAAACTTGTGACAGCACGGATGCACCCTCACCAGCCTGGAGTGAGAAGGACAAGCAACCCTTAAGCTCAAGACACTGAAGACCAAGGGTAGCCCTTTCAAAGACTGGAAATCTCCATTTTGTCTCCAAAAGAACTCCACACCTCCCCGGTCACTTAGACTGCAAATGGTCCCAGACAACAAACATACCTGCGCTCTGCTGAGATTTGACCAGTCGTGTTGCCCTCTCAATGCACACAATGAGGCACCCAGTCACCTTGGGATCCAGAGTGCCACTGTGTCCAGTCTTCTCCACTCGAAGGATGCGTCGGATCCACGCAACCACCTCGTGGGAGGATGGATTGGAAGGTTTGTCGAGGTTAATAAAGCCAGACCTACAGCACAAGATGACAGCGAGTAGGAGCTAAGCATCAGGGCAAAAGCAGAAAAACTTTGACAATATTTGTCACGGTTGCAAAGAAATGTGTTTCTATACAGGCAAATAAATGATAAGTGCCACAGCTGCTCTCAGTGAGCACACATGGAGCTGCGGCACACAGCAGGTGATATATTCCGTGGTCAAAGAATTCTTTTCTCCTCGGACTTCTCATCGCTACTCTGCACTTAAATCAAACCAAATGCTACAAACTCCAAGCAGTCTCAAAGCCTAGCAGGCCAAACGACTTTCCCTAAGACCCCAGAGAATTCCTCAAGTGTATGTCTGTCCACAGATCAGCCACAACCCCAGGACAAAGCAAACTATACAGCAAGCGACCAGGGTCCTACTTTGACATTTACTGGTTAGTAGCAAGGCACCAAGTCAAGTAGAAAGGTACAAAGGGAACAGAACAGACAAATATTTTGAAGATATTAACTGTGAAATTAAAATAAATCACTCTGGCCCTTATTGCACTCACCTAACATAGTCAGAAATCTCTCTCTTCAGGGGATTAGCACCGGAAGAAAGAGGTGTGTAGTGTGCTGTCATCACATTTAACTTGTCAAAGTTCTACAAAATCCAAGCAAAAGTTACAAGTATTCTTGAGCTCACCTTGGTTTCAGCATTGCTTTGCCCCAATACATCTCCCCAGTTACACAACATCTGATTTGCACATTTAAGTGAAAGAGCCTCTTCTAAAATGAAAATGACCAAACAATGAAACCACAACGCTTTACAGAAAGAGAGAGAAACATTAAGTCCTGCACTGAACGAGATGGGAAAGCGGCAGAATCCCAACCTTTACAACGCAGGATAAATCCAGTGTGCCCCAGAAACTCAGCACAAGCAAGTGCACAGACCACAGAGGCCACTGTCAGACCGAAATAAATAGCTGAGGAAATCTGGTGGGGTCTTCACACGAGGCAGTAACCTTAGCTGGCACGCAAACCACACTGCTGGACAGACTTTGTAACAGGATTTCTACACGCAGAGGGTTTGTCTCCACTTTGAGTGTCCCCCACGCTGTTCCTCAGCAGTGGGGTTACAGGGGGAAGGAGCTGTGCACCCCCACGGGCCTGCCCCGAGGGAGGAGGAGGAGGAGGAGGAGAGGGGGAGGAGGAGGAGGAGGAGCGGGGCTGGGCGCGAGGCGGGCTGTAACCCTGTACCTTCAGCAGCAAGGGCCACTGGGACGTGTCCAGCTGGGCGATCCGGGACTCGGGCTTGATGAAAAATTCCTCCGTGTGCTGAATGTCCTGAGGGCGGATGAAGTTCCCCCAGATCAGAGGAGGGAAGCCCGGCGGCCCCGCCGCCCGCCACGCGGCCGCGCTCCCTCCGGTGGCGGCGGGGACAAAGCCCGTGTGGGCACCGCTACTCCCGGCACTGCCCACGGGCCCCACCGACCTTCCCGCGGCGCCGCTACGGGCCGGGCTGCGGAAGGCCCCGGGCACCCCGAGCACGGCCTCGGGCAGCCCCCCCCGCCGCCGGCCCCGCACTCACCGCTACGTCCTCATCGGGGAGCGCCCGCTTCTCCTTCTTCCGCCGCTTCTTCACGCTGGAACCTGCGGGAGCGACAGGCTGAGCGTCCGCACCGAGCCCCTACCGACCCCACCGAGCCCCTACCGACCCCACCGAGCCCCTACCGACCACACCGCTCCGGGAGCGGGGCAGGCCCGACAGGGACCCGCAGCCCCAAACGCCCCCGGGCCGGGCCCGCCGCCGAGCCTCCCCCCACGCGGCGCCGGGGCAGCGCCAAGCTCCGGGCGGACGCCTCCCCGCCGGGACTCCCCAAGCCCCCTCCCGCCTCGGGGAAGCGCCCCGCCGGCGGCCCCCGCAGCTGCGCACCGTCCCCGTCCGCCATGGCCGCGCCGCGTGGTTCTGCCGCCGCGCAGGGACCGGAAGGGCCGCCCCGTCCCGACAGGCCCCGCGCCAGCACCGCCGGCCCCGCCCCCTCCGGCCCCGCCCCCCGCCGCTGCCGGGCGGCCCGAGTCGTACCGGCGGGCGCGGCGCCGCTCCGGGCCGGGCGGGAAGCGCGGGGGGAGCAGGCGGCTAACGGCGGAGTGTCCTTCCTCAGCCGCCGCCGGGCAGCAGCCGTCGGCGTGAGCCCGGTGAACCCGCCCGTCCTTCCTGCGGCCCCCGCACCGGCGGGACACGGGAACCCTCATCAGCCGCCGCTCGCCGAGCCGCTCCGCTCCGCCGCGTGCGCGCGGGGCTTTCCCGAGGCGGGGGAACCCACGGGCAGCGCGAGGACCCGCCAGCTCCCCCGGGAGCGCGGGGCGGGGCCAGGAGTACCGGCGGCCACGCCCCCTCCCGCCACCGGCAGCCCCGGGGAGCGGCGTGGCGCGGCAGCTCGCGCGGGAGGGCGCCTCCTCGAAGCGGGGGGACACACATCCCACTGCCCGAGCGGCGCGGAGCGCTCGGTGCCACCGGGACAGGCCGAGGGCTCATCCTGCCGAGCCTGGCGCGGGGGGCGGGCGCGGTCCGGGGGCGAAGGCTGCAGCTCCGGCCGGGGGGGCCGCGCTGTGTACACCCCCCCGGAGCTGCTGCGGCGCCGGCCTCAGGCTGCAGGACGTGCCCAGACCTTCCTCCGGGGCAGGGCCGGGCGGCAGAGCTGCCTGCGAGAGCTGCGGCCGGGCGGAGGAGCCCCTGCGGCAGGTGCTGAGCTGCAGGAGGCGGTGGGAAGGCTGCAGCAGCAGGGGGGTGAGGAGGGGGCAGAGAGCCGCTTCCACGCACAGTCTGCAGTGGACCCACGGCCACACACCCAGAAACCCCCCCAGCGGCACACGCGGGAGGGAGGGGGGCAATAATGCAGAAGGATGGAAGCTTGCAACAGCAAGGACCTGCAGGAGGAAGGGACTTCCCCCGAAGCCTGAGGTGCCCTTGCAGAACCACTTCACCACTCTGCGGACTGAAGAGGAAAGACCCGTCACATCAGGAGAGACGCTGGAGCAGAGTACGGCAGCCCGGCCTGCTCCCGGTGACAACCGGCACAACCAAGAAAGGGCCGTGGGTGATAGCGGTGGGCGGCTCTTCTGAGAGGGACAGAGGCACCCACCTGCCACACGCTCTAGAGAGGTGTGCTGCTTACCGGGTTCGTATCAGGGATGTCACCGAGACACTGCCGAGCCTTGTACAGCCCATTGACTGTTACCTGCTGCTGTGGTTTCACGTGGGCACCAGTGATACAGCCAGAGGCAGTCTGAGGAGTATCAAGAAGATTACAGAGCCCTGGGTACAGCAGTAAGGGACCCTGGAGTGCAGGTAGTTCTTTCATCAATGCTCCCGGTCAAAGGGAGGGAGTTTGAAAGGGTCACTCGAATCTGGCAAATCAACTATTGGTTACAGGACTGGTGCCACAGCCAAGGGTTTGCTACTGAGACCATGGGACTCTCTTTGAGAAACCTGGCCTACTGGGGGCTGAGGGGGGCCACCTGTCAGAGAAGGGGAAGAGCATCTTCAGCCATACGCCTGCCAAGCTGGTGAAGAGGGCTTTAAACTAGTCAGGCAAGGGGAACCTCAGTCCATCCCACTCCTGCCAGCTTGACGCCAGTGCCAGCAATAGATGCCCCGAGGCTGGAGAGGGGTCAGCAGGAGAGCACCTGAAGAGCAGCACAGAGGAATTCCAGCCAGACAGTCAGCTTCACTGCAGGCCCAACTTAAATGCCTCTATGCAAACGCACGTAGCATGGGGAATAAATAAGAGGAGCTAGAGATGCGTGCACGCCTGCGGGGCTACAATCTTATTGACATCACGGAGATGTCATGGGATGGCTCCTTCATGGAGTGCTGGAATGGAGGGGTACAGGCTCTTGAGGAAGGACAGGCAGGGGAGACAAGGAGGGGGTGTCACCCTCTATGTCAGTGCCCAGCTGGAGTGCAGGGAGCTCTGCCCGGGGATGGGTGAGGAGCCGAGCGAGAGCTTATGGGTCAGGACTAAAGGGAGGGCAGGGACAGGTGATGTTATAGCGGGGGTCTGCTACAGACCATCTGACCAGGAAGACCAAGCAGATGAGGGGCTCTATAGACAGATAGGAACAGCCTCACGTTCACAAGCCCTGGTCCTCATGGGGGACTTCAAACATCCCGATACCTGTTGAAGGGACAGCACAGCAGGACACAAGCAATTCAGGAAGTTCACGGAATGCATTGATGATAGCTGGTGGTGCGCACCACAAGCTCCCGCCAGTGTCTGCCTTTGTGGAAGAGGATGCAGGGGTCCAGGGGGGAGTGACAGATGAACCCCTCACAGCACTGAGTGGGGGGAAACGGCACCTGTAGGACAGCAAAGACAACTGCCCTGGTCTTAGCACAACTCTGTGCACCCCAAACGGGCGGCCCTTCCACCAGTGCCATCTGGGTTTTCTGTCTGAGCTCAGCACACCGAGTGAAAGCTCTTCCCAAGTTCTTGGAACACAAGACATTTTAATAATTCCAAGCTGTGATTCTTACGGCTTTTAACAGATTGCCAGGAATTCGTTGTCACTTGATCAACTTCATTCTTTGGGGCACTTTAGAGGCTGCAACATTAACATGCAAGTTTTAAAAAAATACTTATCCATCAGCCAGAGTCAGGCCTGAAACTATTCAGAACGTGAAAGTGAGCTTGAAAGCAGAGCGTGACTAAAATTACACCCTTGTCCCAGATAAGAGTTCTGGCTGTCCCTCTGTTCCACGCTCTCGGCACAGACATGACTTAGTTATTTACCTGGGCTACTTGTTTGTGTTTTGGGGGTATGTTCTCCATGTGGTCAGCTTTCACACACACAATGTTTCTTGCTGCAGAGAGACAGACGGGTATTTAATTGTTCTGTTTCAGGGCATGTAAACCACTGTAGCATCTGGCAGCACAAACTGTGGAGGGGCCTTTCCCCTGAATTCTCCCACTGTACAAAAAAATAGAAGGAAACAGAAAAAACCTGGTGTCTAAGAGCCCCGCTAAATCCTGGGATGTTGAAACCACTGGGCCTGTGCCCCATTTTCTCGTAGATGTTTTTGTACCCCCACTACAAACCTGGCCACTTGTGCGTCTCCATCTAAGAGGCTGGTCCTAGTGGGAACAAAGGGCCCAGGCACAGCCAAGTACCTGCCAAGCACTATTCCTGCTGGTGACAACCCCAGAGGTTGGCGAGGGGGATTTCTAATATCCCATAGCACTATTCTTAAAAACTCAGGCCATCTCAAACCTGCCTGACCACGAGTTTGAGCAATTGTGGTTTCGAGAGTTCTATTCATTTCTCCACCTGTCCTGACAACTGTGGATCATGTGCAACATCTCGTTGCCACCATATTCCTAGAGGTTTGTAGATACTGTTTGTTATTCCCGCTGAAAAATGAGAACCCCTACCAGATTCGATGGCTTCAGGAACTCCCCATCTGGGAATGATTTCCCACAAAAGTGCCCTGGCCACTCCCGCAGTAGCAGCTTTCCTGGCGGGAAAAGCTTCTCCCCATCCTGAGCCTTGGTCTGTGATTCCGGCAGGTGCTTAACTCCGCTCGCAGGAGGCAGGGCAGCATCATCCACTGGCAGTCTGTGGAACGGGAAGGGTGCCCGTGCTCGTCCTCCAGCCTCCCCTTGGGTTTGGCGTCGGAACACTTCCAATGTGTGGGACAAGAACTCACAATCCTTTTTACTGCCATATGTATTCTGGGGGCTGCCCACGTTCTCTCAATCTGGTTAACAACTGCTGTCATCTCCCCTCTGCGTGTTCTATCATGAAACCACCCAGCCAAAGCCATTCAATATTTTCCCAGGAAAATGGGTTTTCCCCCCAGGAGCCCAAATTCCAGTTCCATCTTTCCCAGCCCCACAGCTTTCCCAGCAAGCCCGTTCTTCCTCAAAGACCACTGCAGGTACGTGGGCTGGGTTACGCCAGTGTGAGCAGAGACTGTGTCCCTCCGACGGGCCGGGGGAACTCACAAGCCCATCGCTGGCTGCTGCGGGGCTGGCACACCCACCCCACCCACCCCGCTGCGATGGCAGCCAGCGCCTGGCTCACCCTGCCACTCTCCAAAGCCCCCCAACCCTGCATCAACTTACCCTCATCTCCTCCTCCCAAGCTCTGACTGCATTTATCAGGTTTCTAAGCCCCCATTCTACATTCTCTCTACCTCTCTGATTGTTCTAAGCCCCATCAGGAACACCCTGAGGCCAGGCACGCCAAGTTCCTCCTGGCTGGAGGGTTCATTCCGCATTCTTTTTAATTCTCTCCTCTGGACAGAGCAACCCTCTCGATAACAGGGTAGCATCGGCCCCGGAGGGATTACATCCCAAAGAAATATTAGAAAAGAACAATGCACAGTGAGCCACATCTTCCCCTCACCTGGGCATTTCATCTCCCACATACCCAAATCCCCGGGGCTCCAGGGGTGATGGCTGTACCCGTGTGACACAGGACAGCGGGCGAGGAACATTTCCCACACAGACACCCCCCCACCCACACTGCCGGGGGATTAGGGACATTAGAAGCCACAGGGTGAAGGATTAGGGACAACATTAGAAGCCACAGGCTGAAGCCCAACACAAGGTGACAGCAGAGACAACCCGGGGGAGGGCTGCGGAATCAACAAACGACACAGAGGGAGGATACAGGGCGCGCAGGGACCGACTCCGCCGGCTGTTCTACAGAAAGCGCAGCCAGGCCACCGCTGCTGGTCCCCTGACAATCACCTGCACGGCTGCGGCCTTTCTGTCCGCCACGAGAGCCAAATGCGCGGCCTCGCGCTGGATGCGGCGTCTCTCGTTTTCAGGAGGGGAAAACGAAAATCCAGCTCCTTGTAACGCGGTGGGGTTTTTAGAGAGAGCAGCTCCAGCAGCCTGCCGTTCCCAGGTGACAGACACAGGCGCCCCGGGCGAGCTCCTCCCCGCCGAGCGCAGGCAGGTCTCGGAGGCGCAGCCCGGCTCTGCCCCCCGCCGGCCCTTCTGCCGCGGGGCTGCGCTTTCTCGAGCGCGACGGCTTCCACCGCGCACAGCTCGCAGCTCGCTACGGCACAAGAGAAAGGAGCAGATGAACACACACGTTTGCCCGCCGATTATTACTCGCTTCCGCTACAGAGCTCGCCCGGGAGATGAAGAAGGGCACGGAGGCCGCGCGGCCAGAGGCTGGCGGGGGGCTCCGGGCCCGGGCGCCCCGCGGCAGCTCGGCCGGGCCCGTCCGTGCCGCCGGCGGCGGCGCTCAGAGGCCCTGCCCGGCGGGGCTGAGCATCTCCTGCAGCACCAGGTGCAGCAGGTGGTTCTGCTCGGCGCTCAGCAGCGGCCAGAGCTCGGCCTGCAGCGCCTTCAGCGCCTCCGCGTCCTTCTCCTGGCACGCCAGCACGGCCGACTGCAGCAGCAGGAAGAGCTCGGCCGGCAGGTAGCTCGCCGCCGGCGGCAGCCCGCCGCCCGCCCCGCCGCCGCCCCCGGGCCCCGGCCCCGCGCCGCCCTCCGCCGCCTCCCAGCAGTACTGCTCCAGCGTCCGCGCGTGCTCGGGCAGCAGCTTGGCGGGCGGCGGCTGCAGCAGCAGCAGCAGCAGCACCCGCGACACCTCGCAGCGCGCCAGCACGTCCAGGAAGGCGCCGCCGGGCGCGGCCCCGCCGCCGCCGCCCAGCCCGGCCCCGGCCAGCGCCTGCGCCCGCGTCAGCGCCGCCAGCGCGCCGGCGTAGTCGCGGCCCAGCAGCAGGCAGGAGGCGCGCTCGGCCAGGCAGCGCAGCGCCTCCAGGGGCAGCCGCGCCGCCGCCAGCAGCTCGGCCGCCCGCTGCAGGGCCGCGGCGGCGCGGGCGGGCCGGCCCGTGTCGCGCAGCGCCGCCGCCAGCTCCAGGCACAGCCCGGCCGCCAGCGCCGGCTGCCCCCGCTCCAGGTGCAGGCGGGCGGCGAAGGCGCCGCAGCTCTGCGCCGCCGCCACGTGCTCGCCGAAGCCGCCGCGCAGCCCCAGGCGCTGCCGCAGGTCCCGCTCCTGGCGCAGGAAGAGCCGCGCCGCCTCGGCCAGGGCGGCCGCCTCGGCGGGCCCGTGGAACAGGCTCTGGGCGCAGCGCGCCACGGCCAGCTGGCACCAGGCCGCGTAGGGCAGGCTCTCCTGGGCGCGCAGCTCCCGCGCCAGCGCCGCGAACTGCTCCGCCGCCTCCGCCACGTTCGGCTTCCGCAGGAACCGCCGCCGCAGCTTGGCCGACACCAGCCGGTACCGCGACAGGAAGTCCCCGTCCCCGCCGAGGCCCGGCCCGGAGCCGCCCGCCCCGCCGGGCCCGGAGCCGCCCGCCGCCGCCAGCATCGCGCGCGCCCGCCGGAACTGACGCGCCCGCCGCGCCGCCGCGCGCCGCCTCGCTGCCGCCGGCCAATGGGCGCCCGCGCCGGGGTCACGCGGGCGGCGGGGCGGGGCCGCGGCTGCTGCGGGCGAGGCGGCCGATGGGCGCGCGGCCCGCCGGGGCGGGGGCGTGGCTGCGCGGGGAGGGCCCCGCCCCCGGGCCCCGCCGGGGCTGGGCGGCTCCGCCCTCCCGGCCCCGCGCTCGCGGCCCCGCGCTCACGGCCCCGCCACGGCCCCGGCCCGGCAGGCGCAGGGCGGCGCAGCGAGGGCGCTGCGGGGCAGCCGGCGGCAGCCGCGTCCGGGCCCGCAGCGTTGACTCAAACGGCGGCGGGCGGCCAAAGGACGGGGCGGGGCGGGAGTCCCGGGGGAGCCCGAGCGGTGACGGGTGAACGCTCGCACCGGAGAGCGGCCGGCGGTCCGGACTTGCCCGAGCGCCCAGAGCTGACCTCGGGAACCGCCGGCGCTGCACATACCGGCACCGGAGGGGCAAGCGGCTGCCAGAGGCCACGGGCCGGGCAGGGCCGCGCTCCGCCCGCGAGAGGCCGCGCTCACGCCGTGCCGGGCCGGAGCCGCACTCAGCGGCGGTGCCGCGGCCGGGGAGCCCCGGGGGCTCCTCTGCAGCCAGCCTGCCCCCCGCTCTCTGCCCGCTCCCCGGGGTCCCCGCGCCAGGCTGGGCCGGCCGGCACTCGGCTTTCTGCTCGGCCCCGCCGGGCTCGGGGCACCGCGGGGTTGCCGGGGGCCGGGCACTTCCCGACGCGTGTCCCATCGACGCGCTGGGGAAAGTCCCCAAGGACGGGGCGGGCGTCGAGGGCTGGAAGTGACCTTCAAGCCCGGTGCTTCGCGTTGATGCCCGGAGTTCCACTCCTCCAATAAAACCACCCGGGCAGGACTGTGAGAAGGAGCCCTCTGCCCTCTGCTCTCAGCTCACCAAAGGTACCGCAGAGCTGCCGGGGGGAGCTGGAGTTTGATCCGTGATGTAGCTCGGCCCTCCGCGACTCTTGGGAATGAGTAGAACAGTCCCAAGCAGGGGACGGTGCTGCAGCATAACGAAGCTCACGGAACAGCAGCTCCCAACAGCTGCGCAGAGCACGAGCCGTCAGCATCTCCCGGTGCCGCGAGACGGGCTGCGAGCTGCGGGTCAGCGGGTGCTTCCTGCGCTGAGGCCAAGCAGGGGCAGGAATCGTCTGTCCTCAGGACTAAAGACCTTCTCCGTGTGGCCAGTCCCAGCAGTGCCCTGCCCTCTGCCAACCTCTACCCTGGGCTGGGCAGCACGGCCGGGCTGGGGCCATCCCAGCGGTACGAGCCGCTCTAATAGAATACATCCCTCCCTGCGAGCCGGGCCTCGCCTCTTGCCTTTATGCACTGTGGCTCCCACCCAGGGTGGCAGGAACCAGGAGCTCACTTTCAGGCTTCTCCTACCACCCAGGGGCTGCATCTGGTTCCCTGCCAGCCTCCTGCTTCATCCTGCCTGCCAGCCCGCCCACCTGCACTTGCGGTCCAATCTCCTCTCACCCGCACCATCGTCCCTTGCATTTCCCCCAAAAGGGAGACCTGCCCTGGTATTTTGTGTCCTGCACAGCCCTCCAATGCCTTCAGGTCAGGAGGATTTCTAGCCTCTGTGCTATTGTACAGGAAGGGAGATGCCGAGGGACTTCACTTTATGAGGGGGGAAACTTGACTTTCCAGAAGCTTTATAGGGTACACATGCCTTGGTGTTGTGATGCTGAGGCTTCCAAACCACGTATCATTTCTGCTTTGACTCTTGCTAACGCTAATCAGAAAATAAGAGCAGTTTTGTGGCCTTTATTTGCATCTTTCCACAGGAAGAGCTTGGCTTTCAGTGTTTCCCCCCACTCCCATTAGAGAGAAAAATATCCCTCTCCTGATTTTAATGTTTTCATAGCAGAGATGAAAGAGCAGAGAGAGTCTTGCCCTCTGATTTTTAAGGTGTTCCTTCAACAGAGCTACAGTGGGGTTTGGGGTTGCTCAGACCTTAACTGGAAAGATCAGAGGATTCAGTCTCTAACAAAACATTTTATTCTCCCAAGTATTATTCAACTGTTTGAGCTAAGCAGTTAGTAGAACAGTTCACAGTCTGAAGGAAGATCCTTCCTCCTCTTCATTGCCCAGGCTGTGTTTGCTGATGTGTGAGTGGCTCGGCCTGTGTCCCCTAGTCTGCAGTCCTAAAATAAGCAAACAAATGGGCATATGAAATGGGAAAAATACAGACAGGGAAATGTTCTCTTCTGCTGGAAGAGAACAGACACCAAAGAATAAGAAAGGCAGAAAATGTTGCTAGGCACTTCTGTGGTGCATTCCCTTTGGCTGTTGGCCCCCTTGCTGGATGTTTTCAGCTCAGTCCAAGTGCCAAACAAGTGCTGTGCAATGGCCAGGCAAGGCTGCTGGTCCTGGGTGAACATGCCAGTGAAATGAGAAAAGCAAAATTACTAAAAGAAGCCCAGAGCTGCCTGAATACACAGAAAAGTGAGGCTGACCTGGAGTTACAAAGACTGCAGTAACAAGAAGAGAGAAAAAACTCTCATTGTCCTGATTCGGGGTTACAGGTTTGCAGTGTTTCCTGGCATGCCTGTCCTCCGAGCCATGCAGTGCACATTTCTGGGCTCCATCATGGAGAAAAATATTCACCCACTCCCCAAGTAATGCTCTGATGGGTGTCTCCCTCTTCTTTTCCCAATGCTTCTGCACTCATCATCTCCCCTTCCCTTTCCCTGCTTTCCCTAGTGTGGACACAATGTGGCACTTAGCAAACATTCACAGCAGATTCCTCTTCCCATTTCTCCCATTGCTCCTCTTCCTCCCAATGAAGGAGCCTGTCTCAGTCCTGCGCTCTGTACCTGCCCTTCCCCAGGCTGGGTGGAGAGCCTAGGCCAAGCTGTTTTTCCTTTGACACTTCCAGCCTTCATTCTTCCTGGGAAAGACATCCTTCAGCTGTGTCAGCAGAGCTGGTGCAGGAAAACGTGAGGTCCCAGTTATCCTTTCCTCTTCATTTACCCTGCCAAGGAAGCTCTAGCCCTGGTGATGTCAGTGGAAGAAACATGAAGTGGTTGCAGTTTCTTTCTTCATCTTCTCCATCTTGTCTGGTAAATACCAGCAGCCACAGCAAATCCTTGATGAGAACCTTGGGAACCTTGGCCCCACTGGAAAGCCTATATCTCTGTCGCAGACCTGCTGTGGCTCAGGCCCCCCGGTTCCTTAGGAGAGCTCTCTTCAGCCTGTCCCGGATGGTGCAGAGCACAGCCCTTCAGAAGCTGCTGGACAAGAAGATGACTGGGTCAAGGCAGCTGTTGGGGGTTGAGATGCAGAGCACAAGGGTGTTAGTGAGGTGGAGACCCTGCTTCCAGGACAGACTAGAAATGGCCCCCGCTTGCGCAAGGATGTAAGGAATGCCAGCAACGTGATAGGGGATGAAGCATGCAATGAAGATGATCTATGATCTATGATCTATCTAGGTGATCTGTCTAGAAGACTATGAAAGTCTTTGCGATGGTGCTTGTGCTGGTCCTCTTGTTCATTTGCTGAGCTTTCACTGAGGAGACTCTGTGGAGCTTGGCAAATAGCTTGCTGTAGAGGTAGAGGAAGAGCAGCAGCAGAAAGCAGCATGAAGAAAGTGGCTACTGAGACCATGTTAAAAGCTGCTGCTGTGGTGCTTTTGCTCCTGAAGTGGAAGCATTTATGGCCACAGGGCCCTTTTCTTCATCTATCAAAAAAGTAAGGCAGCATGAACACTGTATGCACCAACCAAATCACCCCAGAGGCCATGGTGCTAAAGGACACAGTGTGAACCCTCAGTTCCTGCAGGGGCTGGATGATCTTCAGGTAGCAGTCGAGGCGGATCAGGCTGAGAAATGTGATGCTGACATGCATCACACTGGGGTGATGGTAGAAGAAGGCCCCGCTGATGTTGCAGAAGACCAGAGGCTCCCTCTTGCTTTGCAAGGCAATGCAGAAGGGCAGGCAGAGGGAGAGCACAAGGTCAGAGTGTGCCAGGTTCCTCATGGACACGGTAATGGAGGTCCTGTGCTGTGTGACACGTGAGAACAGCCAGAGTGCCACGGCATTGCTGAGCAGCCCGGCGATGAAGATAAGGCAGCACATCACGGGGATTGTCACAGAGAGGAGCTCGTCTTGGATCTGACAGAAGGAATTGCTGAGTCTGTGTTCTGAGAGCTGGCTGGCAGGGAAGGGTGTGCTCGGGAAGCCCATCGTTAGGGCTCTGGATCTGGAAAGAAAAATGCAGATGGTGTTGGAGTGGACATCTGCATGAGCTGGCTCCATACAGGCATTGTCACTTGCAGGTATTGAAGACCCCTGTGTGGGTGAACCCCTCTGTGGTTCCCTGGTGCCCCAGGTCACTGCAAACACAACTTTTCAGTCCTCAGACTGTTATGTGAAGGCCACCAGCTTGCACAGCACATGGAAAACAGGACTGGGTGTGGGAGAGAGGCGAGTTGACACCAGCCTGTCAGCTCTGCACAGCCCCTGACAGGCAGCAAGGCTTTGATGAGAAACAGACCTTGGGAGTAAGATAAGAAACTGCCAAGTTGTGCCGAGGTGGCGGGGAAAAACAACGGGCAGCTGCAACACTGAGCTGTGGGAAAGTGCTGAGCTGTGAGAAGTTACTGCTGCGTGAACAAGCAGTTGGTTGGTCTGCGCAGCGCGTGTTAGAGTGGTCTTGTGCTGGTAGGAGAGAAGGTGGATAGCTGTCTGATTGCTGATTTGCTGATTATGAAGTAAGAGCTTTAACCATAGTGTAATAACACAGGGTCTTTCGTACTTCATGGAGAGTCCGTGCCTCAGGTGCCACAGATGTTGCCCCGTGTGAGGCGGCGATCAGTGTGACCAGCTTGGATCACTGCGGTGGGAAACCTCACAGAACTTAAGAGCTGCTGTGAGGAAGCAGGAGCCGGCATCAATCACCGCTGCAGGGTGAGCAAGGTGAGCTGGGGGGAGTGATGGGGAGTTTAATATCCTCGGAAGAAAAGTCAGTGCTTGCACTGATGGAAAGACTGTTAGCTAAACATAAGGTGCATATTAACCCGCATGCCTTGAAGAGAATTTTAAAGTGGGTAGCAGTGGAAGTACTGGGAGTTGACGCGGTTACTGCATTCACTGTTCTGACATGGGAGGAAGCAGGAGGAAGACTGTGGGAGTGTGCAACACGAGGGTATCAGGTTGCAGCAGAACTCTTGCCGACATGGAGAACTCTTTTTGAGATAATAAAACGACAGGATAAGGAACGCGGTCAGTCTGTTAAACAGAGGATGAGGACGCAGAGGGCGAGGACACGTGTTCTGAACCCCTGCAGCAAGGTTTATGTGCTGGGTCTTTTGACTGCGATAATCCTTTAGACCCTGGCCTGTGTCCTCCCTTAGCGGGGGATGATCCGTGGGGAAAAGTGAGGCAAGAAGCTTTGGCGCAAGGGGATATGGACATGGCGAGAAAGATTGTTGCTCCTCTAATTTATGAGGCAGGACGTCAGCCACGTTGGGAAGGACTGCAATTTTCTGTTATTAAAGAACTCAGAAAAGCAGTGATTAATTTTGGGATTACATCTCCTTATACTACTAACATGCTGGGCTCGGTAATGACGAGCTACGCCCTGACTCCTCGAGATTGTAAAGCCTTAATGCAATTAATATTGACAGAAACCCAGTATACTTTGTGGGAGTCAGCGTGGCATAGGCTTGTAGAACAAAACCAGCTACAATACCTAACCTTGCCGCCTGGTGACCCTGTGGCAGTTCTTTCCTTTGATGCCTTGGTGGGTAAAGGGGAGTGGTGTGATCCCGCCCCACAAGCACAGGAGATGCCGCGGCGTGCGTTGGATGATATCAGAGATCTGGCATATCGAGCACTTTTACATGTTCCCGAAGTCGGCAAACCTATGAAATCATTTACCAACATTAAGCAAGGTGCAAAGGAGCCATATGTGCAGTTTATTGATCGATTGAGAGAAAGTTTGGACAAACAGATCCCTAATGAGGAGGCTCATCAAATTTTGTTATTGGAACCAGCAGTTTCTAACGCCAATGCTGACTGTCAGAAAGTGTTGTTACCATTGGACAATCCGAATCTTACTCAAATGATAGAAACATATAACAGAATTGGCACTGTTGATCATAAATATGAGGCAATGGCACCTGCCTTTGCTACCCTAAACATGAGACAACAGGTCTGGTTTGGGTGTGGACAAACAGGCCATCGCAAAAAACAATGTCCAAATCAGCAAAAGCAGATCAAAGCTCCTAACATCTGCCCGCGGTGTAAGAAGGGGAGACATTTTGCGAATCAATGTCGGTCCAAATTTGATGAAGAGGGGAGGCTGATTTCGGGAAACCAATCAAAGAGTGCGGGCCAGAATCGCACCAAGACACAAATCAGTCCAGCAAACCCCCAAAGGCATCGGAATTATATGCAGCCACCTGAGGCAGTGCCGGCGTGGACCTGGCAGCCTCTGAGTCAGTAACATCATTAGATACCAGGGTATCCTTGATACCAGCAGGAGTATATGGGCCGTTGGGAAACGGAAAAAGTGCATTATTACTGGGAAGATCATCTACAACCTTACAGGGGTTGTTCATTTTACCAGGGGTCATAGATGCCAACTATGAAGGGGAAATCAGAATTATGGCCTGGACCCCTGTACCCCCGTGTTCAGTAACAAAAGGGTCAAAAATTGCTCAGCTTGTTTATTTTACTACAGCTCCCCCGAATAGTCTGCCGAGAAGCCGGGGTGACTCAGGATTTGGATCAGCAGGTACGCCTCAAATATTTTGGGCTCAGACAGTGACACAAAGTTGACCTCTGGTAAAATGTGCCCTCACTTGTGGGGATTCTGAAGGATTTCCTGCGATGAAATGGACATGTGAGCAATCCTGCATATGAGCAAGACTGGTAAAGCCTCAGCTTCGGCGAGGACATAACCCGGAAAGAATGAGGAAGATCGCAGGAAGTTAAACAACTTCAGGGTGTGGGTTTGGGTGGAGAAGGAACTTTGTACAGTGTCGATGTGGCAGGTTTTATCCAATCAAGAGAGAGCTTAAGGCGCATGTGCAAAGCTAACTGTCCAATCAGAAAGAATTGTGCCATGTGATCATATCATGTGATTTTACCAACATTATAAAAGGCTTGCTTCACTGCAATAAATTGGCATTGTCTGATCACATTGATCGTGTGCGTGTCCATATCTCCTGCAGGTGGATCCCGAACAGGGACCCTCAGATTGGCACAAGTCTTATGAGGACTCGGTGATGTGCGATCTCGGGTGGAAAGCCGGTCAAGACTGATCCAGACGCTGCCCCAGCATCTGAAGGTGAGAAAGAGCGCGCTCTAACTTTAAGGATCCGCGAGAGGCAGCGGCCAGGGAGGAATGGGGCCCATGCTTACTAAGGATGAGCAAGCAGTGGTGAAACTCCTCCAACATATCCTCTCAATGAGAGGGATAAAGTATGACAAGTCCACCCTAGAAGGCTTATTAAAGTGGACCCAAGAGAAGGGACTTATCCCCAGTCCAGGGCATGTATTTGAAGCCGCTACCTGGGAAGCCATAGGGAAACAGCTGTGGGACTTGGTCAGTGATGGAGGAAAGTCGGCAAAAGAAGTGAGCGGTTACACCGCGCTATGGAAACTAATCCGAGAGACACTACAGGAGATGAGTAGTGAGCGTGCAGCTGCGGCTTCTGCCTTTGCAGCTCTTGGGGCGGCTTCTAACTCTGATATGTCAGCCACGCCGCCGCTGCCGCTACCGCCCTGCCCCGGCCACGGCCGGAGGGACAGCCCGGCCCCCTCGCCCCGGAGCGACAAGGGAGGGGGGTGCTCTGCGCTGCTTGTGGCTCCCGCCACGCTGGGTCAGCCGAAAAATCCATTTGCCTCATCAATCGTGCCGCCAAGACCGCGGCGAGCAACGGGGGCTAGACCCAAAGCTACGCAATCAGGAGCTGGAGATAGTGGAAGTGTGTCTGATGCCAACCGGAAAGGGACTGAGGAGAAACCGAAAGAGTCTAAAGACTCCAATAGCGGGCAGGACGCAGATGAGGGTGTGGGTAAGAAAGACTTGTACCCCCCTCTGCCTCCCTCACAAGGCAACACCACCAGAGAAAACACGCCCGCCTCGCAAGTTGGGTCTTCAAACACTGAAACCTTACTCCTGCAGATTGTAGAGAAACTTGAGAAATTGGCTGCAGCGCAGGAAGAGAAGATGGAGCGAAACTCATATACCTTTTCATCAAATACGGGACCACAACCATCTGCTCCTCCTGATCCATCACTCAAAAATTCAGTTCCCGTGCCTGCTACCAGTCCCTTCCTCTCGTCATTATCACAGACAGTGACTGCGTCCCCACCATCTCACCCTGCAACTTCACATCTTTTCTCTTCGCAGATGCGGAGTGCCTCTGTAGTTACACGCCGATGGAAACGAATTCTTAGAGATGCTATAGTAGAAGGGTCTTTTATCCCAGAAAGCGTACAAGCATTTCTAGTTTCCTTTAATAGTGTTACTGGTGCCAACGAGTGGGATCCCTTAGATTGGAAGCTGCTTGAAAAGGCTAGGGCTTCAGTAATCCAAAATGGTCTCCATCATCGATTAACCAAGCAAATCATTAACTATATCTTCTTGTCATCATTGTTAATTCCAAAAGATATCGATCAAATAGCGGCAGTTATTTTAACTCCATCTCAAAAAATGCTATTCGAAAGCGCGTGGACGAAGTTAGCTAACGAAGAACAGGTTCGTCCACGCCCACAGGGTGATCCCCTTCATCTTGTCCAAGCACAAATGCTATTGGGTACAGGGCCCTTCACTGCAGTAGATTTACAGGTCAATTTTTCTAATGAAGTGTTACGGCTATCACAGTCAATAGCCTGTCAGGCCCTACTGTCTGTACCTGACACAGAAGCAAAGAGACAGGACAAGTCTGTAACAGTAAAACAGGGACTTAATGAACCTTTTGCAAAATTTGTAGATCGCCTTTATGACTCTCTAGAACAACAACCTGACATGACCCTAGAGATGAAAGAAAATATATTTAAGTTAATGGCCTTCGAAAATGCCAATCCATCTGCCAAGCGGCTGTTAGCGACCCTCCCACAGGGAGCATCTGTAGCTGACATGATTGAATTAACCAACCGAAGAATGCAACAGGCCAATGTTGCAGCCTGTGCCGCTGCGGTGCGCAAAGTGGTTGCACCATTTTTTAAGAATAAGGGAGAGAAACGGGGGGAAAAATGCTACAATTGTGGCAAGAAAGGTCATTTTCAAAATCAATGTAAGAACCCAAAAGTTAAAAAATGGTGTGATAATTGTCAGAAAGATAATCATAACACTCAAGAGTGTAGAAGGCTCTCGGGAAACTGGAAGAAGAGCGCAAATCCCCCTCGCGCTCAGACACAGATGAGAGGTGTATGGCAAGCTCAACATCAGGAACAGGAGGTGGTTTCCTGTCCAATATCGCCTCTGCCACAGCAGGGAGTGCCGGAGTGGACGTGGAAACAGCAGTAGACATTGCAATACAAGATCAGAAAGTCCACTTAGTGGATAGTAATGTAAGAGGACCGTTAGGTTTGGATTGAGTGCTCTCTTAATAGGGAGGACATCGATGACTCGTCAAGGCATTCAAGTGTTATTAGGAGTAATTGATGCAGATTATACTGGTGTTGTAAAAACAGTGGTTCAAACGTTAATGCCACCTGTGTTTATTCCTAAAGGTAGCAAAATAGCCCAGCCTGTGCCGTTTAAAGCCTGTGTTCCAAATGTAGGAGAAGGTAATCGGGGGACTGGTGGATTCGGATCAACCGGCGAACTGCAAGTATATTTGTCTCTTGATATAAGCAGAGTAAAACCAGAATGTGACATGATTATCCAATCCCCTGATGGGACATGGAAGAAATTAAAAATGTTAGTAGATACAGGGGCTGATACTACAATCATATCGGCTCAACAGTAACCTACCTCATGGCCTACCATTGCAGCAGCAACAGGAGTGTTTGGCATTGGGGGGTCCCAAGCCACCAAAATTAGCAAAGATCCCATTGTAGTCAAATTTCCTGATGGGGCTCAGGTCACCACGAAACCTTATATGATGCAAGTTCCTATCACGTTACTCGGGCGAGATGTCCTGAGTCAGGTCAAAACAACATTGGTTACACAGCCTTTTCAGTGATGGCCATTGATGAGCAGCCCATCCTCAAACTTAAATGGAAAACAGAAACACCTGTGTGGATAGATCAATGGCCATTGAAACAGGAAAGGCTGTAAATTGTCCATCACTTAGTTGGAGAACAATTACAAGCGGGCCACATTGTCCCATCACAAAGTACCTGGAATACTCCAATTTTTGTTATTCCCAAAAAGAACAACAAATGGCAATTATTACATGATTTAAGAGCGGTCAATGCAGTAATGGAATCCATGGGATCTTTGCAGCCAGGACTGCCTTCTCCTTCAATGATACCAGAGTACTGGTCAATATTGATCATTGATCTAAAAGATTGTTTTTTTACCATTCCACTTCATGAGGATGATAGAGAGAAATTTGCATTCTCTGTTCCATCTACCAATAAGGCCGAGCCAGCAAAACGCTATCATTGGGTAGTGTTGCCTCAAGGAATGAAAAATTCACCTACTATGTGTCAGGTCTTCGTTGCCTGGGCATTAGAACCAATTAGGAAAAGGTTTCCCCAATTAATCATTTACCATTACATGGATGATATACTAATAGCTGGCAAAGACATGCAACCAGAAATTATATTAAATCACTTGCATGGAGAATTGACAAAAAGGGGCCTTAGAATAGCCCCTGAAAAAGTAGTTTACTTCACCTTGGAAGTACCTAGGGTGGATCATAACCGATGCTGCCATTCGACCACAGAAATTAAAGATCGATACAGATATTCACACACTAAATGATGAACAGAAAATGATTGGAGCTTGCTTTAACCAAAGACTCAGTATCTCAAATGGGGTTGCAAATAGCACCTGAAAAGGTACAGAGATCATCACCATGGCACTACCTGGGGTGGAGAATTTGTGAACAGACCATTGTCCCACAACAGGTTGAACTTAAAACTGATGTTAAGACTTTAAATGATTTACAGAAACTGTTGGGAGCCATAAATTGGATACGGCCGTTGTTGGGCCTAACTAATGATGATCTGCATAGCTTGTTTGGTATTTTGCAAGGAGATCCTTCACTGACATCACCCAGAGCACTTACAGAGAAAGCGAAAAAAGATCTCCACCGTGTAGCTAACGCCATCTCAGAAAGACAAGTGATGTGTGCCCGGCCATCCATATCAACTGGTATTATTTAACCCTCCAGGGCAGCCCTATGCTCTGCTGTTTCAGTGGGATGAAACACTTAGTGACTCTCCTCTTATTATTGAATGGATTTTTTATTTTGACACACCAAATGCACAAGACGGTCACTACTCATCCAGAAATGTTTGCCCAACTGACCATGAAGGGTAGGCAGCGCCTACTATTACTTGGTGGTCAGGAACCTGTGTGTATCCTTGTTCCAGTTACTATGCACATGTTACAGTGGCTAATACAAATGTCTTTAGAATTCCAGACAGTGATCTGTGACTCCCCTGGACAGCTTTTAGTACACAGCCCGTCACATAAATTATTACAGCAAAATTTTTTATCATATGGCATGCCAAAGTGCAGCCATGTGCCGTTGCAAGCCTTGACTGTGTTTACTGATGGATCTGGAAAAACGGGAAAGTCAGTCATGGTATGGCAAGACCCAATCAGACATTACTCGATCCCCGGGATCGCCACAGATCGTTGAGCTAGCTGCAGTAGTCCGTGTATTTCAACGCTGGGACACCCCAATGAACATTGTTACTGATTCTGCTTGTGTTGCCAATCTTGTACAGTGTATGGAGAATTCATGTCCGAAGGACGTTAATAATCCACTGTTATATTCATTAATGCACACCCTTTTACGATTATTAAATAATCACAAGACTTCTTATTTTATTGTACATATCCGAGCGCACACGGCACTACCTGGACCTTTGGTTGAAGGCAATCGATGAGCAGATGCGTTGACTCTGGTGGCTCAGGTGGTACCTGATGTCTTTGAGCAAGCTCGGCTTTCACATGCATTTTTCCACCAAAATGCCAGGGCAATACAAAACCAGTTTTCTTTATCAAGGCGTCAGGCTAAAGACATCACTGCCACTTGCCCTGAGTGCCAGCAGGACTCCCTCTCTTCAACAGCTAGTGGTGTCAACCCTCGGGGACTCACCTCCTCAGAATTATGGCAATCCGACGTCACTCACTTCGCTGAATTTGGAACGTTAAAATACGTACCTGTGTCTGTTGGTACCTTTTCTGCAGCAGTGTCTGCGTCCTGCCATACAGGTGAAAAAGCACGCGATGCCCAAAAACACATTTTAGCTGCATTTGCTTCCTTGGGCGTGCCACGACAGATTAAGACAGACAATGGACCTGCTTATGTTTCTGTTTCTCTTTTTTCTTTCTTTCAACAGTGGGCAGTCAAGCATCTGCCCGGCATTCCCCATCAGTGACCGGACAGGCCGTTGTGGAGCGTACGCATGGCACGCTAAAGCGTCTATTGCAACAACAAAAAGGGGGAGATGGAGGGGATCAATCTGCACCTCACAGAAGGCTAAATAAGGCATTGTATGTCATGAACTTTTTAAACATTTCCCCTGTCTCACAGGTGCCACCAATATTGCGTCACTTCTTGTCGCAGATACCAGATCAACAAGAAGTCTAGGGCAAGGCTCAAGTGTGAGCAAAAAACCTGGAGAGTGTAACTGGGCAGGACCAGATCCTTTAATAACCTGGGGAAGAGGTTATGTTGTGTCTCCACAGGTCACGGTCCCCGGTGGTTACCGGCAGGGTGTGTGCGACCATACCTGAGGCGTGAGAGGCAGCTTTTGGTGGACACTCAGGAGCCGGCTGTGGGTGCTGTGGGTGCCCTGTGCCGATGGTTTGCGGTCTCTTCGACTGATCATTTGCTGAGAGTTTGGAATGTGTTGGAGGAAGAGAGAGCATACAACTTTTGAAGGAACACGCTTCCAAGTTACAGGTTCAAGATAGTTGGCTTGATGAGTTTTTAGGGGGATGGGGAATAAGTGGCTGGCTTAAGTCTATCTTAAAATCAACTTTGATAGTTGTAGGAATATTCTCATGTATTATTATGTATACCACGTATTTTACAACGTGTGCAAGGCTTGATTGATAGAGCAATGCAGACTGTGTTGTTAGTGGAAAAGAAAGGGGGCGATGTCTGGCCTGTCTTTGGAACATAACAGCACTAGTGACCTTGTTGAATTAGCTGGCGGTAAGCCTTGGGAGCGGTAAACAGTGAAGAAGAATTCGGAATAAAGATTGGTGAAGAAACTGTGCTACCGCAAGTGCAAAACAGGAACCGTATTGCTGAGCCCGCAGTGGATCCCAGCGAGATGGGTGCGACCTGCCTGGTCACCATTGCAGCACCATCCTCACAGCCGGACTGACTATCCCCTGGGTTCCAAGCCAGCCAAAGCAGAATGGATGGGTAATGCTTGCCACTGCAATAGGGCAAAATACACTATGTCTGTCCTTAATCACACTGCAGTTGCCAACGCTTTTAAGAGAAAATGCTGACAGTAATTGCAATTCATTAATGAAATATACAGGCTTACTAGTCACTAGTGAAAGATGTAGCTTAGACAAAATGTAGTTATTAATAAGGATGAAATGCTGCAAGAATGTGTGTATTCAACTTTCTTTTAGCAATATTAAGAATTAAGAACTCAAGTGTTTGACCTTATTAGAAACTCCCTTGGTTTTCCCCCCTTGAGTGGTGGCCAGGCTCTGGGTGGAACCCAACAGGAGGATGAGATCAGATGTTTCTGCTCAAAGAAAAGTGCCAGTTATTTTGACCTGCTGATTTAGATAGATGAGGCTGGACCTGCCTGCAGCGACTCTGGATGCCTCACCTACGGATGGACGCATCGCGTAGGATTTCCAATTTGCAAGGAAGGGCACTCTAAATCCTCGCTGCATCCAGGGTTCCCCAGCAATTGCGGATCTGAATATTAGCACCCCATTAAGTAAGTGTGCTATTCTCTATCTTCCTTACTGTTTATTTTGTAGTATTTAGTCATATCCTTTAATTATTGGCAGTGAAAACAGCCTACTCTTTTCAACTAGTAACTGTAACTGCTGTATTGTTTTAGCCTTTTGTGGAATTATTTTATGTATACTGTGTTTTTTGAAGTTTGTCCAGATTGCTAAAGCTTTGAAACAAGTCTTGCAGGTGCAGCTGCAGAACAAAGAAGGGGGAGATGTGGGAGAGAGGCAAGTCAACATCGGCCTGTCAGCCCTGCACAGCCCTGGAGAAGCAGCAAGGCTTTGATGAGAAACAGGCCTTGGGAGAAAGATCAGAAACTGCCGAGTTGTGCCGAGGTGGCGGGGAAAAACAACGGAACTGTGGGAAAGTACTGAGCTGTGAGAAGTTACTGCTGCGTGAACAAGAAGGTGATTGGCCTGCACAGCCCATGTTAGAGTGGTCTCATGCTGATAGGAGAAAAGGTTGATAGCTGTCTGATTGCTGATTTGCTAATTATGAAGTAAGAGCTTTAACCAGAGCATAAGTATGTACTATTGTAGTAATAAAGGGTCTTTCCTTTCGCACTTCATGGAGAGTCCGTGCCTCAGTTGCCACAACTGGGGACTCGGGAGCATGAGTCTGCAAGGCTCACACGCTGGCTTTTTGGCACTGCCTTCTCCTCCATGGGGCTCAGGCCTGCAGGGAAACGTCCACAGAGAATCTGCCTGTTCAAAACTGGTGAGAAAACAGGCAACCACACTCCTGCCACAGGCTAGTCCGGACAGCTGGCAGCACTCTGCTGTCTAACTGTCTTTTCTCCTGGCTTCTCTTGTGCTGTTCTGTGCTACCCTCTGCTAAGGAAGGATGTGAGACTGAAGTGGTAGAAGCTGGCTGCAAACCTTACTGAATAGGAAAATCTGGGGTTCCTCAGCAGGGGGAAAAACACATTTTCAACTGTACGTGAGCAACTAAATGCATATATAGCAAACGAATTCAGACCACATGCAGCATGATACATATGGGTATCCTGGCGTTGTTGAGGGACACTGCTGAGGTCTGTCAGAGCTTCCTGCTGTCCCCTCTGAGGCTGGGAAATCAAACCCACACCGGCTGTTCCTTCATCACCATTCTGCTGCTCTCACGTCAGATACCCAGGCTTGCCTCAGGAGCAAGGCCCCCTCCACTGGACTCTTCCCTCCCACCCAGCTCTCTCTCATGTCCATCCCTTCTCCCTCAGTGATCCCAGCACTTGCAAGGTGCAGGACAGTGGGACAGGGCTGTAGCTCCTGGCCAGCAGTGATGGTGCAGGCGGGTGCCCTCGTGCTGCTGGTCCCGGGGGCTAGGCTGGAGCTCTGATTCCAGGTGCTGTGTGTGTGTGTGTGTGCCTGCATGGTTTTGGTCTCAGCCCCCTTCTCATGACTTTACGTACAGCTGCTTTTCTGTCCGTGGTGCAAGGCCACAGGGCTCCTCCGCCAGTGAGGGAAGGCAGGGAGCGAGCCCACGCCCCGAGGCACTGCAGCCGTGATGGCCCAGCTCTGCCCAGCCCTGCTGGGGACTGACCCCAGAAACACTTCACGTGCCCATGAGCTCCTGTCTCCCCGGGACAGGGATGGGAGGCCCATGAGCTCCTGTCTCCCCGGGACAGGGATGGGAGGCCTGGCTCCTTCCAGCCCCTCACCCTTCACTCCTCTTCCTGCTTTCCATGATGTCAAGGGACCTATAGCTGCAAAACCCTCCAACTTCCTTCCCACCTGCCACTTCTCTAACAGCCTTCTCTGCTCCCTTCATACGTCCACGGCATGGACTGCAGGGCAGAGCCAGCCTCGGGCGCTTTAGGACGGGGGCAGAAGAGCTAGTTGGATTTGCTGCTTGCGACACACAGTGCTACAAAACCACCACGGTTTAAATGCCTCAAATTCACAGTTCTGGCTTGCTGCATGGGGGTGATGCCACCGGGCACCTGATTGCTTCAGGCTGGATCCTTGCAGCATCCATCTGCACCTGCATGTGCACCCACCACGGTGCCTCTTACCTCGGGGGCTGTGCAGGTCCCTGCAAGGGCAGGCAGTGACCCCTGTGTGTGTGCACGGCCTGACTACAGATACACACATAGGGAGCTGCGTGCGCGTCACGCCGCGCTGCATGCATGTACAGGCAGCTCTGTGTGGGTATGTGCATGTATGTACATCGTGTGACCTTCGTGTATGAGAGTCGGTCCAGCGATACACACGCTCTGTGTGTGCCTGCACGCCTGTGACTGCTGCAGGGCTGTGGCAGTTTGCTTGAGTGTGCACAGCTGTGCCACAGTCCCCATGCCTGTGTGCGACTCCAGCCATGCTTGAGCCCATGTGTGTGGCAGATGTCCCGATGTCCCTGACTGTCTTGGGCTCCTTCTGCTCAGCCCGCAACTCTCCCCACTCAGCGTCAGTCCAGCTTTTCCCACTCAGCCCCAGCCCCAACCTGAGTTAGCTGGCCTCAGTACCCCCCACCCCCTCTTCCTCCCCAACACTCACATCCCAGTGACTCATAGCAAGAAGAAAAGCCACCCCAGAGTCACCTACGTCTCTCAGCACCTCTCCTCTGCTCTGACAGCGGTTCCTGCTCTTGCTGGGGCCCCTATAAGTCCCTACCTGGTTATGACATTTCTCACTGCGACAAACATCCTCCATGGTTTCCCTGCTCTTCCCATGTGGGCTTGATGGGGTTTTCTCCTTCTGGCCCTGGAGAGAGGGCACATTTTGCAAGGGTTTGTCCTGACGCAGGCGCTTCAATGCACCTACTTCCCTGAGCAAGCACTGCTAGCCATGGCTGCAGCTTATGAGAATGAGCCGATTTGGAGAGAGCAGCAGTCTAGTCCAGGGCGCTGCTCTCTCCAAATTGGCTCATTCACACCAGCATGGGTCAAGTTGTAAGCCGAACCCAATATGCCTCATGAAAGCACCCCATGCCACATCATCCACCTCCCTTGGGGACCACAGGGGATGCCGGGAACTCAGCCACAGGGAGATGGGGGACAGTGCTGTGCCACCACTCACAGCTATCCCACGGCATCGGGGCTGCAAGCGTGGGTCTACACTGGCAGAAGGAAGGGAGTTCTCCCAGCTTTTGCCCATGCCAAGGGCGAAGCGATTCAGCTGGAGGTCCTTGAAGGTCCCTTTCTTGGAGATGCCTGTCCTGATCAGGCACTGGATTCAGCCCTGCCCAAATGACACTCCCAGCGTTGCCCACACCAAGCATCTGGCTGGGGCAGCAGGGAGACAGACCAGAGCTGCCAGGACAGCTCCTCTGGGCATGGGAATTGCACAGAGAGGGGGCAGGTAGCTTGTCCCCCAGTCCTCATCCCAGACACCAAAAGCATGACAGCCATGGGCATGGAGCAGATCCTACTGCAAACTGTTCCCACATTACTGGATGTAGCTCCCAGAGCAGCGTGAGGTGTGCCCACACAGATGCAAATAGCCCTGGCAGGCAGGGGAGGAACGGACAGGTGGTGGCAGCGGAAAGGAGAAATCCTTGCGTATGCTGCTGCGCACCGGCTGCTGCAGCAGGGTCTGGCCAGGGCTGAGAGAGCAAGTGGAGCCATACACAGCCGTCCTGAGCAAAGACAGGGCAGCACCCTGCTGTGCACTCAGGGGAAGGGGGGCACCAACAGCCGAGGTGGCAGAGCTCAGGGTCAAGCCCAGCAACCTCCCAACCCCATGGCAAGCACTGCAGCCCCTCTTCCCACAAATACGACTGTCTGCAGCTGCCCAGGCAGCTCCCTGTGCCCCCTGGGGGGACCTGAACTCATGTTGCAGTGCGAGCCCCAAAGGGCAGTAGATGAAACAGGTCCAGAGAAGTGAGTCAGTCCTCTGGCCGTGTGCGTCCGCATGTCAGCAGTGTGAAATGCCTGTTGGCAGCACAGGCAGCGCTGAGTTCTCGGCACCAAAATCCCTGCTGGGGAGCTTGGTGGCTCCGGGCAGCTCATGGGGTCTCACTTGGGGAAAGGAGGTGTCTACATCCTACACTCCTGCTTCCCACCCTGCAGCTGCCTTGTGAGAGGCTTTAGGTCCAGCTGTGTTCACACTCCACAAAGGTAGGCCAAGTCACCGTTCACACGGGCTGGAGAGAAACCCCTCCCTGTACCTTTCTGCTCTTACCCCTTGGCAGAGACTCGCACAGGAAGCCCATGGGCAGGTGCGGCGCTACCTGGGCTTGTGTCAGAGCCAGCTGCCCTGCTGCAGCAATGCTCCTTCCCAGCCCGGTGCCAAACTGCTGCTCATCTGCCTCCCCTTGGCAGGAGCTCCCCAGCCCATGGGCTGCATGCCCAGTATCAGCACCCTCAGGCTTGACCCTGAAGCCTAACCCAGACCTGGGGATGGGCTGAGTCACCTGCCATCCTCTGTTCCACCACAAGACACTGTCACATACTGACTTAGTGGCTCTGGGAAACAG
Organism: Strix uralensis; assembly: GCF_047716275.1. NCBI lineage: Eukaryota > Metazoa > Chordata > Aves > Strigiformes > Strigidae > Strix > Strix uralensis. Next base: position 24,698,148 of record NC_133984.1, on the reverse strand, counting down.
GAATGAAATCCAGATCCGCTGGATTCTTTACCAGCAGGTGCATGAGGTTTAATTTGAAAAACCTTGGCTGTGCTCCCCCATGCCCCGTTAGTATCCCTGCTCTGGGTGAGCTCAAGGTGCTGCTTTGCTCAGGGCCAGCATAGATGAGTAAGGGAAGAGGGTTTTTTCCTGCTGTGGAGAACTTAAAGCCTGAAGAACAGAGGTCGGAGTCTGTCAAACCCCTGATTTCTCCAGCTTGTCCCAGCATCTTGTGCTGCATCAGCCTCACCTCCAGCCCTTACTGAGCAATTAGGAAAGATAAACCTAAGCAGACCTGCCAGCCAGCAGTCATAGAAGTAACTGAAACTGAGCAAGGCCAGATTTGAAAGTGCATTTCCACAGCATCAGCTGGCGGGTGTCTGCCACTTTCAAACAAATCCATACGGATAACCACACTGCCACACTCACGTCCCCCGTGTTCCTGTCCAGCATGTTCCTCCTACAGCGGCCTGGCACCTGAAAGTGAGCTCCTGGTTCCTGCCACCCTGGGTGGGAGCCACAGTGCATAAAGGCAAGAGGCGAGGCCCGGCTCGCAGGGAGGGATGTATTCTATTAGAGCGGCTCGTACCGCTGGGATGGCCCCAGCCCGGCCGTGCTGCCCAGCCCAGGGTAGAGGTTGGCAGAGGGCAGGGCACTGCTGGGACTGGCCACACGGAGAAGGTCTTTAGTCCTGAGGACAGACGATTCCTGCCCCTGCTTGGCCTCAGCGCAGGAAGCACCCGCTGACCCGCAGCTCGCAGCCCGTCTCGCGGCACCGGGAGATGCTGACGGCTCGTGCTCTGCGCAGCTGTTGGGAGCTGCTGTTCCGTGAGCTTCGTTATGCTGCAGCACCGTCCCCTGCTTGGGACTGTTCTACTCATTCCCAAGAGTCGCGGAGGGCCGAGCTACATCACGGATCAAACTCCAGCTCCCCCCGGCAGCTCTGCGGTACCTTTGGTGAGCTGAGAGCAGAGGGCAGAGGGCTCCTTCTCACAGTCCTGCCCGGGTGGTTTTATTGGAGGAGTGGAACTCCGGGCATCAACGCGAAGCACCGCGCTTGAAGGTCACTTCCAGCCCTCGACGCCCGCCCCGTCCTTGGGGACTTTCCCCAGCGCGTCCATGGGACACGCGTCGGGAAGTGCCCGGCCCCCGGCAACCCCGCGGTGCCCCGAGCCCGGCGGGGCCGAGCAGAAAGCCGAGTGCCGGCCGGCCCAGCCTGGCGCGGGGACCCCGGGGAGCGGGCAGAGAGCGGGGGGCAGGCTGGCTGCAGAGGAGCCCCCGGGGCTCCCCGGCCGCGGCACCGCCGCTGAGTGCGGCTCCGGCCCGGCACGGCGTGAGCGCGGCCTCTCGCGGGCGGAGCGCGGCCCTGCCCGGCCCGTGGCCTCTGGCAGCCGCTTGCCCCTCCGGTGCCGGTATGTGCAGCGCCGGCGGTTCCCGAGGTCAGCTCTGGGCGCTCGGGCTAGTCCGGACCGCCGGCCGCTCTCCGGTGCGAGCGTTCACCCGTCACCGCTCGGGCTCCCCCGGGACTCCCGCCCCGCCCCGTCCTTTGGCCGCCCGCCGCCGTTTGAGTCAACGCTGCGGGCCCGGACGCGGCTGCCGCCGGCTGCCCCGCAGCGCCCTCGCTGCGCCGCCCTGCGCCTGCCGGGCCGGGGCCGTGGCGGGGCCGTGAGCGCGGGGCCGCGAGCGCGGGGCCGGGAGGGCGGAGCCGCCCAGCCCCGGCGGGGCCCGGGGGCGGGGCCCTCCCCGCGCAGCCACGCCCCCGCCCCGGCGGGCCGCGCGCCCATCGGCCGCCTCGCCCGCAGCAGCCGCGGCCCCGCCCCGCCGCCCGCGTGACCCCGGCGCGGGCGCCCATTGGCCGGCGGCAGCGAGGCGGCGCGCGGCGGCGCGGCGGGCGCGTCAGTTCCGGCGGGCGCGCGCGATGCTGGCGGCGGCGGGCGGCTCCGGGCCCGGCGGGGCGGGCGGCTCCGGGCCGGGCCTCGGCGGGGACGGGGACTTCCTGTCGCGGTACCGGCTGGTGTCGGCCAAGCTGCGGCGGCGGTTCCTGCGGAAGCCGAACGTGGCGGAGGCGGCGGAGCAGTTCGCGGCGCTGGCGCGGGAGCTGCGCGCCCAGGAGAGCCTGCCCTACGCGGCCTGGTGCCAGCTGGCCGTGGCGCGCTGCGCCCAGAGCCTGTTCCACGGGCCCGCCGAGGCGGCCGCCCTGGCCGAGGCGGCGCGGCTCTTCCTGCGCCAGGAGCGGGACCTGCGGCAGCGCCTGGGGCTGCGCGGCGGCTTCGGCGAGCACGTGGCGGCGGCGCAGAGCTGCGGCGCCTTCGCCGCCCGCCTGCACCTGGAGCGGGGGCAGCCGGCGCTGGCGGCCGGGCTGTGCCTGGAGCTGGCGGCGGCGCTGCGCGACACGGGCCGGCCCGCCCGCGCCGCCGCGGCCCTGCAGCGGGCGGCCGAGCTGCTGGCGGCGGCGCGGCTGCCCCTGGAGGCGCTGCGCTGCCTGGCCGAGCGCGCCTCCTGCCTGCTGCTGGGCCGCGACTACGCCGGCGCGCTGGCGGCGCTGACGCGGGCGCAGGCGCTGGCCGGGGCCGGGCTGGGCGGCGGCGGCGGGGCCGCGCCCGGCGGCGCCTTCCTGGACGTGCTGGCGCGCTGCGAGGTGTCGCGGGTGCTGCTGCTGCTGCTGCTGCAGCCGCCGCCCGCCAAGCTGCTGCCCGAGCACGCGCGGACGCTGGAGCAGTACTGCTGGGAGGCGGCGGAGGGCGGCGCGGGGCCGGGGCCCGGGGGCGGCGGCGGGGCGGGCGGCGGGCTGCCGCCGGCGGCGAGCTACCTGCCGGCCGAGCTCTTCCTGCTGCTGCAGTCGGCCGTGCTGGCGTGCCAGGAGAAGGACGCGGAGGCGCTGAAGGCGCTGCAGGCCGAGCTCTGGCCGCTGCTGAGCGCCGAGCAGAACCACCTGCTGCACCTGGTGCTGCAGGAGATGCTCAGCCCCGCCGGGCAGGGCCTCTGAGCGCCGCCGCCGGCGGCACGGACGGGCCCGGCCGAGCTGCCGCGGGGCGCCCGGGCCCGGAGCCCCCCGCCAGCCTCCGGCCGCGCGGCCTCCGTGCCCTTCTTCATCTCCCGGGCGAGCTCTGTAGCGGAAGCGAGTAATAATCGGCGGGCAAACGTGTGTGTTCATCTGCTCCTTTCTCTTGTGCCGTAGCGAGCTGCGAGCTGTGCGCGGTGGAAGCCGTCGCGCTCGAGAAAGCGCAGCCCCGCGGCAGAAGGGCCGGCGGGGGGCAGAGCCGGGCTGCGCCTCCGAGACCTGCCTGCGCTCGGCGGGGAGGAGCTCGCCCGGGGCGCCTGTGTCTGTCACCTGGGAACTGCAGGCTGCTGGAGCTGCTCTCTCTAAAAACCCCACCGCGTTACAAGGAGCTGGATTTTCGTTTTCCCCTCCTGAAAACGAGAGACGCCGCGTCCAGCGCGAGGCCGCGCGTTTGGCTCTCGTGGCGGACAGAAAGGCCGCAGCCGTGCAGGTGGTTGTCAGGGGACCAGCAGCGGTGGCCTGGCTGCGCTTTCTGTAGAACAGCCGGCGGAGTCGGTCCCTGCGCGCCCTGTATCCTCCCTCTGTGTCGTTTGTTGATTCCGCGGCCCTCCCCCGGGTTGTCTCTGCTGTCACCTTGTGTTGGGCTTCACCCTGTGGCTTCTAATGTTGTCCCTAATCCCCTGGCAGTGTGGGTGAGGGGGTGTCTGTGTGGGAAATGTTCCTCACCCGCTGTCCTGTGTCACACGGGTACAGCCATCACCCCTGGAGCCCCGGGGATTTGGGTATGTGGGAGATGAAATGCCCAGGTGAGGGGAAGATGTGGCTCACTGTGCATTGTTCTTTTCTAATATTTCTTTGGGATGTAATCCCTCCGGGGCCGATGCTACCCTGTTATCGAGAGGGTTGTTCTGTCCAGAGGAGAGAATTAAAAAGAATGCGGAATGAACCCTCCAGCCAGGAGGAACTTGGCGTGCCTGGCCTCAGGGTGTTCCTGATGGGGCTTAGAACAATCAGAGAGGTAGAGAGAATGTTGAATGGGGGCTTAGAAACCTGATAAATGCAGTCAGAGCTTGGGAGGAGGAGATACGGGTAAATTGATGCGGGGGGGGGGAGGCTTTGGAGAGTGGCGGGGTGAGCCAGGCGCTGGCTGCCATCGCAGCGGGGTGGGCGGGGTGGGTGTGCCAGCCCCGCAGCAGCCAGCGATGGGCTTGTGAGTTCCCCCGGCCCGTCGGAGGGACACAGTCTCTGCTCACACTGGCGTAACCCAGCCCACGTACCTGCAGTGGTCTTTGAGGAAGAACGGGCTTGCTGGGAAAGTTGTGGGGCTGGGAAAGATGAAACTGGAATTTGGGCTCCTGGGGGGAAAACCCATTTTCCTGGGAAAATATTGAATGGCTTTGGCTGCGTGGTTTCATGATGGAACACGCAGAGGGGAGATGACAGCAGTTGTTAACCAGATTGAGAGAACGTGGGCAGCCCCCAGAATACATATGGCAGTAAAAAGGATTGTGAGTTCTTGTCCCACACATTGGAAGTGTTCCGACGCCAAACCCAAGGGGAGGCTGGAGGACGAGCACGGGCACCCTTCCCGTTCCACAGACTGCCAGTGGATGATGCTGCCCTGCCTCCTGCGAGCGGAGTTAAGCACCTGCCGGAATCACAGACCAAGGCTCAGGATGGGGAGAAGCTTTTCCCGCCAGGAAAGCTGCTACTGCGGGAGTGGCCAGGGCACTTTTGTGGGAAATCATTCCCAGATGGGGAGTTCCTGAAGCCATCGAATCTGATAGGGGTTCTCATTTTTCAGCAGGAATAACAAACAGTATCTACAAACCTCTAGGAATACGGCGGCAACGAGATGTTGCACATGATCCACAGTTGTCAGGACAGGTGGAGAAATGAATAGAACTCTCGAAACCACAATTCTCAAACTCGTGGTCAGGCAGGTTTGAGATGGCCTGAGTTTTTAAGAATAGTGCTATGGGATATTAGAAATCCCCCTCGCCAACCTCTGGGGTTGTCACCAGCAGGAATAGTGCTTGGCAGGTACTTGGCTGTGCCTGGGCCCTTTGTTCCCACTAGGACCAGCCTCTTAGATGGAGACGCACAAGTGGCCAGGTTTGTAGTGGGGGTACAAAAACATCTACGAGAAAATGGGGCACAGGCCCAGTGGTTTCAACATCCCAGGATTTAGCGGGGCTCTTAGACACCAGGTTTTTTCTGTTTCCTTCTATTTTTTTGTACAGTGGGAGAATTCAGGGGAAAGGCCCCTCCACAGTTTGTGCTGCCAGATGCTACAGTGGTTTACATGCCCTGAAACAGAACAATTAAATACCCGTCTGTCTCTCTGCAGCAAGAAACATTGTCTGTGTGAAAGCTGACCACATGGAGAACATACCCCCAAAACACAAACAAGTAGCCCAGGTAAATAACTAAGTCATGTCTGTGCCGAGAGCGTGGAACAGAGGGACAGCCAGAACTCTTATCTGGGACAAGGGTGTAATTTTAGTCACGCTCTGCTTTCAAGCTCACTTTCACGTTCTGAATAGTTTCAGGCCTGACTCTGGCTGATGGATAAGTATTTTTCTAAAACTTGCATGTTAATGTTGCAGCCCCTAAAGTGCCCCAAAGAATGAAGTTGATCAAGTGACAACGAATTCCTGGCAATCTGTTAAAAGCCGTAAGAATCACAGCTTGGAATTATTAAAATGTCTTGTGTTCCAAGAACTTGGGAAGAGCTTTCACTCGGTGTGCTGAGCTCAGACAGAAAACCCGGATGGCACTGGTGGAAGGGCCGCCCGTTTGGGGTGCACAGAGTTGTGCTAAGACCAGGGCAGTTGTCTTTGCTGTCCTACAGGTGCCGTTTCCCCCCACTCAGTGCTGTGAGGGGTTCATCCGTCGCTCCCCCCTGGGCCCCTGCACCCACCTGTGGCTGGACGCTGCAGTTCTGCATGCACACAGGGCTGTGCTGTGCCACGCTGTGACCCTGGGCTGTGCCGGGGCTCTGCACTGTGAGCACGAGGCTGGTGTGTGCTGGGCACGGCCGCTGCCTCGGGGTGGGGAGAGGGGAGGGTCGGGCATCACCACCACCCTGTGGCCACTGACATGCAGGGTGTTGGGCTGGAGCCTGCTGGGGTGCTGTGCCAGGAGGCAAGTCACGGGCCCCAGGAGTGCCCTGAGACTCGCCACTGAGCAGAGGTACCTGTGGGGTGGGGGGAGCTGGCCCTGGCTCCCTAGCAGAGGGTTTGGCCACCTCACAGCATGGCAGGGAGCTCCCCGGCCCGGGGAGGTTTCTCAGCCCTAAACACCGCGTGCAGGGCAGCGGAAGCAGCTCACTGCATCCTGCCACGTGGGAGCCGAACGCCTGGGAAGCGACTGGCTGTGGCAGGAGGAGTGAGCTTTTCATCACGCCCGGTGAGAGCTGAGCTGTGACAGCCCTGGCAGGGCCCAGGGCAAGCAGGGCTGGCAGTGCTGACTGAGCCGTAGCGCGCTGGCTGCTGGAGGCCGCTCGCCTGCGTCAGAGGAGGGAGACTCCGCTCTCAGCTGCCTGTTCCCTCCGCGCTTCCCGTCAGGCCCAGGGCAGGGCCATTGCTGCGCTGCAAAGCACCATCCTGCAGGTCTGAGCAACGCGGCAACGTGCCTGCTTTAAACCAAGTGGTTTACTTAGTGGAGCAGAGCTGGCCGTGAGCAGAGAGTTTTTCTCAGCCCGTCTCCAGCTGCGTGGCTGATGTGCTGCTTTCTGGGAGGCTGACCGTGGGTTTGCTGTGCTGCCTGCTGGGGCGCAGCCCCTCCATCCCACCATGGCTCTGTCCTGCGCATTGAGGCTACCGCGCCGGCACCTTCACCCTTCAGGCGCGCTCCTGAGCAGCCTGCCCAGGCGGGACTTTAGCCTGCCGACAGAGAAGAAGACAGCAGCAAAGTGGAAAGAGAAGAAAAAGGCCAGGGAGGGCTGCAGCCTGCCAGGTTCCTCCTGGGAGGAGAGGTATGGCTCTTCCAAAGTGACCAGGCACCTGAAGGGGTTAGAGCAGTGGGTTGGGGGTTTCACCTCCACCCAGCTCTCCCCAGTAGGAACAGAGAAGCCAGGGGTCAGCTGGCTTCCCTCGAGCTTCACCTGGGGATAGGAACAATGGAGAAGGCAAATGAAAAGGATCAGGAGCAGAGTGGTTGCCATACTGGCAAGCAAAAAGCAGTAGCCCTTTTGATTTGCAGTTCTGTGCCTGAAAATAGTTGGCCCTGGGTGCTTTGGAAGCAGCTCCAGAAATCCCAGTGAGCAATAACAGCAGCTTATCCAGCTGTGGGGTGAAGTTCTCCATGGGCTCAGTGAGTCAGTAGTTGATGGATAGCCATGATAGTTTGGGTCATATCCACCTCACGCCTTACTGTCTTTTTTTCTTTTTAAATCAGCTTTTATGTGTTTTGTTCTTGCTCGCCCTTCTCAGATACAAGTAGTGGCAAGTTCCAAGGTTTATCCCTAAACTGCCACTGCATGAGTGGCCGGGTTAGTGAGAGTGGGCAGCCTGTAATTCCCTGCCCGCTACACACAAACTGTGCATTTCACTGTGGTGGATTTAATCTAGTTCAGCGTTAGCAAAAAAGATGTAGTACTGGCTGGAAATGTGAGCAGGTAGATGATGCAGGATGGATGCATTGAGCCGTGAGAGAAGCATCTTGCTCTTTCAGGGGAAAACTCCAGAGAGATGGGACTTGGGCTGTCCTCAGAGCTGCAAGGGATGGGCAAAGCCTCTGATTCAGTGGGAGAAAGCAACCAGAGTCTATCTAAAGCTACAACGTGATCTTTTTTTTCCCCTTCTCTACCTGTACTTTGTTTTTTTGTTTTTTCCCCCCCTCTGACCCCAGTAACATCTTAATACTCATTCCCCTGGCTTTACGAGCTTGGGGTCAGATCTTACCCAGGGCTTGGCAGGGCCTCTCTGGATCCCTGTGCAGGGGAAACGCTGTTCCTGGCCCTGTCCTCTAAAGGAGGATCAGAGAGATACCTGGGTTGCCCAATACACCCAGGCATTGCTGTTCAATCATCTGCCAGAGGCTCAGCCTGTCCTCTGGAGAGCTGGTTGTTGTGGTTCCTGGGTCCCTCTTCCAGCCACAAGTATTCTGCACCAGGAAGGTGCCATGAAAAGGGAGTTTGGATGTTCACAGCCAGCTCTGAAGCAGCCGGCGAGGACGTTACACTGTAAGTATCAGGAGGTGAGTAGCTCTGGGAGCTACCACAATGTTGTGCTTTCCAGGTTAGCTAACGTGGTGACTCCACTGTGGAGACTTCCCTATCAAGAGCAGCTGCAGGTAAGATGCAATTACGTGGGCTTTTCTCTGTTGTGTTGCCCCAGCTGTCCCTCCTATCCCCCTTGAGCAACAGCCCCTAGCATCTCAGTTGCTTAATGCTGTAAGCTCTTCAGATCCCATTTACTGCTGCTTTCATTCTTCAGTTTTGTGGAGGACAGAACTGGGAGGTTCCCTGTGGGTGGTGTGTGTGCTCACCAACAGCACAGAGGATGGGCTTGCACAGCGATCCTGTTCAGTGGGGGACAGCTGGTTCACTGGGGCTTCAGGTTGGACCGAGTGCTCCAGGCCAGCGCTTGGGGACCATGGACACAGGATTTCTCTCTATCCCTGTTGCTCCAAGCAGCTGTGGTGATGAGAAAGGCAGAGTTCCCCTGGGGCTGTATCCCACTTGCAGTATTCCCTCTTGTTGGCCTTCCCAGAGGTGGGTGATGACTGTCGTGTGGTCCTGTGAGAGTGTTTCTGGCTTAGGACTCTTCTTCAGGTGAAGTATGAAAACCAGAGGAAGATTTTGCAGACGCTGACATCTCATCTTGAGGAGCTGGGCATAGATGTGCAGAAACCTGGTGGCCTCTGCTGTCCTCTCCGGCCTGTAGTCCCTTCGGTGAGTATCCTGTGGGAACGCTGTCCCCTCTGAGCCACTAACAGTCTCTCATTTGACTCCCAAAGAGTCTCGTGGTGGGCATTACTTGCTGGCAGAGAATGTGCCTGTGGCAGTACTTGCTAGCTTCTACTTTGCAGCCTGTGACTGCCAGTGTGAAACAAGCCCTGTGATTAGGAACCATTTTCTGTGCCCTGATAAACCTGTCACCCTTCTGTCACAGGGAGCCGTTTCTTATTCCCAAGGGGAAGTACAGGGGGTCTCGCACACAAGCTCCATTTCTGCATTTTGCACATTCATGTACCCTCCTGTGTTGCCAACAGAACCACCAGGCTGGGTTTTGGCTTTCTTCCATTTTTCTTCTAATCCAAGGTTCTCCTTTTCGTTCTTTTCTCCCTTAGCCCGTCGTCAATGGCTACCGAAACAAATCTACTTTCTCTGTGAACCAAGGACCGGATGGAAACCCCAAAACTGTGGGGTTGTATGTGGGCACCGGCAGAGGTCAGTGCAGGACAAGGAGCTGGGTAGAAAACTGCTGGTGTGGGCTGGGGCAAGGCTCTGCTCTAACAGTCTCCACCTGAGTTAGAAGCCTGAATCCTGGGGGATACCAACAGAAACACCAGCAAATCTGGGGCAGCAACTTTAAAACCTCAGTTCATTAACTTCTTGAGAAACACCAGCTTCTAATTTGCTAAATACAGCAGTAAGGACAACAGCTGTGGTAGCAGGATTTCCTTAGTCTTAATTATGCTGTTCCTGTGTTTTTGGCGTGGTCCAGGAGCCTGTGCTGCGAGGGGAGCGTGGGGGGGTGTGCACGTCCATAGGCAGTGGAGCAGTGCTGGAGCGTTTGGGACGTGTGAGGTACTTTGGTTCTGTGCAGCGAAGGTGTGAGCTGGGTGAGCTCCTCGCAGGCTGCTCAGTGCTGAACTCGTTTGCACCATCAATACGAGGTTTGGCTCGTCAGCACCCGTAGCGAGACGTGCTGGGGTGGCTGCTGTGTGCTCCTCTCATTGAAAAAACTAATTCCATGGGCGCATTTTACCTCTGCCAGCAGAGGTTTAGCATTTCAACTGACGTGGGAATGCTGTCTTCCAGGCAATCTGAACGTTTTGCTGCTGCCAGCCCACACCATTATTCTCCAGTTAGAAAACCAGCTCGCTCTGCTCGGGCTCCCTTCAGTTCAGAACAGCACAGCGGCTCCTTGGGGAGTTGCTGGAGGACACGTCAAAAGCTCCCACAGCTCCAACCTCTCCATGGAAGCTGGTGACAGTAATCACTGGCAAAGGGAGTTCTGGCGGGTCTTGCAGACTGTGGGCATGCAGAACATCCCAGGGTTTAGCGGGGCTCTTAGACACCAGTTTTTTTCTGTTTCCTTCTATTTTTTTGTACAGTGGGAGAATTCAGGGGAAAGGCCCCTCCACAGTTTGTGCTGCCAGATGCTACAGTGGTTTACATGCCCTGAAACAGAACAATTAAATACCCGTCTGTCTCTCTGCAGCAAGAAACATTGTCTGTGTGAAAGCTGACCACATGGAGAACATACCCCCAAAACACAAACAAGTAGCCCAGGTAAATAACTAAGTCATGTCTGTGCCGAGAGCGTGGAACAGAGGGACAGCCAGAACTCTTATCTGGGACAAGGGTGTAATTTTAGTCACGCTCTGCTTTCAAGCTCACTTTCACGTTCTGAATAGTTTCAGGCCTGACTCTGGCTGATGGATAAGTATTTTTCTAAAACTTGCATGTTAATGTTGCAGTCCCTAAAGTGCCCCAAAGAATGAAGTTGATCAAGTGACAACAAATTCCTGGCAATCTGTTAAAAGCCGTAAGAATCACAGCTTGGAATTATTAAAATGCCTTGTGTTCCAAGAACTTGGGAAGAGCTTTCACTCGGTGCGCTGAGCTCAGACAGAAAACCCAGATGGCACTGGTGGAAGGGCCGCCCGTTTGGGGTGCACAGAGTTGTGCTAAGACCGGGGCAGTTGTCTTTGCTGTCGTACACATGCTGTTTCCCCCCACTCAGTGCTATGAGGAGTTCATCCGTCGCTCCCCCCTGGACCCCTGCATCCTCTTCCACGAAGGCGGACACTGGCGGGAGCTCGTGGTGCGCACCACCAGCCATGGCCACACCATGGCTATCATCACCTTCCACCCCCAAGAGCTGGGCCAAGTGAGTACATGGAGGAAAGGGCCTCTGGCAAGAGGCTTATCGGGTATCTGGCTGACCTCAACTTGCTGAGTGTATTGCTGGGGAGAGGTGTCTAATCAGATTACCCAAACAGCCAGGTTTTCCTTTCCTGCTCCTGTCAGGAGGCACTGGCTACTCAGAAAGCATTGCTTAAGGAGTTCTTCACATGCGGACCTGGAGCAGTCTGTGCCTTGACTTCACTTTATTTCCAAGAGAGGTATGTCTTGACACAGGGAAAGAGTGCAAACAAAGCCACCTCCTTTTTCTCCCCCGTCTCTGATCAAATTCTACCAGTTCAGGGAGTGCTTGAAGAGAATGACAAGTGTTGGGATGTCTCTTGCAGATGTGGTTTTAAGACGGCCACATCTTTTGTTTTTCCAGACCTGAAATACTTGAATACACTATGGCTCTACCTCATGGGAGATATGAGCCTGGGAAACTAAAGACTAAAACCTACAGTGACTTTCCCAAGACAGTAAATCACATTAGCAGCAAAACTGGGTAGCAGACCCTAGGACTGCTGCCCTCTGCAAAGTCATTTGATGAATTCTAGGCTGTGCAAGTTACAGATCCCTTATAAAGAATCCAAATGCTTTGATCCTGTTGAAAGACTCACATGAAATAAGAGTTGGTTGGGTGAGAACCATCCTCCCCTGCATATGAGCACCCTGGGAATGGAAATGAAAACCAGCTTCCTTTCTGCTGCCTTCTAACAGCTGATTTTTGTGTGCTCTGCTAGCACCATGACACGCTGCTCCCACGAGCAGTCCCCCTTCCAGCTCCTTCACGGGGAACCACACATCTTTGAAGAAGTGCTCGGCCTGAAGTTCCGCATCTCTCCAGATGCCTTTTTCCAAGTAAACACAGGTGGAGCAGAAGTTCTGTACCAGGCAGTCAGGGAGCTGAGTCAGGCTGGTGGGGACACCATCCTCCTCGACATCTGCTGTGGAACGGGTGAGCAGTGGCTGTGCGAGCCTGGCTCCCAGGACTGGTGCTTTGCGTGCCAAAAATGATCCCCACTATCTAAAGGCTTGTTTTTTCAGCATGGATGTATGGAGTATTTTTGTTTCCCTCATTTCCAGGCACAATTGGACTCTCTCTGGCTCACCAAGTGTCCAAGATTATTGGTATTGAGGTGGTGGAGAAGGCAACAGAGGATGCCAGCTGGAATGCAGCATTCAATGGTGAGTTTAAACTTGCCGTGGCAGAAAGTTTCAAACTAACTGCTGCAAAATTGGAAGCAGAAGTGAGCGGAGGGACCCTAATGAGTTACCTCTGCACAGCAAAGGGTGGTACTTCACGTTATACCTCACATCGGGTGAGACTGACTCTGCTCAGTTCATGTGGTTGCTTTTTGCTTCACAGGAATTTCAAACTGTGAGTTTCACACTGGAAAGGCAGAGGCCGTGCTACCACAGCTCCTGTCGTCGTGGGAGGATCCCCGACCCCTCGTTGCTGTGGTGAACCCATCGCGGGCTGGGCTCCGTGAGAGAATATGCTATTTAATTTCATCTTGAAAACAGAATTTTGAACAAGTTCTGTGAGACCTGTTACACTGGCTCCAAACCCTCTGCTCAGTCTCCAGTTTCTTACCTTGTTGCTGACAGCAGCTAAAATCCCATAGAGTCTGCTGTTTTCAGTGCCTTTATCATGCTTTCTCTTCAAAGCAGACAGCTCTAGTCTTTTTTCCATCTTTCATGGGCTCACAGAATTATGTAGGAGAGAAGGAGCCTCTGGAGGTCTGTGGTGCAATCTCCCAACTAAAGCAAGGCCAACTTCAGAGTTGTATAAGGTTGCACAGGGCTATAAAGCCCAGCTGAGGTTTGAATATGTCCAAGGGTGGATACCCTCTCCTGAAAATGTTTTCCCTCATCTATTGAATCAGAATTTCCCCTTGCTGCAGTGCATCTGTTGCCTCCCATCCTCCTCTCATGCTCCTCTGAGAAGATTTTGGCTCCATGTTCTCTGCAATTCCCCACGAGGCCCGTGAAGATAGCAAAGGGATCCCGGATCACCTTCTCTTCCCCAGGCTGAACAACCCCAGCTCTCACATTCTCCTCGTGCTTGCTGTGCCCCAGCCCTGTAACCATGGTCTCTGCTGGACTCTCTCCAGTGTGTACTGGGAAGTCCCAAACTGGTCCTGGTGCCCAGATGCAGTCTCACAAGTGCCTGTGGGAGGTTTTACATGTCTCTGCTTAATTAAGTAACCACATTTCTCTCCCTGGCCTCCTAAGAGCCTGCATCTGAGACAGGACACGGCAAAATGCGTATATTCTTTTTTCCCTGTATTTTTGACAGTTCAGTGCAGTTCTGTGATGCTTGCTGTGGGGTCATTCCTTTCTGCAGAGCTCACGGTGGTGGAGGGTCGCTGGGAAAGCACAGTGTCTGTTTTTGCAGATTACAGGGTTGTGCGAGCCATCCGAAACTGCAAGTCCATCCGAAGGCTGCTCTACATCTCCTGCAAGCCAGAGGGTGAAGCCATGAGGAACTTTCTTGAGTGAGCACCCTCCTCTCTTCCTTTCCACTGACCGTAGTGACAGACCCTGTTTTGTCCAGACAAGGACACAAATGTCTGACCTTGGCTTACACAGCTTTTTGCTGCGATTGAATTTCTCTGGGCGAGTTCTGCAGGCGTGATCCAGGACTAGTCAGTGCACGGTCAGAAGTGGTTTATGCTTCTGCGTTACTTTGGGTTTACCTGCATTCACTGGTTTAAGGTAGTGGGTATTTTTGGGGTTTTATGTCGCAGCAGGATGCTTTAGTAAGGAATAGAAAACAATGCAAACATGCTATAATGGCATTGTGCACCCTTCCCCAGCAGAACAGCACATCTGGATGTGGGATACGGACTACACTGTGTCCACGCCAGGAAGGCTGCCCCTGGCCAATGAAGTGAAGCCACAGGGATTAGTCCCTACTTAGAGTTAATCCTATAGCTAAGCCTCTATCTGGGGCAGGCCAGTTTGCAGGTGATAAACCTGTCTGCAGGTAACCAAAGAAGGTAGTGCAAAACTGAGGATTGTTTCCTAAGGGTATTAAGTGTCTTTCAGCTGGGATGGCTTGTGAGAAAGGGAGCTTTAAACCTGCCTCTGACTCCAGCTTGTCCATGAGGTTTTTCAGAGCTGGTTTGGGACTCAGGGTTCCAGACCTCAGCCAGTGTCAGCTGCAGGCTCTGAGGGATGTTAGCCAAACACAGGATACTTCCTCTGTGCTATTGTGCTACTGATAATGGTGGGAAGGCTTCTGCTACTGGTCTAAAGGATGCTCTCTTTGCTTTCCGCAGGCTGTGCTGCCCACCTGACCCAGGGAAGAAGCTGGCAGGAGAGCCATTTGTCCCCACGTTGGCTGTACCTTTTGACATGTTTCCTCATACTGTTCATTGTGAGCTGGTGCTTCTGTTCATCCGCTGACAAGGGGGGAAGGTATGCCAGCTCTGAGGGCTTAGGAAGTAACCTTCTACTGTCCTGAAGACTGGAGTTGATGTAGTTAGGATTTTAACTTATTTTCTTGAAAGTTGTATAAAATTAAAGAATTCTGCTTTGCTTTTGCTTTGGGTTGCCTAACTACACTGTTCTGTAAGGAAACACTCAGATTTCTGGGGTGAAAACATTCTCTGTAGCATTTCATCACCCTTTCCTCTCTTGCAAACCTCTTCTTGGGCTTCTGGTTGGGCAGCCTGGAAAATATCCTCTCCCTGGTATTGTGGGTTTCACCATCAACATGTGAATATGAAGTACTGAAATCCACTGTATTTTCTAATACCGTGCCATTAGTGCTCTGCTTGCCTCAAGGATATTGCAGGTGTTTTTCAAGTTGATAGTGCACTTGCTATGAAGAAACCGTAGGAACTAGAACTCCTCATACTTTTGGGGTCAGGGAAATATTTCTGGTATAAACTTCCAAAACCAATATTGAATTGCTGTCGGTCACGTAGATAAGTTGGAGACAACGAGAAAGATTTTTCTATAAAACAAAATGAAGATAGAACAGATTTCAGTGTCTCTCCTTCCACAACTGCCTCCCCCCTTCTCTGCTAATCCTTGCTGATACCTAAACATGAAGTGTCCTGTGAAACTGTCAGCAGCAACAAGTTATTTCCTCATCACGTTGCTCAGCAATAGCCAATTCAAAAATCTGGTGTGTTTTGTATCTGTCCTGCCATGCTCACCGCGTGGCAAGCTGTGAACCTCAAAGTTATATGAAGTTGTCTCCAGCTCTTCAAAAGATGGAGCTGCCACAACCTGGAGGTAGGTCTGAGTGAGCAGAGTTCCCTTGTGTTTTGTGAACTCCGCATTGTTTTGGGGGCTCTTTTTACTTTTTAATTTTTACTTTTATGTTGTATTGAAGTTACCTTTTGGTTTATCCTGGTCATCTAGGCCAGACCAGTCGCAGAACACATTTCTACACTCAGGCTGTTAAACTTGACTCTTTCCTCAGAAAGAGGAGTTCCCTGTCTGATTTGGGTGAGTCAAAAAGGGCAAACTCCCAAGGAAACAGGCAGAGCTGCCTGTACTTTTCAGACTTTTAGCTCCAGTCCTAAGGAACTCTGAGTTTGGAATAACAACAACCACCAGTTCTCAAGCCATGGGGGTTTAGGACTCGAGACTTACTACACCAGAAAGGGAGACGATGGGGAGATGCCTGACAGGCACAGGAAGTGTCACTCTTGTACTATCCCACAGGCATAAAATTTTTGCACACTGTTACGGCCTCTTGTTTTTAGTTTATAGTGAGGGATGAAGTTTTCCAGCAGTTTTTTGTATAATTTTATCTTGGCTTCTCGCTGCAAGATCTGCCTAGCCTGGATATGCTTTTTCCAAAAGGAAATTTGTTGCAAATTAGAGGGGGAGAGATAATGACTTTAAATCAGAAAGTAAGAGAGGACTAGGAAACCTTTCCACTAGTCTGTGGAGTGCTGAACATACAGGACAGGTTTTGTCTGCAGTGGGGGAGGGTGGCACAGTGGCCTCACCATCCCTTTTGGGCACCAGGTTCCAGGAGAGCCACAGGGGCAAGTCATCTTTTTTGCTTTTCTGGGCCAAATACATTAAGCGGTATGTTGTTTGCTGTGTTTCAGTGTCTAAGCATCTCAAAGCTGCCTATGTATAAGAGCCCTCTGACCGGGAGGGAAGGTCCCTCCCGAGCGGGTTCCCTGCTCACATGTCCTCGTTTTCCCACTCCCGAGCACTGGGTTTGGCTGCCATCCCGCAGCCCTGGAACTGGCTCAGTTTGGGCTTTCTGCGGGTCATTTATGGACCGTGCGAGGCCCCGGCGGCCGCCTGGGAGGTAGGAGCGGGGGATCGCTGGCTGCCCGGCTCGGGGCATTAGGACCCGGAGGTGCTGAGCGGAGGAGGCTGAGCCCCCCCCGCTGCCGTCCTCGCTGCCTCTGCGGCTCCTCAGCTCCTTCAATGGTGACTGGCTACCTGCCGCCCGGGCTGGCAGCCGCAGGGAGAAGGCCTCGCTAGGACCCCTTCCCGGCGGCTCCATGGCATCGCCCAGGACTATCACCATCGTCGCCCTCTCGGTGGCCCTGGGGCTCTTCTTTGTCTTTATGGGGACCATCAAACTGACCCCTCGGCTCAGCAGAGATGCCTACAATGAGATGGTGAGTAGGGGTGCGTTAGGGCTCTCTCCCCTCAACCTTGCGGCAGGGGTACAGAGAGGGTGACTGCTCTGGAGCCCTGAGCGATGGGGGGGGGAGAGGGGAGAAGCTTCTCTGTCTCCTTATTTGATGGACACGGAGAGAAACAAATAATACGCAGTGCCGAGGATATCGTGGCTGCCCTCGCCCGGGCTCCGTCTGAGCCTGGCCATGGAGAAACCTCTTGTGGGCAAGGACTGGGAGGGGAGGCGAGGAGGACAGGGCAGCACAGCACACCAGTGCCTGCAAAGGATGGGGACACAAGGGTCTCTGAAAAGAACATGTAGCAGGCAGGTACAGCTGGACTGGGCGTAGGAAGAGCAGATGCCTGCTTTGGCAGCCAAATGATCATCCTCAAAATTCTGTGCTTTAAAGCAAGGATAATGACACTGACTGTCCCCACCTCACCAGACTTGTGCAGGATTAATGACTGTGAAATGCTTTGATATTCTTAGCTGGCAGAAGAAGATACTATAGCGTCACCTTATTATTCTCTTCAGCCTGGGAAATGAACCTCTCCTCCTCTTGCCCAATGGGAAAGGGGTGTCAGGAAGAAGTCACTGTGTGCATTTCTCAGCTGGTGAGCCCGTTTGTACTCCTCTCTGCCCAGGGCCAACCCTGCTGCAGAGCTTTGCTGCCTGCGAGCTGCAGGCAGACAAGGGACTGGCTGCTATGTTTTGCTTCCTTGTCTATGTTTGTTTATTCTCCTGCCACCTGCTCCCCGCCCCCCCCCCCCCCCCCTTATATTTATTGCAGTGGCTGAAAAGCATTGATATAATTTTTGTGCCCCTAAAAAATAGTGCTGGAAGTTTCCAGCACGTTCTGTTCTCTCCCTTTGCTCCACCTGCCCAGCTGCTTTTCCGTAGCTCTCAAATAACATCTGAATCGCAGTGCCTCGTCTGCAGCCCAGCACGGGGATCTCGCAGAGAAGAATCACCAAGAAGTAACTCGGGAGCAAGAAACTGAGATAAAATGCCCAGAAAACAAAGCTCTTAGGCTTCTGCTACATAAGGGACAGAAAAAAAGCACTGAAACTTTAGAAGCATTGCAAAAGCCTTGCTTTGTAAAATATTTCACTTCTCTGTCCCTTTCTGCTTTGCCAAGTCAGGCCTACAGGTAGGAATGATCTCCATTTTTACAAAGAGACAGCAGAGGTACTCGGATATTATACAGCACCATCATTCTTAATAGCCCATATTATAACATGTTCAGGGCTCATTACACTTGCATGCTTTTGCTGTGCTGCATGCCAGGGTGGTCTGTCATGTAATGGAGACAGTGAAAACCTGATCTTGCCAATCAGTAAGCATGGCTTCATGCCCCAAGCAAATGGAGAACCTCTGTTAGCTACCTACAGCACAAAACCTGCAGTTTTTCATTCTGCAAAAAACAGACACACTAGTTGGTCTATTAAAATACTTAAAATACCAGAGTACTCTAGGACATGCTGATAGAACATTTCTTTAAAAAGCTGTATTTTTCACAAGTGTTTAAAAACCTCCCCTCAGAGCATTTTATTCACTGAAGGCTTAAAATGCATCTTTACAATGCATACACTTAAGAGTAAATGTGTCATGAAGTCTTCAATTATTTAGTAGCAAAAATGACAGCGCTGTATATTTTTTAACCACATGTGAAGTGTCAGCTCTTCTTAGAAGGAAGCAGCAAAATTTACAGGGAAGTGGGGAAGTTCTGTGTGCCTGTAGTGCAGGTTTCCAAAATCACATGGAAGTAAATCTACAGTCTGATCAGTGCCTGCGGGAGCTGAACAACTCTGTGCCTGAGATTCAGCTTCCATTTCCCTCTCCCTGATTAGAAAGCAGAGAACACAGTGGCAAGAATGTCTGCAGGGATACTATACTCGAGTGTAAGTGGAAATAATTTCAGTGCCTCCGATAACTAGGAGCTTTATTAAAATATAAAGGAATTCCTTGATTGAAAAAGAAAAAAACCCAAACAAAACCAATAAGCCCATGAGTAGCTAATGTTCAAATGCAAGAACCTGACCATGTGTAGGGACAGAGGTGGTTTCTTCCCTGAAACAATGAGGCGGCTGTATAAGGAGACTGAGTCTTGCAACTTAACACTGCTTCTAAAATCCTGAATAAACCAGGGAGCAAAGGACATCAAATGTCAGCTTGCTTTCATCTGAGGAAAGAAAGTATCATAAAGGTATGTAAGCACAGGACAGGGTTGGTGAATCTCAGCTTTCATGTAGAGTCTCATGCTGAGATTGTACTGCCCATAAACACTGGGATATTGTTAAGTTGCTTTGAGGTAGAAAGAGACTTGGGTTTTTACTTACTGTGCTTTGGCTTTGCAGGGACTAGGTGTGTTATTTAATTATAAAGGACGAGCTACTCTTAGAGGGAGGTACTTTTTTTTAACAACATAGTTCTGCGTTGCTTATTCTAGCAATTGTAACTTCAGATTTCAGAAGGTGCACCTGGCCTGGTCCTAGCTCCAAAGATGGGTGCTGGCTTGCACAACTGTTTGCCAGTGAGGAGACAACAGCTTATAAAGGGGGAATTGCAGGTTGATGGTGTTAATATCCCCCCAACAGAAGCTTTAGGGGTACAGGTTGGATATTGCGTCAGAGGGGTCTGCGATGATTGAAGTGACCTTTAGGTCATATTGCACATCAGCCTATTTCAATGGAAGTCACCTTTGCCTTTACTTTCTCACGTTATGGTGTTCTACACTATTACTGCTTGATTTCAGAAACGAGCATACAAAAGCTACGTGCGGGCCCTCCCCATGCTAAAGAAGATAGGAGTCAGCTCCATCCTTCTCCGCAAGAGCATTGGTGCCCTAGAAGTGGCGTGTGGCATTGTCATGACACTGGTGCCTGGTCGCCCCAAAGATGTGGCCAACTTTCTCCTCCTCCTCCTTGTGCTGGCTGTGCTCTTTTTCCACCAGCTAGTGGGGGATCCACTCAAGCGTTACGCCCATGCCCTAGTCTTTGGGATCCTGCTTACCTGTCGTCTGCTGATTGCCCGCCAGCCCGAGGAGCAACTGCCAGAAAAGAGGATCCTGTCAGTGAACGGGGATGAGCAGCCACTCATCCATGAAGCAGCTCCCGAGAAAGGCAAAATGAAGGTATCCTAGTTGAGTGCATGTGAGAAATACGGACCCTCGAGGCAGCTCTCTCCAAAATCACCCAGAAAATTTGTTTTTTATTTACCTATTTATATTTTTTGTCTGTCTAAATAAAGTTGCACTTGAGGTCTGAGAGGCACATGGTATGTCTACACTGTAGTCTTGCTTTTGCTGCTGCCCTGTAATGTAGAAAAATACAAGCTAGCTTTCACCAGGACAGCTTGGAGGCAGCTAGCAGCCTGGCTGGAGTAGTGCTGGCCTCAGCAGGAGCTGCAAAACCAGCCGGAGAGCACAGGCAAAGCCTTGGGCAGGTGGTCATGCTAACTCAGCAGTGGGGAGATTAGTCCCCGAGCGTCAGCCCCGAGCCCCACGGCAGCTGGGACCCAGCCTGGATGCACTTCTGCTACGTGGCACTTGTAGCAACAGTGGCTGGGTAGAACATAACCAGTGTCCCTGTGCTCGCTTGTGCAGCCCCATCCACAAATCTACGTCTCCTTTTCCATTGTCAAGGGGGGGAAGGACCCTACCGAGCATAAAAGTGCTGTTTGCTGTGTTTGAGAGAGGGATCCCTTAGCCTCCTTTGCTGCCTCTGTGCCCAGCCCTTTCTTTGGACTGCTTATCCAGGGAAAACATGGGATGTGCTATTTGCATCTTCCTTGATTTCCACACTTTGCAGAGGCTCTGAAACTGGGACAATAGCCTGATAACAGTAATTTTTGCCGGCTTCACATGAGGGAATGGCATCTCCTTACCCTTCTTGGCAGAGAGTAAGGATCCCTGGTGAGGGGATGGGGAGCAGAACTGCCCAAAGAACTCCAAAATATCTGTCTGCTGTTGGCAAGTAGCATCATGCTCCCTATTTACCTGCAAGAAAAAAAATCCCCTTTTCCACGACTACCACAACTTTATAGAATTGTCGGTTATTGCTGATAGATGAGGGTCTGAACGTTTCCAGGTACCTCATTGTTCATCCCACATACAGCTTCGGTGAGCTGGGGGATGTCCTGTCACCAGAGCCTGAATCCCTGTGTGTTGTGTCTGAAATCTTAGAGTGTCATAAGAAGCATGTTACCTCTGGGTTTGTTTGGTTTTTGATGTCTGTCTGTTTTCAGTTTTTCCTTATTTTCTTAATTATTCATGAAAATAAACTTTTTGAAATTTGGAGAAAAATGTCTTGACAGAAACAAATTTCTTTTTTGAGAGACACATCTGGAAATATTTCTCCTGTGCTCAAACACTGCACAGAATGGGCAGAATCATGTCAGGGGAATTTCAGAGAAAGACAAGATGATGTAGGGTGGAAGCCATCTAAACACTACAGGACTGGATATTAATAACCACAGGCATTTAAAGAGATGTTTGAACATTTTCATGAAACAGTCTCAGATAAATTTCTGCTTAGTACAATGTGGCAGCAAGAAAAGATATTAAAGCTTCAGGAAAATGTCAGTATCTCTATAAAAATTGATGATGGATGTTCATATGCAGTATATCCGGTTTTCTTAAGTTTGCTACTGAAACAGATGTAGTCCCAAATATATATATGCTGAAAAATCCTCCTCTTAGAGCCTCAAAGAGTGACTTAATTATCTCTTATCAGTTGTGCATCCTGAACAAAGGCCACTTTTGTTAGACAATCTCTCGTCTTTACAGACTACCTCAAGGCCATCCCAAATGTATATAGAATCTGCTCTACTTCCATCTGCCGTGCCCTGACTGGAGTTTAATTAATCACTTTTAAATTCAAAACCAAAATACCACCAACTCAAAACCACATCATGATGGGTATTCCTACACAAAGTACTCGTAACTGAATTGCTGCAGCCTTTGGGCCAGCTGCCCCTCACACGTGCATCTAACTCGGTAAGCTTTTGGAAACGTGTATTTATCTTTTGTAATGTTCTTCACCAAAACCTGTATAGATGCCGTAATAATAAAGTATCCCACATAGCAAAGCTCATCCCTGCAAAAACTTCAGACTGTAAGTGAATTCTGAGGAATGTCCCCATCCCTTCACATTTGCAATAGTATGAGTTACTGAGCCACAGCAGGGGCTACATGTGCTTTATTACCGAGGAAGATAAGACTCTTCTGGAGTCCAGCAACAAGAATTCTGTGTTTATCAATATTGGGCTGACCTCCATCATTGCCCCCCAGCATTAGCAAACTATTTTTGGACTCCCAATCACCTTCGCTTGCTAGCGAAGATAAGGCGCCAAGAACTGATCTAGTCCTTTTGCAAGACGACGATGCTAATTTAGGTGTGTGTCCCCCCCTGCTTCCGCGTTATTTTTTTCTCTCCAAGCCCATGATTTAATTCCCGTCAGCCTCATCCACTCGCAGCCACCTTCTAGCGCCCGCGTTTCCCCGCCGCACCTGGCTGCGGGCAGGGGTTTGCCAGAGGCGACGGGCAGAGCTGCGGCCTACCCTGAGGGCTCACCGACACCGCCCGCGGCACCGCAGGGCCTGCCCGGGCCCCTCCGCCTGCCTGTTAAAAGCGGGATGAAAAGGAGCACTGCCTGCCTGCGGCCGCCGCTCCTCAGTTCCCAACCTTAATGCCCCCCTCCCCGCAGCCGGTTCCGGCTGGGCCTCCGGGCCTCCCCCCCGCGGCCCGGCCCCCCGCCGCACGCACACGCACGCACGCACGCACGCACACACGTACACACGCATGTGCACGCACACGCACGCACGCACGCACACACGTACACACGCACGTGCACACACGTACACACGCACGTACACGCGCATGCAGACATGTACGCACACGCACGCACTGCGCATGCGCGGGAGGAGGAGGCGGCGGCGGCGGCGGCGGCGCGGCCCTGCGTGGCGGGCATTGCGCATGCGCGGGGCGCGGCGCGGAGGTTTGAACTGCGGGACGGTTGGAGCCGCGCTGGCAGGAGGTAACCGGGACTGTGGATTGGGCCCCGCGGCTGGGGGCCCTTCCCCGGGGCGGGGGGTCCTTGCCGCCGCTCCTGGGGCCTCGGGGTCGGCGTGCCTGGGCGCGGCGGTGGGGCTGGGCCGGCAGGGCCTCGGCTCTATCCGTTCCCTTAGGCCTGCTCCCCGCGCCGGCGGACAGAGCACTAGCGAGGGCTCTGCGGGGGCGCCCAGGGGAGAGCTGGAGGGGAAGGGGGGGTGTGTGTCGGCTGGGGAGGAGGGGAAGGGGTGTTCGTGCCAAATATCCCTGTGGAGGTGACTAGTGCTGAAGAGCTGTGCAATGGAGGGCTCGCGGGTGGCGACAAGTGGCCTCCCAGCCAGTCTGTTTAGCTCTGCTTTAAGGTCTGGTGGCGCTCTCTTCCCCATCAAACCTTTCTGGTAGAATTCCTGCAACGCAAAAGAAAAAAAACCAACAGGTAGAGCGCGTTCTAAGCGATCTGAGAAAGCTGTCGTACCCCAGTGTGGTAACCGAGGACTGTTAGCTCGGCCTGTTTCCTGAACATCTTACAGTGTGCTGAGGTGATTCGGGATGTAACAAGTAAGATTCCAGCTTTCTGCAACTCTTACGTGTCAGCCTAGCTCATGCCAACCTAACCTTGCTGTAGTTGCTATCAGGAATTTTCACTGTTTTGAAGCATCTCAGTTATTCTTAGTGTCTGTCATGTAAAGCATCTTTGTGGGAGTTCTGTTGTGCTTGGTGTTGCCCTTTAATACCGAGGGGTACATTTTACCTGAAGTCAGGAGATTTTGTTTGTAAACATGAAAACCCTGTGTGCCTACATCAGTGTGTGTTTCAGAGTTCTTCACGTAGCTAGCCAGAGATTTGTTCTTGGTATGCTGCACGGGGAAGTTAGTGACAAACCTATAGGAAAATAGGGATGATTCTAACATCTTAAGGAAGTGAGAGCTGAAGAGGGAGTATGAACTGAAGATCATTCTGGTTTATTGTGTCAGGAAAACTGGGAAGCAAACAATAGGCTTTCCAGCAATCCAGGGACATGCATGCATACTCTACCAAATCCAGGAAACTGTAGCAAAATTCCACGTTTTGTGGGTAAAAGATTGATGTCTCCAGCATACTGAGGAGAAAATGCCACTTTTAATGGTTGTATTTGACCCAGAGCTAGGCAGTTTTGCAGTGTTGGTAGCTCTTGTGCTTCAGTTGGAAGTTTGAACAAAATTTCACATTTTTTTCAATCCTAGCTACTGGGTAGAAAGGCTGCAGAAGAATTTAATTTTGGTAAAATAGGAAGGTAAGTGTTGCTATGATCCTCTAAAATCTGTACGTTACCTTGCAGGAAATGATGACCTGTTGACTGATTACACTGTCATATACAATACAAGGAATGAAACTGATAATACACAAAATAAACTCAGAAGAAAATTGATGATTGTGTTTTGCTAACTTTCTGTTTGTTAATTTTTGGATCAAAAGACTATATAAAATTTTATCAGATAATTTTTTAATTAAAAGGAGTTTGTGTTTTAGTTGTGAATTTTTTCCCCCTTTTTTAATGAAACAATGGAGTTTTGATACATTGTTATCTGTGTGTCTTCTGAGTATATTGTCTGATCTTTTTGAGGGCTCTAAGTTATTTCCTCTGAAGTTACTCTGTTATGTTATACAGAATCCCCCTAAAATCTGTTTGTCAGGAAAAGAAATTTTTCTTTTCTTGCAGGGAATTGGCTCTCTGATGTTCTTCAGCTGTTGGAGGTTGATCTATTTTCTTGCCCCTTCGTAATGAAGGATTGGAACCCACATGACAAATGAGTAAAATTCTCCAGTCTCAGCTGGGAGTCTGAAAAAATGCAGCGAAGACAGAGTTCTAAGACCCCAAAGCAGCCCCTGCAAGGTCACCGTAAAAATCAGACTGATCTCTCTGCATGGCGAAAAGGAGGGAGAATTGACCCTGAAAAAAGTGTCCAGAATCATCAAACTCCTAACAGTCAGAAAAATGACAGACAGCAAGACTCTCTTGAGCAAGCTTTGTGCTACTTTGAGAAAGGTAAGAGCAGTTTTAAAGTTAGCTATGTAGGATTGAAAAAATAACTGAATTCTTAATAATAGTAATAATAAAAACATCTAATTTTGCCTGCTGTTTTTCCCTCTTTAATGCCTGAGCTCTGTAATATTTCTTTAATGTCTTAAAAGGTTTTCCCCTTTCTGTTACTATGTAAAGAACCCTGCAAAAAGGAATATCTGTAGAGACAGTTCAGAGAAGTTTAAAATGGTTTGTTTGCAGTTCAGAAGTTGTTTTATCCTTGTGTTTGTCATCTTTTTTTTTTTCCTAACTAGTTCAAGATCGTGTTTCACTGAAAAAGAACAGTGTTCTGCAGAAACACTTGGCTACTGTGGAAAGCATTGCCCTGCAGAGAGGCTTACCCCCTGAAGGATTTGATGTATTGCTAAACGTGGCACTCAGTGGCAAATTTGGTAAAGTGCTTATATACTGCTAGTGTGTCTTCTGTGAATGTCTTTTTCCCCTCTAATCAAATCTGCTTGACATAATGTGCTTATGGTGACTGTATTCTTAGGTACTTCAGCGTAAAATTAGTCTTTCTGGCATGCTTCAGTGTAGTTTCTGAGTTCATGTTAAAAATAATCACAGTTTTTGCTACAGGGGAGTGATATCCATAAAAATATGATGGCTTGTTACAAATATTTTTTGAAAAGCTCATTTCCTTTGTCCATAATTGCAGGTCTCTGAAAGGCTTAAAGTGTATCCTTAGCAACCATTGTGTCTTTTCCTTGTTTGTAACTGTTTGTATAGGTTTCTTTTTCCCAAGATCAAAATAGTTGAACAAACTGACATAGTTGTATTAGTGAAACGTCCTAAAATTAAAATGTCATCCTAACAATCAATTCAGCAGTGTCAGTGCAGCCCCTCATGCTGCTTTCTTAGAAATAGTGGCCACCGTTTATACTTCTAAATAATATTCAGTGAAAAAAAGCACTTAAACTTGCCCCTCCTTCCAACCCAAGAGCAACACACAGGATTCCTCATTATGCAAGCAGTTTAGTGTTTTTCTTGATTTAAAATTACTAGTTTATCTTCAGAACACTAATCTGCGGATGTTTGGCTGACGGTCATATACTCTTTTGCCGAAGGAACTGGTTGATTAATATTACCAGAAATTTGTTACTTCTGGCTGTTTTGCCAAGAGTTCAAAGGCTATTTCAGTACTAAAATACTCAATATTCCGTTTTCTTTCTTTAAGCTGGAGAGAAATATTTCTCATAATTTTTTGAAGTATAGGTAAGTCACTCCCAGATTCTTGTGCACTGATACTTTAAGCACTAAAGCTCAATAATCTTGTCCACAGGGATTTTGACCTAAGCTGCAAAACCATATCAAGGAACCTGGTACATGACCACCATCTTATTTAATATTTTTTGTTTTCCAGCTGATACAGTGAACACTTGTTTACTGAAGAGCCTGGTTCCAGCCTCAGTAATACCAGAAAGTTCTATCATTTCATCTGTGTCTTGGCTGTGCGTTGGCAAATGCTCAGGCAACATTCAGGTAACTTAAGAAATGTTTACAGTACTTATTGCTTTCTGCACAGGAATGATAAGGACAGATTATTTGCAGGAAGCAAAAATCCTGAGGTTTTAATGTACTGAGATACTGTCATTTAGAAAGATTGGCAGACACCCCCATTGCTGGAACGGCAATGGGAACTGAGGAATACTTCTGAAGTGTGAGTGGAAATTTGCACAGTTCCTACTTGTCTTGTATCTCTGAATTCCTTAGGAATGATTTTTCCACCAACATTTCTGTGAAATACTTCAGCTATGCCAAGGCATCCTTCAGAGCTTCAGCAAGGTGTCCCTTAGGTTCTGTGTATCTTGGCTGTGGCAACATGTCTTCACGTTAGCAAAACAGTCTTTTTTTTGTCTTCATGTAGTCTGCTCAAAGGTTTACATCATAGAATCATTTAAGTTGGACTTTTAAGATCAAGTCCAACCATAAGTTTAACACTGCCAAGTCCACCACTAAACCATGTCCCTAAGCACCACGTCTACACATCTTTTAAATACCTCCAGGGATGGTGACTCAACCACTTCCCTGGGCAGCCTGTTCCAATGCTTGACAACACTTTCAGTGAAGAAATTTTTCCCAATATCCAATCTAAACCTCCCCTGGTGCAACTTGAGGCCATTTCCTCTCGTCCTATCGCTTGTTACTTGGGAGAAGAGACCGACCCCCACCTTGCTACAACCTCCTCTCAGGTAGTTGTAGAGAGTGATAAGGTCTCCCCTGGGCCTCCTTTTCTCCAGGCTAAACACCCCCAGTTCCCTCAGCTGCCTCTCATAAGACTTGTGCTCCAGAACCTTCACCAGCTCCACTGCTCTTCTTTGGACACGCTCCAGCCCCTCAATGTCTGTCTTGAAGTGAAGGGCCCTTGGATCATATCTGAGGGGTAGCAGATATTCAGAACTGAGCTGCTTTTTCCATTCTGATATGGCAGTTGGTGCTTTTGCCAGGCTTTCTTCCACAGCTGAATTATCCCTGCACTGTTCACCTGTAGCTATCTTGGTTGCCCTTGAGAGTGGTATGTATCCTTAATGATTGTGTCTCTTAAATTGGCTAAGGACTGGTCTGTCTTGCCTTTGCCCATCACTTAATGTTATATGGCTTTTTTCCTATCTGCAGCTGCTTTTTTTAAAATGGCTGATCACAGTGTTTGACTTCATTGATCACAAGGAACAAATTCATGCCCTCTATGGTTTCTTCTTTTCCTTCCTGCAAGATGAGAAGATGGTAAGGAGAGCTGAAGAATATATGAAACGGACAAAATAAACCTAAATGTTCATTAGTAGTATGCATATGAATGCTAGAACTAGTCTGGAATAGCTGTTGGTTAGAGAACATTTTCTGATGGCTGGAATTTGTTTTCTTTTTTTTCATTTTGTGTTCTAAGATTGCTGAATCTAATTAGCATTTAGATTCAGAAACAGGGAAGTACTGTACGATTATTTTAGTTTCAGTGCTGTGGTCTGGTTGTTTAAACATTTTTCCAAGAATTGCTATTTTGCATCAGAGGGACAGTATATTCTCTCTAAATTCCCAAGATTAACTATGACGCTGCAGTCTCTGGGGTTGCCTTTGATGCCAGACATCAGCAAGTGAAGTCTCCCGCTCCTGGGGAGAAACTGGCTTGCATACCTTGGGCAAAAAAACCCCCAACTTTTAGGGCAATGTTTATTTAAAGGTGAAAAACTAAATGCTGTTCTAATTAATTGATTTGAAATGTAGCTTAAATAAGAACAAGCAATCAGGAGATTTCTGCTATAGGGCAGCTGTAAAATCCAGCTGCTGGAATATTGAGGTGTTTGGATTCAGTTTGTATTAAGATGATCTTGGCAGTCATATTAAATATGAAATTGTTAATATTCTTTCAGTTTAGGATATTTTGTGGTTAAAACTTTTAAAGCTCCCAAAGTTCTGAGTTATATTTCTTGCAAAGTTTTTAATGGTTTTAGGTTAACATTAGTTATAATCTTTTCATAAAACTGGATTTAAGTTATTGTTTAAAATAGTATTTCCAGGCATGATGGGCTAATTGGAAGTGCACCAGGGTTGGTGTGAAACTGATTAAAGACCCTTACAACCTCAACTGTAGTTAGAAGGTCTAATAAATTATTTTGATTCAAAGGTGCCTTTCTGTTTGAAAATGTAATTGTGCTTTCACTGCTGACTCCTGAAATATCTAGATCATGTTCCAAAAATCAAGATCCAAGCTCACTGCGGAGCTTGATTACTATAGGGCGTGCTTGTAGAGCAGATAATGTTTCTAAATAAAACTGATATGTGACATGTAAAAAACCATGCTGCTTTCCAAGGGAGGTAGGGTATGCTCTGCCCCAGTGGGCATGCAGAGATAACTTGAGGCAGCCAACTGAGTGAAACTCTGAAGCCTATCCTGGTTAGCAGTCTGCGCCCGCAGGATAGTTCATTGCTGCCTCTTCTTTGCAGTGCCCCTATGTCTGCCACCTGCTCTACCTGCTGACCAGGAAAGAAAATGGTGAGTCTATCCAATGGTGTGAGATGGAATACTGTTTTGTTTCTTATTCTGTTTGCTGGCATTGTCTTTTCTTCCAATGGAGCTAATACAATGACTAGCCAATATATTGCTTTTAAGGCAATGAAGCATGAGTAGTAGTTAAGCCTGATTTGTTTAACACTTTCTGAATTGGAAACCTGTCTGTTAGCCTAGAAATAAGTCTGATTCATTCTGCTTGCGTTGCAGAATCACTGGTATAATAAAAGTGATATTGCATTTTTCCTTAAATGTCTGATACAGTGGTTTTTTAATCCATTGTGTTTGTAATTTTATTTCCAGTCAGGCCTTTTCGGATTAGGAGACTGCTTGACCTCCAAGCAAAAATGGTGAGTTTATTTCAAATCTTGTGGAGTTTGAACTGCGGTTAATAATGCAATTTGTAAGACTAACATCTTTACAGGATAGAGAAGAGTGGCTGGTGTCTCGGGACAGGGTTAGACTTGGAATTGGAGGTTGTAGTCTGTAACATCAGGGCTTGTCTTGCATATGCATCCCTAATTTGCATTTGTGTTTTGTGAGCACATGCAATGGCATGCACAAAGCCATACGTTTTATGGCTAGATGTGGTAAAATCTCTAAAGCAAGGGGCAGCTTCATTTATCTGTTACCATCTTCAATTTTCTATTCATCTTCCTTTTTCAAGTGGTATAAAAGATGATTGAGAAATATAAGATTGTAGAGGATCTTGCTCCCTTTCTTGTAAGAAAGAACTAGTTGTAGTAACATGTTTTTGGAGCATTTAGACAGCAGAAGACTATTTTTCATAGTTTTGATTAAATTCCTTTTTATTAGGTATGACTACAGAAAGTTTCTTCTTCAATCCCTGTATTTCATTGGCACAGTTTCTGTTCTTCCTTTCATTTTCAGTTGTTCATCTATGGTTACTTACTGATATGTAGCTTTAGAAAGCTTTTAGTGATCACTGGGTTGTTTTTTTTGTTCTAGAAGACAGTATTTAGTTTCTATATTAAAAACATATCCCACATGTTTTCCCTCTTGTTCTGCTATTTGACAGGGGATGCAGTCTCATCTGCAGGCTCTACTATCACTTTACAAACTCTTCTGTCCTGAGCTTGTGACCATAACCCTTCCTGGGAAAATGAAGGTAAGGAATTGGATTTAATCTATTCGGAACCAGTACTTATGACAGTATTTGTACTGAGCTTTCCATTTATCTATTGCGTGATTTGGTGCTGAAGATTAATTCTATTTTCTCTTTTCACTGAGTAAAATCAGGTTTAGATGAGGATTCTTTGCCTTCGATTTGTTTCGTCTTCAGCACAATGAGACAATTTGTAATGGAACGGCATCTACCTTTATCCTTATGAGGATGACTTTAATCCTCCATTTGGTGTTCTTGCTGGTTTTGACTTGTTTCACATAATGTTAAGTTCTTCGGGAAATAAACTGTCCTGTAGATGGGTCAGGGCAATCCTGTGCAGAAATTCAGGCTGGGCAATGAGTAGATTGAGAGCAGCCCCAAGGAGAAGAACTTGGGGGTATTAGTAGATGGAAAACTGACTGTGAGCCAGCAATGTGCGCTCACAGCCCAGAAAGCCAACCGTGCCCTGGGCTGCATCCAGAGCAGTGTGGACAGCAGGTACAGGGAGGGGATTCTCCCCTTTGCTCCGCTCTCATGAGGCCCCCCCTGCAGTGCTGGGTGCAGCTCTGGGGGCACCAACATCAGAAGGACACGGACCTGCTCGAGCGGGGCCAGAGGAGGCCACGAAGATGCTCGGGGGGCTGGAGCACCTCCCCTGTGAGGACAGGCTGAGAGAGTTGGGGGTGTTCAGCTGGAGAAGAGAAGGCTCCGGGGAGGCCTTAGAGCGGCCTCCCAGGACTGAAAGGGGCTACAGGAAAGGGGGGAGGGACTCTTGATCAGGGGGTATAGGGATAGGATGAGGGGTAACAGTTTTAAATTGAAAGAGGTCAGGTTTCAATTAGATATAAGGAAGAAATTCTTTACTGTGAGGGTGGTGAGAGACTGGAATAAGTTGCCCAGAAAAGTTGTGGCTGCCCCCTCCCTGAAAGTGTTGAAAAGCTGGTCTAGTGGAAGGTGTCCCTGCCCACAGCAGGGGTGTTGGAGCTAGATGATCTTTAAGGTCCCTTCCAACCCAAAACATTCTATGATTTGTACAAGGCATTGTCCAAATTGCTGACTTTCTCAAGCACAAATAACAATGGAAGTCAGTCAGTATCTTCCCACTTGGAAAGTCTATGTCATAGAAAGAGGAAAAAATGTGGTAAGCTGATTTGTCAGAGCTTCAAGATAACAGCAAAAAATATGACTCTGCTTTTAGAGGGGCCTATGTGTATGCTTAGCCCTTTGACAGAGTAGAATATATGTAGCAGAAACTGAATATATAACAGAAAATAGCAGCAGGCAAGACCTAAATTCTGCAACAAATTTTCTCTCAATACTTCAGTGGTATAGATTTAGGGTTTGGTTTTGTTTTGTTTTTTTAGAAGAGAATTTATATGTAGGCAAGTTGTGTTTCTATAAAAGAAAATTTGTTTTAATTCCATCTGCTTTGTGTACTTCACTCTATAAATTCATAGTTTGCATTGTGCTGCATAGTCATCTGTTAGAGAATTAAAATTTTTTGGTATGCACAGAAGTGAAGTAAGTAACTAGCAACTAAACCCCAAATATGTCTTTGGCTGTTTTTATGAACATGCTGTGTTGACTTGTATTGATTACCTAGGACCAAAACAATGTGAATGCTTTTGTGATGGCTTGGCACTTGACTGGGATTTAAAGACTGATTGCAACTCAAGTGACAAAAAATAAGTTTTGTGCAGAAAAGGTGTTGGGTTCATTTTTCCAGTTTTTTCTTTAGCTGTAGTATCTACATTAATTAGAACAATTCAATGAATAATCAAATTCTCAGTTTGGGTATCACTGATGCTGAGTTTGGGAAGCTTTCCTAGTAACTTGCGTAAATATACCTTGGCCATATTTTATTTTAAATGTATACTTAGGATTTACTGTATGAATTGATGACTGATCTGAATGAGGGTTATAAATCAGAAGTGTTGGAGAGCTCTTCTGAAAAACTGAATATCATTTCAGAAGAAAATAAAAGCATAACTATTCAATTATTGTCAAAAGGTAATGAAACTGAGGAATGACAGGAGTTCTGTGCTGTGAAAACCTAGCCTCTTGGTCTGTCAGGCAGAGCTGAGTGTATATACACCATTGTGGAGACATTTATCAGAATAGAAACTGATCTTCCTGTCACTTTGTCTTAGTTTGGCTTCTTCCATAGACGTCTGGTTTATGTTTTCAGACTTACTTCAAGAATTCAGAGGGCCCATGGAAAGCAGCAATCAATGCAATCAGGCAAAGAAGCCAGGGCAACTCTCCACTGTCCCAGCCACTGTTTTTAGGCACAGCTCAACCTCAGTCACGAAAAAGGGTAGGTTGTGGGCCTGAAGTAGACCCTAGAAGGGGCCAAGTAGCCGGTTTTGTTATGAATATTGGCAAATAATGGGGCTTGGACTTTATTTCAGCACTGGGAGGGGTGAAGTAGCTATATAGAAATGCAGCATTCCCATTATAATGAAAGCATGGATACCTTTTCTGCAAAACATGGTCTTTATGGGAGCACTAGTCACAAGTGCACTTCATTGCATTGGAAACAGTCATTGCTATTCATGTTTCTTTTCTACAGAAATGGAATACACAGTTGTTTATACCTGCAAGCAGTACAAACAGAAATAATTTAGAACAGGACAGGGGAAAGAACCATGTTGACTTGTACAGTACAAATAAGTCTTTTCCAGTGGAGCAGCTGCAGACCTTTCCTCAGCTCCTAGAAAATATCCACCATCTGGAGGTGAGTTTCAAAAAGGTCTCGGTAAACTCAGAGTGTTTTGAGAGATCAAAGGATATTTATTCCTCGATGCCCTGTTTATATGTGAATAGTGTGTGGGCTACTTAGTTCTAACAGAGCATCTAGTCCTACCTGAGGGTGATGAATGAGTCCTGGTGATGGTCTTGCTGCCAGTAAAAGGATTGGACAACTCTGATAGAATGAGATTCTCTGGCAATTTGCTGATGTAAATACTGAATAACTATTTTTTTATTGATTTCTCTTGCAGTTTCCTTCCCAGATGGGTTCTGTGCTAACAAACCCCTTATTGCTTCACTACATGAATTGCATCAAAGATGAATCTGTTTACCTGAGGCTCAATTACTGGATGGGCCAGACTCTTCAGGAGGGTAGGAACTTGGTATTCTCTTGCATGGTAGGGAGGTAAAGGATGTCTGAGGCTTTTCACCTTTCGATAATGGTACTTGTCTATTCAGATTTATAGTGATAATCACCTAGTGTTGAAATAACTACTGGAGGAGAACTGAATTTTGTTTCTGATTGTGCTTATTCTTGCTGTGTTTACATTCAAATACAGTATTTTCTCCTGTTTAGAATGCACCTGGTGTGTGGCTGATAACCAATACGAAGATGAATTCAAGGAATTCCTAGAAACTGTCTACAAGACAGAGTGTTTCTTGCAGGTAAGTGCCTGCTTTGTGAAATAAAGGGTTTCACGAAGTCTTCCCTTAAAGTACTCTTGGGACTTGCCTGTTTCGTATAGTATCTCTGACAAGTGATAGTGTCTCAAGTAATAAAAATAGATATTCCTATAGCAAGTCAGTATTCTGGAGATGGCCTTGTTTTCTGCAGGAAAGATAATTTGAGAATGAAATTGAGAATGATAATTTGAATGTGCTGGTGAATTGTATGGCAGGAGGGGAGGTGTAAGCCTCTTCCTTTCTCCAGGATGAAGTGAGCATGGCAAGGTGCAGGCATATGAGATGAGTTTTTGAATGCTCATCATCTGCTTTGTAGGAGGGATTTTCTTCCTGTGAAGAGTTCCTGTATAAGAGCCTTCCTCTCTGGGATGGCTTCTGCTGCCGATCACAAATCCTCAGACTTGTGAGTTGGATCCCCCTCGGCAGCTTCTCTGGTATGTGTTGCAGATCCTTGGGTGAGGCTGGACAGTGATCTTCAGAGATAGAATTTGTGCACAGATATCATACTGCTTTCTCATTTGTTTCAGAAATGAAGTCACATCTCTATGATCCCCTGGCACAGCTCTTTTTTACATCATCCCTTTACTTTAAGGTAATTTAAGTGAGTATAGTGGCTGTTTACTTCTAGTTGATACTGCTATCTGCCCTTGTGCCAAGTGTAGCAGTCTGAGGGACTGTATAGAGGGTTTCTTTTGGGGAAGTCTGTGCCCAAATGAGAGTAAAATTTATACTTACAACATAACTTCTTTGGGAATTTGAGTGCCTTTGAGATATTTTCTTT
Source organism: Strix uralensis (assembly GCF_047716275.1). NCBI lineage: Eukaryota > Metazoa > Chordata > Aves > Strigiformes > Strigidae > Strix > Strix uralensis. The sequence goes on along the minus strand of NC_133984.1, from coordinate 24,663,981 downwards.
TTCGACTGGAATTAAACTGGGGCACTGGAAATAAAAAGAACTGATAGTACACAAGACAATAGCTGGTTTGTTTTATTGCAATTTTAACTCAGTATTTGAAACTTGCATTCTCCAGGAAAAGCTGTGTGATGCATACATTCAGTTCAAGGGGACATGCAATTATCTCACTGCTCTTTGTGGTCCTGAGAAACTCTTGATGTCTCTCCTTGTACATGTCAATTCTCATGGCATTTTTTGTTTAGTATTATTCACTTATGCAAATTGTCATAAATCTGTTGCATTTTTCCTCTTGCAGTGCAGTGTTCTTGAGAGCCTGAAAGAGCTGTTGCAGAACTGGTTAAATTGGCATGTGATTCATCTGGATTCAGCATCTGACTCTCAAGTCTGTTCTTTGTAAGTTTGTCTGAAATAAATGTAATAGTGTTCTGTGCATTGTTTACTAGTGTAGATACATATTCTAGCCCTATCACCTACCATAAAGACCAACTAGAAGGATAATAATGCTGTAGTGTTTCTGCTACATTGTAAGCTACCTCATCAATCCTGTTCTTTCTCTTTGAAAGTGTTTCTATTGACACTGAAAATCAAAACATCCCAAAGTCAAACTCCTTGTAACACTGATAGCTGGGTCACGTTTGTAATAATGTTGGTAACGTGTTACTGAGTGTATGGAAGAACAAATGCATGTTGCTGAATGCTTGGTGGGGCAGAAAGATAAACTTCAATTTCTGTTTCACCATTTCTCTTTTTTACTGTTTCCAAAGAGGTGTATATACTAATGTTATGTCATATCATTGCTGCAGGAACACCACCCTTTCTGGACTAGTGAATGTGGTGGCTGAACTGATCCAATTTGTTGGGTGGATCTCTACTGTAGCATTGCGTTTGGAAAACAATCCTACTTTCCTCCTGTACTTCATCCTGGATTTCTATGAGACTGTATGTATCCCATTCGTCTTTCAAAATCCCAATACTCTAAGGCTGTTTGCATTTTTTTAAGCTAGAGCACAAAACATCATCTTCATTAGAGTTTGCAGAACTTTGTGATTAAATGCAAGAATGTTCCAAATACTTGGTAGACCTACAGGTGATCACTGCTGCTGTTGCATCCATAGGCATATCTAAATATGCTTCTAGAAAGCGGTTACTCTTAAGTCAGAGGTGAACTGTGGAAGGGGAAGTAACAATATGGCATAACATGCTTTTTCAATGCTAATTTAGAGAAAATAACAATATTCAGTTCAATTTCAAACAACATATCCTGATTTTTTTCCTTAAATGTTCCCTTAAAAAATGCATTTTTTTCCCTAGTTTATACTGTAGACAAACTAAGCAGCATCAAATAGGCCTAAGCCTATTCTCTGGCTTCCTCACATCCTCTCTGCAGATGTGCTTACTGCCATGTGAACTTCAGCCATGCTGTTGTTGCTTCTACAGTTTGGATGAAATTGTGAAGATTTGAAAAAACAATGATAGTTCTGGGATCTGCTTGTAATTAAACTGTTCATTAAAAATGCACAAAACTAATGGGCAACAACATTTGCATAAGACAGTGTGTTTCAGTAAATGCTCATTTTATGGGAATATACAGAGGATCATGCACCCTTTGATTATTGGTGCTCTAGCAGACAACTAGGATTATGTATTCAGAACTCCAGAGATTTCTAAAATCATGCAGCTGAGATATTAAGTAAAGTCTAGATTTCTGAAAATACCAGTAATTCAGTTACGTACAAATATCTGCCTATACCTTACATGGTATAGCTGTAGTGAGGGCAAGAGGAAAGGGGAATGTCTGGCAAACAATCTTTAGTGAAAAGTCTGTTATGAGATTAGGGAAAGGATTCCTAAAACAATTGTTGTGCCTAATTTAACAAAATGTAAAACATTCATCTTCAGGATGGCAGGCTGTCACAGCTTAATTGTTTATGGTCTGAGCTCTAGTAACTAGATATGTGTATTCTTAGACCACTACTCTTCTGAGAATGCTCTTCAGGAAGGTATGCATCGTGCCTTGGGGAACAGCTACTGTGGCCACAGAGGACAGTAATGTCTTAAGCTACAGCAATATTGCTTTCAATTATTTATCCATACTTTAAGACTGTCATTGTAGTTGAAGGTCTTGTTAAATCTGCAGAAATCTTAAAATGTCTTTTTTACTTGAAACTCAACCTTAAATTCTAAACGTGAGTCTGATAATAAACCCATGTTTTATGGCCATATCATCTCTTCTTGGAGTAAAGCTTTATCGTGTGCTCATGCAGTTCCAGTAAGATCAAACAGAAAGATTTAATTTCCCACTTGGAAGAGATGTACGGTCTGTTTGGCGCAAGGTCAGGTCTAGCACAATCCCAGCTACGTATGTCAGAATGATCTAAAAAATCAGAAACAAATGGCTGCTGCTTTTTTACAGGAATCTGGGTAGATTTGACTCTCTAAGTAACCATGTCAAAACATATGGTACACCTAAATGGTTGAAGCAGAGACTGAGATGTGAACTGGTGAATATGTCTCATCCTGAGAAGAAAATAAATGGGATTACTTCACCCTGGCCTTTCCTCCTAGGTGAAGTTGATGGAGCTGGCTGGAATGCAGTGTCATGCTCTCTTTTGCTCTTAGACACTTCAGGGTTTGTTAATGGCAGTAATCTGCATGGGTGCATTCTTGCAGGTGTGTGACATGTATCTGAGGTACAGTCTGCCTTTGCTGATAATGCCTCCTGCTGGAGTCTTCTACCCGGCGCTTCTCAGCATGGATTCTGTCAGCTTGAATCAGCTCTGCTACATTATGTACAGGTACTACAAATGGTGTGGGCTGTAGGGACTCCTTGTCTTATCTTTCAGTCTTTTGGAAATGAAATGACTTTGGTGTAAAATCTGAAATCTACTTTTTCTTACCATACAAGGCAAAGGTGAAAGTTCCAGCTGTGCCCAACTTTCATAACAAGATTTTATATCTGTAGGTCCTACTCTCTTTTTTTTTTCCAGTCTGTTATGCAAAATAACAGGATTCTGACCTCTTCCCTAGGATTATTTCCATATGTTTGATATGTGAAGGAAAGAATTCCCATATTGTTTTGAGAGAACTTAAGTCAGCCAGCTGGAATCACTAGTAGTTAACTATACAACTTCTCACCCCTGTGCTTTGACTGCTAGACTTGAGCTTTTCCTTGCCACCTCCAGACTCTTTGGGAATTTGGGATGCCTTGTGCTGCCTGCAGGTCCAAAGACAGCACTGTTTAGCTCTCTGCAGGATCCACGAACATGGCTGCTGTTCTTGGCCTTGTTAGTTCCAGTGGTTGCATCTGAGAAGGAGAGTAGCCAATTGCTGACAGCTGGCACAGGGCTCTCCATGTGGCTTTTTCTCTAAGCACTCTGCAGGGTAATTAACATGACAGGACGGTCTCTGGGAAATAAGAGATGCTAGTGCTTATTATATAGAACAACTGTCAAGTTGCATTACTTCCAGTGGTTTCTGTTTCTCTGCTTTAGTGAATGAAAGTCTCCTTTCTTAAAAATACACTGCATTTTTCTGCTGATTTTAAGGCTATATGTTGATTCTTGTGTATTGCCTTTATGAACATGACTTTGCCAGGCAAACTGGTCATGTCTTAATCATTTAAAAGATGAATATGATCAGGTGTCTCCCTGCTCTGCCTGGAAAGGGTGGGTCTATGCCAAGTGATAAGGTCCCTTTGAATTCTTTTTCATGTCTCTCTTGAGTAACCAGTAAAGTTTGAGGATCTCTCTCGTGGAAGAAATAAACTTTCTTAATCTATTCCTCCAGCTTTTTTCAACACTGGTAGGCAGTAAAAATTAACAGGTCCCTAACTTTCTCTTTTGTTTGTTTTTTCAGGTATCGAACCAACTTGGTGGCTGCAAAAGAAAATGAGCAGAATAAAAAGGTATTGTGGATAAATCTATGTGATAGACTGGACCTTAGCAAGGAGTTGGGTTATGGAGGGGAGGGGTTCAGATGTCATGCTTTTAAGGACTGGAGGGAGCACACGACTGCTTTGAGGATGCTATTTGATTTGTTTTCATGTCCCTCAGAAAATACTGCAATTCAAGTTCAGTAGCCAGACATACCAAGAGTACAACCAGTACATAATAGCTATGGTGGGTTGTCTGTGGACATCCACTGCATTCCAGAAGGATATTCATCCTCAAGGTCTTCGTATGGATGAGGAACTGCTGAAGAAAACCGCAGTGCAGGAGTTCAAAACCAGCTTTAACATTGTCTACCATCCAGCCATGATGGGCTATGCTGTCCTCTTCTTGCAGCAGGTAATGGGGTGGGCCAACATTTGGGCCCTTGGCAGCACCAGATGTTCTGCCTTGAGAGTTTCTCTAGAGATGTGTCGCTCGCTGTACTGGGTGACTTGCAGAGTCAGCTGAGCTCTAGTGTCAGATCAGTGGCACAGTTTGAATAGTCTTCATTTGCATGGTATGAAAGCATGAATGTAACAGTTTTAGATGTGAATTTGTACTTATCATTTTGAGGCTAGAACTAAAATAGCTGAATAATGAAATAAATTACTAATTCAGTAAAAGCTTCTCAATAGTCTTGACTCCAGAAAGTCAAGAAATACAGAGTTAAATTGTATACAGGTGTGCATGGTAGAACTTTTTAGCAGTGCTTTCTGGCTCTTGCAGTAGCTTTTGAGAATGGCTTATTAAAAAAGAAATACAAGTAGCTACTTCAAGTACAGAAGTAAGAAAATACGGTGCGGTCTTGTGTTGTCTGGTAGGAGTTCTGCTAGTAGTTGTCTTGAATTCCAGGTGCCATCATGTGTTCAAAGCAGCTACTGAATAATGGAAGGAGCAACTTGCCAGAGTTGTTGTTCCGAGATGTGCATGCTGCTCTGAGAAATCAGGTTTTGTAGGCTGTCCAAGAGGTGCACAAAGATGCTGTGCTGTTGTGAGGAATGCTGGCAGGCTGAAGCTGTGCGTAGGTGTGGCTCCTGGAATGGAGCAAGGCAACCCGGAGGTTAAAGTGGAAGCAATGAATGCTGCTTAGGAACACTTCACACATTTGTCTGCGTTTATATACTCAGTGTCCTGAATGGAGGTAGTTTGTCTCTTACTGCTGGTTAAAACCGAGTTTTGTCTTTCTCAGAGAGGCTATATTATTTTTGTTACATACAACTTCTTTTTCCTTGGTCTTTCTCCTGTTGTAGCAGGATTAGTTTTTCATATCTTTTGTCTAGATCATTCCCCTTCTGAGGCTTCCTGATTCTTCTTTGTAGCTTTTGTAAGTTAAAAAAAAACCCAACAAACTAAACAGACTAAAAAACAGACCAAAACCTTCTGGTGGAAAATTTTTGCATTCTTCCTACTGCAGAACCAAGAAAGAGATTTTGCTTAGCAGCTGTCACAGATGTGTCTTAAGACAGGAAAAAATATTTAGCTGCAGTGCCATCTTCTTAAACACTTCAGTGCTGAGCACCAGAGGGCACTGCTCTGCAGCACACTCAGAGACATACTTTTTATCTTAACTTGATACTGTTTTTATTTCCTCTTCTTAAGGCTTGGCCAGATGATACCACCTTCAACTTCAGTTTAATTAAGGTAAGATTTCTTGTTTTAGTGAAGTGAAAACAGACAATTTTCAGCAGCTATGTAGAAGAGGATGAGGTGATAATATTCACCAATTCCACAAATGCTCTGTACAAAATTTTGAAAGGGGAAAATTCCACTTTTAGATTTTGTTTTAGTCTCTTAACAGGGCCAAACATGAGGAGATCAACATCTGAGAAGTTATATATCTAGCCATCTGTGGGTAGTGGTCTGAGATTTTTATATATTTCCTCCATGAGTCAGTGCAGTATCAGCACATGAGGTTGTCTGTTGTTCTCTGCAGGCTCCAGAAAAAGTTATATTTTTGGTGTACTCAAAGCAGAATTTCTATTATCAGTGAACTTAATATTACATTCCTGAGATGGACATGTAGCTTTGTTATAGCTTTGAACAGGGATCCTCCACTGAGCAAGCACAGTGTCAGTTTGTTTTCTTTCCTGTATCACAGTGTACTTCAAACCTGATCTGGAGGAATCACCATTAGTGATGGAAGGAACACTTTAATATCCATGTTCATTTGACTCCTGACATCTTCACTGTTGATCCAATAGACTTTGACCTTTTTAGAACTGGGATTTATAAACATCTTATGTATTAAAAAAAAAAAAAAATCATGATTTGTAATGTTCAAGCTAAGACTGTGTCATGCATAAGTGAAAAGTTTGGGCATTTGGGAACAGGACATGACCCTGTGTACACCTGTGGGTATTTACAGACTAGGATGGATGTTGTCTGACTGTGGAAGGTGATATTTGCAGACCTTTTCAAACTGGCCCGAGAGAGACGAAGCTATGTCCTGCACATCTGATTATTCTTTCTGTTTTTATAGGGAAAGAAGTGGAACTGGTATCTGGAATATCTTTATGCACAGGGATTAAAGGGCCTGAAGCTCTTTATTGAAAGCAGCATCAATCGTGTTTCCCAGGCCTCTCACAGTAAAGCAGAGAACACACAGGCGTGACCCTGGGACTCACTGGAGCCTTTTTATCATCTGGAACAGGAAAGCGCAGTATAAGGGACTGTCACTAATTCTTCCTTCCTCAGAGGAAGTTTGCATTTTTGTACTGACATCTATTTTAGGAGAGTGAAGACACAGAAGGAATGCTTAGGCTGGCTTGGTTCACTAACACTGAACCCCATCTTGACCCTGCTGAACTCTGGTCTGAAGCTGCTGAACTCACATGTTATGTATCATCCACATTTTTCTCTGTTGGAGTATCTGCTTTGATGGAGAAACAAACATCTACCATCTCAAAACTGCAATGAGCAGTGCTGCTTCATTTATAAGTAATGTTGATCCCTGACCTGCTTTGCCTTCCTTGACAGTAGGTAATGAGAAACAATGGAATCAGCCCTTCAGGGATGCTGTACATGTACTTGATTGGAGCACTACGAGTTTCCCAATTCCCTGTGGCACTTTGTATATACTGGCTTTTAACAGGCTGACCAAACTGATTTTCCTGAACTTCATTTTCATTATGAAGCTTCCAAAAGAGGCTTTTTGCTAACATTGCTTATATGTTGCTCAGTTGATGGTTTATTGATGATTCGAGCACTTGAACGAGTTGCCACCAGCTCACCATTTTCTACTGATAAGTGCAAATGTAGGTTTCCTTTTTGTGTTTTTAGTTCTGTACGTGTATTATACGTGTACATATATATAATTTATATTCTGTAAAATGTTTCCAACATGCCATTTTGAAGGAACTCTGCTACAAAACGTATCTTCTCCTGTCATTTCATTTTAACACTGAGCAGAAGTTGGGAGAAGCTGAACTCGTGTCTCCAAAATTTGAGTGAACTTTATTTTACTGCTGTAAAACAAGGTTGCAACCAATTGAAAGATGGGTCAGAGTATGCTGAATTCTGCGTTGTGAATCTGTACTTGGATCCAGTAAAGGAATCTGTCCTTAGAGTGACTCTAGAGCCACTAAGGATGTTTGGTTTCTTCATCCTCTCAAAATCAGACTAGCTTTAGGTTGAGTACCATACTGCTTGGCTCAAATAGGGGATCTGGCTAATATGTGTATATGTATTTATATGTGTGTCTATATTGTCTCCAGAGGATAAGAAAATCTGTCACTGAAAGAGAGATTTCCAGAGAGATCTGCTTAAAGTATTGTCCCTTCTCATCTGGCTGTGTTATTCCAGCTAGTGTAAGTGCTTCTTGCTAATTTTTGTCAAGAGAAACAGATCTTCAGAAATCCTGATTATATTTTCTCAACAGGGGAAACTCCACAAATTACAAATTCCTCCAAGTGGATGTTTCCAGATGTGACCCTAGCACATAACCAGTTACCTCCCTTAAAGGCTGGCTCAGCTTGTTGGCTGAGGCCTATCCCAACAGCGCTGGCTGGCAGTCCCCGTCATCGTGTGGCCTGTTGTTTGTTAGACTCAAAGGTTGCAGCTAAGGATCCGAGGAGAAGAGCTCTGTAGCTCCATAGTTGTTTTTATAATTTTTCTATGAAGCTACCTTCGGAAAGGTGTTGGAAATGCTAGCACTTATGCTGGAAAGCCTGTGTACTGCATTCCTTAAGGAGAACTTAATCCTTAGCTGTTGTCCTTGTGCCATACAGTTGTCTTCAGACGATGACCAGACTTGTGCTTCCGTATAGCTGCACTGGGATTCTGTATAGGAATAGGGCTGGAGGGGTTGACAGCCCTAGGAAAACATGAGGTGGAGACACGGACCCAGTTACAGATCTGTGTGCGGCAGGCTTATTCAGCAGGGAAAGAAGCAAATACAGAACATCTCAAAGCAGCATTTAGTTCTAGCCAGGAAGAGACTTCACGTTACTTGGGTGCTGTCTGGAGTTTATGTGGAAGGAGCAGAGCTCTGTAGCATTCCTGTCAGACTCCAAGGTGCTGCCAGAGGCTTCATTTCAGTTGGGAAAGGTGCCTAGATTCTTAAGAGTGTGCGTGACGTATGTCAATGTATTTCGAGGCTTACAGCAGAATCCTTTAGGTTGTATTGACTGTTATATGGTTATGATCCCTGAGATCAGTTTTCCCTGAGGTTGGTGTTTGGTTGAGAAAACACAGAATCACGTTATGGAAGACTTGTTGCAGCATCACAGGTCTTTTATTATACCCTGTGTTATAAAAGTCTTTAAACAAATTGTGTACCATTTTGTCATTCAAGTGCACGGGCTGGATGCTTAGAGGTGCAGAAATAAAGTAACGGCAGATTACTTTAATGTGAGCTTTGGTCAAAATGGCTGTTGAAAATCCTTCCTATGCAGCAAGATGTGCCTAGTATTGCTGGGCACTTGAGATTAGCCTCTTTGTATGCCTTGGTAGTTCTTCTTTCACACTGAGACATTTTTTTCTTATTTTTTCTCTAAATATCTGACTTTACTAATACTCCACTTGAATGGAAGAATGGTCCTTTGAAGGAAGAATGTGCTGCTGTACCTCTTCCTCCCCCCCATCTCCCCACTCGCTCTTTACCATCTAATCACTGTGGTAAATTTTGTTGACCATTTTCTACTACAAGCATATGCTCAAAGACTTGTCTGACCATAGCATCTGCTCTGAGGACTAAAATGGAGATAGTAAAGACCATCCATTTCCTGGTAAGTGGCAAATCAGTGATTTGCCTCTAGTGCCTGTTTCTGCCCATTGTAAGGTGCTGCCTTTATATACACACTATGAAACTGTAACAGCAACAACTGTTTTGTGGTTCTACTTGTTAGGAACAATGCAGGATGAAAAGCTCATTTAAGGCTCACATTCGTGTGGTCAACCAGCACCCCAGAATATTTAAGTTTAGGTCAGGTCTGCAACCTCTGTCCGTGGGGACTATATTCCACATGATTCACTAGAAAGAAAGTAGATACTTTTATGTCACTTGGGTCTGCTCTCAAGTGTGTGTTTTCTTTCCAGAGGATGCTGTTTCAAGGTCCAAATTTCTAGTATCAGCTGATCTCAGGGAGTGCTGGTTTGTGTCGTGTCTTCCCATGAGTAAAAGTTGATAACCTGCTCAAATTCCTGTCTCCTCCCTTCTCAGGAGGCTTCTACATGCTTTTGATGTTAGGTTTTTGTAATATTACAAGCAGGCTAGGGCAGTGGTCATTTCAGCTTAATCAAATTCTGCAGTTGTTCTAGTGGCCTCTTTAGATGTTTCCAAAAATGGAGGCCTTTCCCTTTAGAAAAATCTCTGAGTTGGTATTAGATAGGATTTCAAAGTCCGGGCCAGAATCCTGCCTGGGGTGTGCAGGCATGGCCCCACTAGCTTCTAATGGATCTGGGTGAGTTGCACCAGCTGAACATCTGGTTCCCAGTACCAAAGCCATTAACCCCTCCCCTGTTGGACACATTGGCCTGAGCATTATGCATCTGAAAATGCAAATGCTTTGGGGTAGAGTTAAGCTGAATTATTTTTCTGCAGCCATGTTTGCTTTGTGTTTCTGTTAATCATGATTTTATTTTGTGGGGAGAGACTCATTTGTGCATTTTAATGCATCAGGCTGTGTTGCCCTTTCAGAGAGAGCTTGCTCTGAAAGAGTTAATTTCAACCTGTGTTCAGCTGGGATGAAGAAACTGGTTCCTCTGTGTCCCTGCTTTCTATTCTCCCGTTGGCCTACTTCCCTCTGCTTGCATTTTGCATGCCTAATTCCATGAATAAATCAGGACCCAAGGATTTAGAAGGTGGTACAGCTGTAGCCACTCAGAAAATTGAACCTCTGAGACTTGTACTGCAGCTCTAACAACTGCCAATGTGTGTGATCCTGAACTCTTCTAATAACACTTAACTGGGACCAAAATAAAATTAACTTTGCCCTTTTTATATAATGTTTAAGGGGGTTTTTTGTGCCTACCCAGCGCCTTCTCGCTTGGCTCCCCTTGTCTTTTAGTTAAAAGCTCAGTTATAAGCCCTTTGGGGCAGGGCAGTCGCCTCCCAGCTGCTGTGACAAAATGGTTTATCACAAATCTTTGCACAGAGGAGAAAAGAATAAGGGAAACTGAGGGATCTGACCTGGCTAAGGGTTCATCTTCTGTACAGAATCACAGAACAGTGAAACTCTTGTCTGGCTGTGGCCCTAGATACTCTGATAACTTGTCATTAATAATACACACGGGACTGCTTTTATTTGTAGCACTCTGGCTCCTGAGAGAGTGTGTGAGGGAGCTCCTGGTGTGTTCTTTAGTCAAAGGATACACTCAGTCTAGGTGAAGAACAACATGCACTGGTAACAAGCTTGCTCTGGAGGATAGATATCTTGAAAGAACAAGGTCTCCAAGTATTTTCTTCCAGATTTTTATGGTGTACTTCCAGCTGATTTATGTTGTACTGGTGGCTTTCCCTCATTATGGCTCTGCTTCTTAGAATAAAAGTAATGATTTTGATCTGGTGATGGTTTGATTTCACCAAACTTTGCTTTTGGCTAAGAAGGTCTTTTTTGGTGGTGTGGTTTTTGGCACAGGATTCCTGAGATCTGTATCTAGCTGTTAGACCTGCCCGAGTAACTCCCAAGTAATTATAGTTGGCAAGAGAGGTATTGAACTACATAAGTAATGTTTGGTAAAGTGCCTATCTTGTGATGCTGCTTCATTTCTCTGCTTCTGCTTCCTGTCTTGTAGGAGTAAAAAGTCTGCATAATAGAGGGTAAGATTTAAAAAAAAAACCAACCTTAATTATTTTGACATCTAATTTCCATTTTCAGGCTCACTACAGTCTTGCACAAACGTAGAAATTGAAACAGTTGGTCTGCAAAAAAAGCTGCAGGTACCTTTCACAGGCTCTAAATACTATTTTAACCTTGACAGCATTTAGAAATCTGTAGGCTCAGATGCGATCCCACTCTGCAGCTTAGGAGTGAACATGCATCAGGCAAGCTTTGGTACCTGCCAGAAATGTGACACAACGGACTGTGCTAGTACAGGCTCGGTGACGACATATTAAGTCATCGTAACGTGGCTGAGCTCCTGAGCCTCAGGTACTAAGTTTAGGTGCAAATTGCAACAGATACTTCTGAAAATTTTATTCTCTGTCTAAATCGCTTGGGCTTTTCCTTTAAATTCAGTGATAAGCTTCTTGTGTATATGTATATTTTTATATGCAGCTGTATCCCCGTACAGTTTGACTCGCTCTCCTCCAGTATCTGTGCTGCCTGTAAGTCCTGAGCGTGATCTCTGCAGGAAGAGGCTGCTCTCTGCAGGTTTCCTCCCAACCCTCTCTCTAGAGTCTCCAGGCCTGTAACATTGCCGTGATGTTTATTGTACACAGATCACTGAGCAGTTTCCTTTCTCTCAGGGCACCTCTGTTCTGTGTCGAAGTGAATCTTCAGCAGCTCCTGTGTGATTGCTTTCCTGCTCCTTTGTGTGCTCGGTCCAGTAAATAAGGAGGGGGATGGAAAGCACAGTTGTAAATGTGTTGACAGCTTTTGATGAACAAAACAGTCCCCGAAAACCGCCTGTCTGCCTTCCCCTTCTCTCCTGCATGTTTTTGCTTCCTTTCCTACCATTTTCTCCTCTCTTTTCTTTCTCCATCTCTCCCCCAAATTCTTTTTACACTCTTTTGACACCCACCACTCATTCTTTTGATGCTCACTGCTCTGAAAAGATTTCCTCTCTCCCCTATATTCCTTCTCATTTCTCATTCAGGGGGACTGTTTCGATCCTTATGCAGGAACAAATGAAAAGGGGGATTAATTCTGTTTCTGAGTGCATGGCAGCTGTCTGCTTGTATCAGTTCCTACCCATTCTTCCCTCTCACCCCAGGTACTGTGCTTTTAGTAAGTATCCCGCTGTCTTTCTAAACGCTTTTGGCAGGGTAGAATTTGTGCTTGGAAGATTTTTGTGCTTATTGATGCTCACAAAGGAGGTGCAGTTATTTATTTGACATCAGTTATTTAAACAAAAAAAGGAACAGGATGGTACAATATCTGGGCAACTATTCATAAGATTCTTCTCAAGCTGAATTTAGGGCCCCTAATTCTAGTTTTGTTCCTTCTTGTTAAAAAAAGGCTCTTTGTTCTCTACTCACAAGCATGCTTGCCTATCCAATGTACTGGAACTGATGGGCAGGTCTGTCCTTTTGTGTGAGATCTGTTCCTTCTGGCTTTCCCTTCGCAGGTAGGCACAGCATAACCACTGAGACTAATGATCCTGCATCAAAACCGAATTACTGCCGTTTTGATATGGATGGCTGTGTGAGAACTTGGTCTCATCTGTTACTTCAGTGAGGAGGAGACCCAGATGAGGGAGCCCTGTGTCTCAGGAAAACAGGGATTTGTAGGCTCCTGGGGAGAAATAGGATTTCTTCAAGCCATAAGGGACCTTGTCCTGTCTACAAGCCTTTCACCAAACCCTTCTTCAGCAGCTGGATCCACAAGGACACTGTTGGTATTATGGCTCTAGGGAAGGTGCTCTTTTTTTGTCTCTTCCCATATTCTTCTTTTAGCAAAGCTGCACTTTCATATATATTCTCAGTCAATGTTTAGCTCTGTTCTTTGGTTTGGCTGTTCAGGATTTGGAGGCTGTTAGGATATCAGTGACTTGTTTCTGCATGTAGGAACTTCCTAACCTCCAATTGCCTCTCCAGCCTGGGAATTATGCTCATCAGGCTCCACCAGCTGCTTCTCTGCTCAAAATGCTGTGTGGGTTCCTCATCAGAGGTTGCTTGACAAAATGCTGCAGCACTTAGTTCAAGGCAAAGATCAGTTGAATACAGGTGTGTGAACATGCTCTAACGTATGCCTGCCTTGCTGCTGCTGCATCGTGCTCCCCAAAGCCTGCCTTCACTCTGCATTCTGTGTCTGTGTTCTTGGTAGTCCTCTATACAAGCAATTCTTGAGAATTTATTCCACGCTGGTAAATGGTAATCTTCCTTGCACAACCTACATTCTAGGTTCCTAGGGTAAATCATCAATGTATCCCAACTAAAGTATTTTAGAGAATGATGCATGTGAGTTTTACTCAGAAAGTGAAAGAATCTTGTAAAGTTTCCAGAGGATGGTAACAACGCTTCCTCTTCTATACACGAGGGAAGATGATCCTCCTCTTTCAGGAGATGTGAGATTTCAAAGAAGGGAAGTTGTAGTGTTTGAACAGGAGAGAGAGTATGCATTTTGGGAAAAATTCTCTGTGACAAGGACTATTTTAGAAAATGAAGTTCATGGGTGGGAGGTTATGGGAAGAAAAAGTAATAGCCTTTAACTGCATTGACACTTGAAGTATTGCATTGAAAATGCAAATGCTAGGATTTTAGTTAATGTTTTTATTGGTTGGTAATCCAAGATACTCAGTGTTATGGATGATATTCCAGCTTAAGAGTGATTTGGCCAAATTAGTGTTGTCTTTGGATAAAGAGAAAGTAATAGAGACTTTAGGGTCAGGCCAGGTGCAGCTTTTTTTAAATCTTCAAACTAAAAATACTGTTAGTATGTCTCCATAATTTAGTATGTCTCCAGTTTTCACCACCGATTTTCAGCAAACGCATTTGTATTCAGGGTATTCTGCATTTTGTGACTTTGTATGTTTAGGCAGTGTGGCTGATTCTGATTTCACAAGTGTAAGCTGGAATATCTTTCAATAATTTCGATTGATTTCAACTCCAGTATTTTAAAGGGAATGTTTCTGGTCTAAATCAGAATCTGATTTCAATTTTATGCTCATGCCTTATAATACCTGGCTTGATTTTTATCCATTATATGTTTGTACACTGCATTGTGCTAAATTGAGATGGCCGTGTTGGATAGGTGGAAATTCTTAGTTTTGCTAATAAAGTACATATTTGCCATTTAGTAAAACATAAAATGTCTGAAATGTTTTGTTAGGAAAAGGCATACGGTAGGTACCACTGTGTCTTCTGGAAGCTGGGTTCTTGGAGTTCCTTGGGAGATTTTTTTGGATTAAGTTCTCTTCAGAACTCAAAGCGCACTCCACATTTAGCATCCTGTCTCATAAACCTTCCAATACACTTTAAAAAGTCATAGTGCTTATGTGAAAGGCTGCATTTATGACAAATCTGAGTTTGTCTCCCTAAATTCCTTTGAGTTCTGAATTGCTTGCCTGTTTGTCCTAATTATATCCTTAAAACAGAAGGTATTGGGAGACTTAGGAAGATGCTCCCAGCCATGGAAGCAACTCTTTCACCAGAGATTCTGGTTTGTCTCAAAATTTAAGCTAAACTGACACATATTTTTTCTTGCTGCATTTTGCTATCCCTAAACTATCAATAATTTAGGATGCAGGTACTACAAAGACCTTGTTTTTGTGGTTCATGCTGTCTGTTAATGTCTCTGTGCTGATGTCTGTCTCATGTGCATGTGTAACTTGGCTTGATATGTACTTACTTTGTTTATCCATGTTGTCATGTCCCTTATAGATACTGTTGGTGACAGATGCATGCTGCAGTTGGATTTGGTCACGTCTCTCTGTAGAACGGTGTGTTTGGAGTTGCCTGGATAGCCCTTCCAGCACTGTTTTTTTTCCCCCATCACTCTCCTTACTTAACCCAGGATTTGTGTGAGTATGTATGCACAAAAATAGCCCAGCAAAAACTCTTTTCTGTCTGCCTATCTGTATCTTCTTTTTTTCTGGTCTAAATACAGTTTTCAGAATGAGTTTTGTTGCATCAGTACAGCTGTTATGGAAGCAGAAGCTATTGAAGAAGCTTTCAAAAGCAGAAGGTGTGTGGAGTGACTATGTATTCTTGGGTTGGTACTCAAAGTATTCAGTGTTGCTCCTTTTGGAATCAACTATAAGGAGGTTGCTATTTAGAAAATCTCCTTTCAGCATAGTTACATGAGGTGTCTGTGCATTTTGCCTCGCTATGTGCTGGTGGGCTCTGCTCCTGACTCCTGGTTCACCTACCTAGGATGAGTGGAGAGGCTCCTCAAGGTCAGCCACCCACCTGCTGGATGTTCTAGCTGGTACCACCATGAGGAGCACACTGGTTTCTTGGGGATGCTCTCAAATATATTTTATTGAAGGTCAACTGTATTTTGACTGCTTTCTTCAGGATTAAATTGGTGACCTAGAAAAGCTTTTGATCCATTCACATCCACCTTTTGACAATGGTGTGGGATTAGAAAGCTTTGTTCTTAGGGTCCCAAAACTGGCTGAAAGCTAGGCTGGGCCTCCCCTCCACGGTTGTCCCAGCAGTGGGTAACCAAGGTGGGTTGGGCATTGTTGCTCTATGAGACAGTATTTCCTGACCAATGCTCCTCAGTGCACAGCCCGTGGGAAGCCCCATGCCACTGCGAGTAGTTCATAGGATCATAGAATGGTTTGGGTTGGAAGGGACCTTACAGCCCATCCAGTCCCACCCCCCTGCCAGGGGCAGGGACACCTTCCACTAGCCCAGGTTGCCCAAAGCCCTGTCCAACCTGGCCTTGAACCCTTCCAGGGAGGGGGCAGCCACAGCTTTTCTGGGCAACCTGTGCCAGTGTGTCACCACCCTCACAGGGAAGAATTTCTTCCTTATATCTAATCTAAATCTACCCTCTTTCAGTTTAAAACCATTACCCCTCGTCCTATTCCTACCACCCTGATCACCCCCTCCCCACCTTTCCTGTAGCCCCTTTCAGTCCTGAGAGGCTGCTCTAAGGTCTCCCCGGAGCCTTCTCTTCTCCAGCTGAACACCCCCAACTCTCTCAGCCTGTCCTCACAGGGAGGTGCTCCAGCCCCCCGAGCATCTTCATGGCCTCCTCTGGCCCTGCTCGAGCAGGTCCGTGTCCTTCTGATGTTGGTGCCCCCAGAGCTGCACCCAGCACTGCAGGGGGGGCCTCATGAGAGCGGAGCAAAGGGGAGAATCCCCTCCCTGTACCTGCTGCCCACACTGCTCTGGATGCAGCCCAGGGCACGGTTGATAGTTTGACAGTTGCGTTTTCCATTGCTGGAAGAGAGGTGTCTTGGCCAGAAATGATTTTCAGAAGTGTAGTGGAATTGTGAAGCTGTTATTACATATCCATTCACTGGGTCTGAATGAACCAAATATGCCTCAAAATGCAGCTTCACCTCTCCTACTGTTTGTGAGGAATAAATGTATGAAAATGGGCAACGGCAGTGGCATTTCTGTAGAATGTGGCTGTATGAGTAGAAAATTAACATCTTTAGTCTGTCAGCTCTGGGAAAAGAAGGGCTAAGGCTCATTAAAGGTTGTTCTGACAAAGGCCAAGAAGATCATGTTTCCCAAGTTTTAATTTTCCCAGGGAGAGGCCAAGACAGCCTGTGGCTAAAGCATGGGACTGGGATCAGATTTGAATCTTCTTTCTGACCAAGACATGTAATATGGGAATAACATCTTGAGCATTTTGAAATCTTTGGGTGGAATGATCTGAAGAACTGCAAACTGTTATGTGTGGACTGAAATCCCAACTCCAGGTCTGCTTGTGTCCTCAGCCAAATTAGCAGCTCAATCCCTTCTGTTACTCGTGAGCTGAGACAAAATACCCTGACATTTAAAAAAACTTGGATCAGGATTTTTCCCAACTTGGAGAATTGGTTCTTCCTTTAATTATTCTCATTAGAAAAGAAAAATAGGAAACATACCTGAAATTAAGTGATTATCCTATTTTTGCTCCTTAACTTTAATTTTAAAAGGGGCTATTTTTAAGTTATTAATCTTGTGCCAGACACCCAAATTGCGGTTAAGAAAGGAGGTGAATGTGTCTGGCATTTTCCAGCACATGCATGGCCATATCTAACCTAAAATGAGAGCAGCAAGTCTGAAAGGCAGTGGGGAGATGTCGGCAAGCAGCGGGAAGCGTGTCTGAGCCCAGCAGCCTGTGTCAGGTCTCCAGAGGTCAGACCACAGCACCTTTTGTGCATTTGTATTTCCCCCCCTCCCTTTTCTTTCTCCCTCTACATGTGTATTTTGTCTCCTCCTCCTCCTGTGCGTGTGTCTGTCTGCATCTCCATTCTTCTCCCTCCCCTCCTCTGGACCGATCGCTGGCCGAGGAGATCTCCAAAGGGCCGGGCACTTTGTGGGATCGTCCTTGTCCCTCCTTGTTTGCCGAGTCAAGGGTATCTCTTTGCAGGCTTGGAGAGATGCTGTTACTCCTGGTGATGTGATTGCATAGCAACACAGCAGCGCTGGGTGGTGGAGGAGGCGAGGCAGGGAGCGTGCGACAGCAGCGCTCAGCCTCAGCATGCATCCCTGGCACAGGGACTCCTCTGCTGATTCACAGAGGCAGCCCCAGTCCCTGCTCCCGAAGCCTGGCGACTGCTGCCCCTCGTCTCTCAGACCTGGTGGACTTGGAAGGTAGGCCATGACAAAATTTGTTTGCCACTCGGATCCTGGCTGGGCTGGAAAAGGGGAAAATATTGACTGAGGGTTAACCTCAGAAATACTGTCTTTGGGGGGGTGGGGTGGGGGGTGTGTATCCCTTCACAGTAACACTCTCCGTGTACGTGCGGGTGAGGAAACTTGCAGAGAAGAAAAGGGTGTCGGGGGGACACAGCGAGAGCAAGAGAGGTGGTCAAGACTGTTTGCACAAGGGAAAGGCTGGAGCCAGTAATGTGGATTCCTAAGGCAAACAATAGTAGCCAGCATCCCGATTTCACCAGCTTTGATTCTTTGCACGCTGAAGGCTTATTCACCCTGGCAGTGTTTTCGCCTGAGCTGAAGGACTGCTCCGAGCAGGGTGTGTGGTGGCCTTCTAGCATCCTCCTGGGAGGATTAAACAGCAGGGCAAGGCAGAAACCCAAGTATTTCTCAAATAGTAATCTGGGATCAGACTCTAGTCCCAGCTGTGCCCTTCTCATTCACTACCTTACCCAGTCCAGTCTTGCCCCTTTCTGTGTCCACCCTCCCCTCCCCCAGCTTCTCTCCAACCCCTTTCACTCGTTCCTCCTCCTCCTCTCTCAAGGCCCTATATTGCCACCGCTGGCCTTCCCTTTGATGCGGGCAGCCCTGAGAACTGCCCGCAGGAGGCACAGGACCTCTTCTGCTCCCCAGGGCTCAGCACTCTGCCTGGCTCTCCACAGCAGATGGGGCAGCCTGGGCAGTGGTTCACCAAGATTTAGTGCAACTTTGCACAACAGATCATTACCAGTCCTCAGTCCAGCCGGTTCCCTTCAGCCTTCCCTCTGGCACGGCATTGCAGGCGTAGGGTCTGCTGGAGGAATTGGCAGCATTGTATTCATGGGGGCTCGATGCTGAGATTGCCTGTGTTCAGTGACAGGGCTGTGGAGCAAT
The DNA here is from genome assembly GCF_047716275.1 of Strix uralensis. Taxonomy (NCBI): domain Eukaryota; kingdom Metazoa; phylum Chordata; class Aves; order Strigiformes; family Strigidae; genus Strix; species Strix uralensis. Next base: position 24,645,255 of record NC_133984.1, on the reverse strand, counting down.
TACTGCCACACTTTTAAACCCTGCGCTGTCTGTGTGAGAAACCCATGTTTGTTTGGGTTTTGGTTTTTAGCTCTGAAACAAAATCTATGGTCAAATCTTCATCAATCTGTGTTTTACCTGTGCCTTAATCCAAGGTACTTCACACCTTCTCTCCGACTGCTGGCCACCAACCTCTCTGGAGCTGTGAGAGTTCTTGCTTGGTTAGTCCCTTTAATGGCCTTTATTGCCTGACCATAGTACCGTAGAGCAACACACTGTGCGGAGTCCCAGCTACAAGGCTTGGTCGCGTCGGGAGGGTTTCTGTTTTTCTGGCAGCTGTGTGTAGCGCGTGTGCCTGCCGTGGCTCTGGTGCCATCTCACATCCTCCCCTGCCAGTTCCCCATGCTGAAAGCTGCTTTCTCTGCTGCTGCAGGAATTGGCCAGGCAGGGCTCTGGTGACAACAAGCGTGTGATGGCACTCCGGAAAGGGAGCAGACTATAGACGTGCAATTTCAAACTATCTTGTTTAGCAGCACTGCGCCCAGGAATGTGGGTGCCTGGAATTCTGGACCAGGAAGGCGTTGGAGTAGGTGTTGTGATGTCATGCTGTGTTCAGGTCCTTTTTGTTAATTGAAGAAATTAAGATGAGGACTATCTCTCGCTGGGTTAATACCTGAGATAGATCAATCCTACTCATTAAAATTGGCCAGGACTGTAACCATGAATGGGGTTGCTCATGTTGGAGTGACTCTTTTCAAGGCTAAAGAAAGCGAGATAGGGAAGGGATATTAAATGAATGCATTCAAACAAAAGTCCTGAGTTCTGGAGACATCTGGTGAGTTTCTGATTATAATACTATTTTGAGAAATATATTCAAGGCCTCCACTTTAGGCTGGATACTTAAAAGCATAAAAGATGAATTCTAAGTCTCATGAAACAAGATATACTGAACAGAAAAAAATCAGACTTCAAAAACCCCTCATTTTCACAGGTGTATTGAGATGAAACTGAGCTTTTCAGAATTGAGCCAAAATAGCTCCATCTCATTTTCCTTTGCTGTTTCCCTTAGCATAAGAATAAGGTTGCTCTGATACATCTCAAGAAAGGAAAGGAAATGTGACTTCATGTGGCACACAGCCTGCTTATAAAACACATGGTCTCAGAAGGCCAGAGAAACCCATGCTTTGACTGGGAGTTTATTATAATGACAAGCTTGTTGGGGGCAAGGCAGAATATTCAGTACAGACAAATAGATTTTAGTTTGACACTGAGAATGAAAAACAAAGTGTCAGGAAAGCCAAAAGTTAGCACAGCATTACCCTGGCTATTGCTGGTGGTGAGCGTGCCCTTTCCACTATTGCTGATCCATTATAATAATGGCAAATGGGTGATGTGTTTTTCACAATGCAGCAAGACTGTTTCCTGCCTCTAACAGCAGGGAAGGGAAAGCTCAAGCTCTTAGAGGAGATAGACAAAGATAAGACTCAGGATTTTTAGTTGGTTTAAATAAGCTGGTTTCAGGGCTGGTTGCAGGACACAACTGAGTCTGAAGAATTGGGTTCAATTTTATGGTTGGTGCCACCTTTTGGTCACTAGACAAATTATTGCCCCCCCACTGTCCCATTTGGGAGGTTGGAGGATATTTGCTTCTTCCCCTGCTCCTTTTGCCTGTCAGGTCTATCACACAGCAGCTTCTCCGTGTCCAGCACAGTGGGGCTGTGTGTTCACAGCTGGGTCCTCAAGGTGCTCGGGTAATTATTTGTAGTACTTGTCTAATCTGAGGAGGAGGAGGAGAAGAAATGGGCAGAATTCCTAGGCAAAGGGAGTTTTTGAGAGAGCAGCTTAAAACCCAGCTGGGAGTCTGAAAAGGCGTGTGAAAGAAATTTAGATTTCAATCTTCCTAAATAAATTCCCATAAGTTATTTTTTTTAAGCAGAGAGAGGAGCGGAGAGTTCTGCATGGCTATGTTGTGGGCATGCAGCCACACTCACCTGGTTAGCCGGGGACATCATCGTCCCAGTTCCCTGGTGCAAGACTAACCGGTGACATTTTTCAGCTTGAGTTTCTGTGTGCATGTGTGTTCTTTTGCTTAGGAAAATGGAGAGTGAGTGAGCCAGCAAAAGAGATGCTGCTTCTTTATTAGGACCTGTGGCACCTATTTATCTATTGAATTAAAACAACATTTTGGTTGTGAGCTCAGAGTCTAAGTGGTTGTTTAGGAGTGCAGATCGTTAGATGCGAGAGTGCTCCACTTCACCCACCCTCGGTGAATAAGGCATCTTCTGTGCCGTTTGCTCACTACCAGATACAACCTTTGCTGTATGGTACTTCTTAAGGACAGCTCCTTAATTGAAGAACCCTTCATTCTAATTAATGAAGGGGACCTGGTACTTAGGTGGAGGTGCAGTGTGAAGCCCAGCTGCAGCTTTGGCATCTGGGTTTTTTTAGCCCTTGGATGACGGGGTTGTAAATGCCTGCTCATGTGGAAGATGACAGAGATGGAGACAAAGGGCCGGTGCTCTACGAGGGAGTTGTGTTGTTTGTATGCTTGGTCCCAGTGGGGTAAAGACTTCTCTTCCTTCTCTCTCACCAAACCTTGACCTAGTGGGGTCTTGGGAATTAGGTCTGCTGGCCCCCGATCTCAGGCTTAAACTATTTACTTACACGTGCAGAAAACAATTTTTGTGGGAACAGGATGTGCTATTGCACTGTCAAGGGAGTCCTGCTGTCTGCCAGCTTGGGAATGCTCCCTTTGTTAGCATCCACATGGGAGCTGAACTTTGAAATATCCACAAGCCTCCCACCTTTCCCCTTAAAGGACACTGAGCATGCTGAGCTAAAATGTTATTACTTCTCTTGTACAGTAAGTTAAACAACAACAAAGTCATTAACATTTCCAGCAGCAGGGAATGTGTTTGTATTTCCATTCCCCTCATGGGATAAAGGCTGAGCTGCCTTGCCTCAAAATGTTGCCATATTTTTTCCTTATAGGCCAAGATCTGAAGTGGAAAGTTTTAGCCTGGAAAGAATGTTTTGGAGGAAATTAGCAATTCAAAGCAGAAGCCTTGTGATTGAGAGACCTCTCGACCTATGTTGTCTTTGCTGCTGTTATATGTGGTAGAGAGCCAGAAATTCAACATCTGACATTGGACTCTAGCTTCAGCAGCAGGTCCCTAAGCCTGAGGGTTACCTTTAGCGATGCAGGTCAGCTGCAGTGTGAATTCCCTTGATGGTTGAGAGAGTTTGGATCAGGAGGATTTTAAACGAATGCAGAAAAATGGCAGAAATACACTGTGCAGCGTGTGCACCGGTGTCATCTTACTGTTGGCTGGGATGGAGAGGAGATGCTGCAGGAGACGGGCTGCAGCCGGTGCTGCTGAGCACTGCCTCTCTGGCCGGCCAGTGCTGCTGTTGCATGGGTCTGTAAGTAGGAATGGTGCAGAGATCACTGAGCAAAGTTGTGTGGTGGAGCTGAAACAGAACCGGTTGAGCAAAGGCTGTTCCGGCTGCCTATGTCAGACTGCCTGAAAAACAGTGTAGTGAGGCAGGCTTGCCAGTGCTGAATTTGTACAGGTACAGTGCATGCAGGAAGAGGAAAAAGGCAACTACTTTGTTTTGAATACACCCTAATGCCCAAGCATTCAACTGTTGAAATGTAACATCAAGATTTTTGGCTTTCTTATTTTTCAACTAGAGGATTATCATGGTCTCCAACCAGGCTAAAGAGCTGTGGCTTGGTTACTAAAGTGTTCGGAAGATGTAACAACACTGTGAAACATCCAATGCTTCGTTTCTGAAGGTGTACTAAGAACAGAGGCGACTGTTGGGTGCTTTTCATGTGGGAGGATGCAAAGCACTGTCATGTAATGAGGTTGTACCTGATCCTTCTGAGGAAGGGTCTTGCCACCTTTGGGCTTGGAGTGGGGATCTCCAGCAAAGACCAGGTGAGAGCCACCAGTGGGAAAGGTTTCACTCCTTGCTCTATCCACTGTATGGGTGCAGTGCCCCAGTGCCTGCTCTGTGGTGACTGTAAGACTGCTTCTTGCAATGTTCTCCTACGGATATTCTCACCTGCTTCTGTATGTGGGCCTTGATGATTTTCCTTCTCGCACAGAAATATGCCCAGGGTATCAACCTCACTTTAAATCTGGTTGAACTGCCTGACCACATCGCCTCCTGGTCCTCCAAAGGAGGATTTTTCAAGTAGAGGCTTGTAGTAGGCTGTGGGAATTACAGTTTTAGTTGCCAACACTTAAATCTTTTTTGATTGATGATGTCCCTTGGCTGTAGTACGCCAGGTCTCCAGGACCAACCTAGAGCAGAGTGCAGAGAGTGAATGCTGCTATGCAAGAGACAGTGGATCACTCGTTCAGTTCTTGACAGGTGTAGGCAGCAGGCAATAGACATTTAGCCAGGAAGCATCCATAAAACATCTACTCCACATGCTGCAGTGCCTAGACACAGTGCTGTACTGAAGCACTAAAGTAAAAGTGCAAGAGTTGGAGCTATTTTGTGTGCCACAGCAGAGGAGCAGAGCAGATCAAGAGCATTTCTGCTTGCCTGGTTCCTGTAATAGCAGGGAGTTTGGCAAGGGATCATATGTAACTGTCAGTTTGCTTGCAGTCGTGCCTCACTGTCTGGTTGTCACTCTCTCCCAGTGAATGTGCTCCTTTGTGCTGGCTGCCGTGCAGCTGAGCTATTTCCACATTATCTTGGTTCTCCACATCTGGGCTTTGTCTTTGCTATTGCAGAGTGGCAAAGAGCAGCTGAGGCACTGCCATCAAATCTGCATCAGCAAGATATCACACAGAACATGCTTGAGGTAGTGGCCTTTGCTGGCACTTTGCTTTCCAGCTTGGTCTTGTTCTTTGACCGCTGCCTCGGACACCTTTTAGTTCCCTTGTGCCATGGCTCTGTGTCCTGATGGACCTTGTCGTCGCTGAAGGAGTTCAGGAGCCCAGCACTCCAGAGGTGAGGCAAGGGCTGTTCTTATTTCCATAATGCTGGCAGAGAGTATGGAGACCGACCACGACCTACATGTGGACACCCATATGACATGGTTTACCCATCTCTGTCTCCAGAACCACACCTGCCCTGCGCATGGAGACTTATCCTTGACCAAAATGCGGTAAGATCAGAGCTAGTGACCTTCCCAGTATTGCTCCTGTTCTGCAGTGCTGGTGGGAGGGACAAGAGACCAGGCTGTGCTGGGAGAACTGGGAATGCAGGGCCCCTGTGTGTGATGTTGGAGGGGCTGGCTGAACCCGCCTGGCCAGCACCCTCACTGCAATCACATCGTACTGCACCGCAGAGGAACTGAGCCCTCGGGATGGCAGCTGCAATGAGATGTCACAGAACCTCATTGGCAAAAGCCATGGATTTCCCAGTCATGCAGTAGGGCTCAATGGCATTCCTCTGATGGAGGCTTTGAGGCTAAAGAACTTTTCCTGCCCTCAGAATTGTACCTCAGCTAGATTGACCCTCATTTAGAAGTCATTTACAGGATCAGGGACAGCTGAGACCCCGCATAGCACAAGTGTTGGAGGAATAGGATGTGGTGTTACCTGCTGTCAAAGACAGAAATCATCCACTGTAACCTTGGGGTTGCATGAAGTGAATTTGCCCCGAGAGGCTGGGGGGCTTTGAAGACCCTGCTGTTTATAACTCTTAATGTGTCCTGATAACCCTGTCTGCATGGGGAAAGGAGGAGGGCAAGGCTGCTGCGATGCCCAGGCTGCAATGTTCATTTGTGAAAATGGGTAGGAGGGGTAGAGGACAGGACATTGGATTATTGGCATGTTGGAGAGCTCAGCACAGGCTGTTCTGCTGGAGGAGAGAATTCTGGCTGTAGAAATTGCTAAGGGATTAAAAAAGTCACAACAGGATAAGCTGTTCTCTTAATGTGTGTAATGGAGAGGGGAGAGGCAGTGAAAGCTCAGGCAGGGGAGTGAGGGATGTGGAAGCATGAGAGATGGGCAGTGCGTACCTGGGCCTGGGGGCTTTCTCCTCACCCAGCTCTGCAGTGTGACTGCTGGCTCTGCAGGGCGCGCTGCCTGCTCCTGCCCTGCCAGTACCAAGCAGGAGGTTTCTCAGATGGCCCAGGTGAGCTGGGTGTGGAGGAGCCAACAACCTCCTTCCAGCAGCGTTGCTCCATCTGTACCTTGGAAGCAGCCCCATCTCCACCTGGACAGGAGGTCTGGCTGCTGGAGCCAGGGGATAGTTTCTTTCTAAAAGTAGGAAAGCTATCACCAAGTTAGGCCGTGGGTTGGGCAGGAGACAGCCCAGTGTCTCAGCACTGCCTCTTGACCTGCCACATGCAGTATTCACCCTTGATTTGCTCATCTGACCTCAGATGTGCTGAGTCTGCTCTGGGCAAAGCCCTGTTAGTGTTCACAGCTTTTTTTACGTTAGGGCTCCATCCTGCTGTGAACATGTTGGTGCTCAGCTCTTTTTACGATGCTTCCACTGACCAAATATAGAGTTGTGCGATTATGCTTCAGTTCTAGAAATCTGCCAGATTCGGGTAACTCTTATCTTGCACCTTTTTCTCTGGGCTCTATTTTCTCGTGGCTTTCTGTAAAGCCAAGATGATGCTGGCAGTGGGATAAATCACTAATTTAGCTTATTCAGAGTCCAAACAACAACAAAAGCAGCATTGCGACCAGAGGTGGTGTTTTAGATCTGTAGAACAGACAAGGGGCCACTGCTAACTGGCCTTATGGGTCATGCAGTTTTAAAAACAGAATAAAAAAGGGAATTTTATAACTCATTATGAGTAAAAACTCATAAGAAGGTAGCTGATAGTGCAGGATGCATGTATGGGGGACTGAGGCTGTAATTTTCCTTCTGAACATAAAAGAAAAAAATATGTTTGAAAATCTTTTTTGTTATGGGGATATGTCTATTATATCTAAACATAAGTGGTCATGACAGTGAGATCCCCTCTTCCCTTAAACCCTGGGCATCTCATGTAGTTAAGAAACCCAACCCTTTTTAATGATCCACAGATTATGTTGCATTTTTTACACCAACACAGGGTATCATTACAACAAACTGTATAACTAGATGCAAAAAAAGAGGTGGATGTTTAGATGAAAAAAGATTGCAACATTACTACAACTATATTAAAAATAAAAGCATCCTTTTAGCCTTCAGCCTGTGTGAAGGCAGAGCACTAGGCAGCTGGGAAGGGCGTCAGCTCCATGAGGAGGTGCAAGCTGACCCGGAGACTCTCATGCTGCTTTTCAGGTGCTCGTGCCCAGAGCTGTCTCCATCCCCATGAACATTGGTTCTGATGCAGCCGTTGGTGATGCAGGAATGGCCCTATGTCCTCCCGCGATGTCCTGAGTGGCACATCACAGAGCAGGTGCAGCACAGCAACACCGCCCACCCGCTGTCTCAGGTAAGAGCTGGGTCTGGGAGCCCTTCTCATGGAAGCTTTTTGCAGTGGTTGCAAATGTCTGTGGAGCAAACCGGGACCTCTGTTCTTGGTGGCAGGGAAAGCTGTTAGCTCAGGTTCCCCATCAGCTTGCACTTAATGAGACTTAGCTCTCCTCGAGCGTTTTGGCTGCAAAGTGTTTCTCAAAGTAGAGCAAGAGAGACAACCTGCAGAGCTGGATTTCAAGCTTCCTTCAAAATAAAGAGCAAGATGCCACTGTTAACAGCTCTTGTGTGTTTGGTTTGGTTTACTTTTTTCCTGGAAACGTGGAAGAATGTCAGTTTTTGCTGAAAATACAGGTTTCTAACCTTCCTGGTTGCAGAGAAGATCTTGGAAATAAGCCCCTGGCAAATGCTGTAAGGCAGAGGAGGAGTCTGACCTCTTTCTAGTCTAGTTATCTTGAGGAACAGAGAGTGTGGGTGCTCATGCTGTTGGTATCCCTCCTCCTTCCCTGAGGATCTCTGAGCCAGCAGGCCAGGCTCCTCACCAAAGCCGGGCAGAGAGGTGAAGGTCTCTGGGATCGCCGGGCAAATGGCAGGGCAGAGTGGAGGAGAACAGAGCGGAGGTGTGCTGGTGGCTGTTTGCAAAGCTGCCTGTGCTCTGCACGGAGCTGTCATCACAAGCTGGCTTAGCACCTTGTCCTGGGTCATCCAGGACAGCAAGGCTGGGGACACGCTGCCTCGGCTCTGCTGGAGCGTGGCTTCCCTTTTGCTGCCTGTAGCTGTTGGCCCCAGGTTACCTCTCACTTGACAAGAGACTGATGGATGGCGCTGAAGTTTTTGTTGGGCACTGGCAGTGCTCTTCCCAGGACGAATCAGGTCCTTGGCTCTGCCTTTTTTTTTTTTTCCCCATCATGCTTCAAACATGAAGAGCAAAGGCTGAGCCTGGGGTTTCTCCCTGCTGTGGCTTGCCATCAGCCTGGACCCATGTGCCCCAGAGAGCTGGGCTCTGCAGGAGGAAGGCAGAGCAGTCTCTGGAGCGGCTCCAACGCGCAAGGATGAGGCTTGCAGCTGGGGCAGGCTCTTGGTAGCTGAGTCAGGGCTTACTGATCCTGGAGTGGCTGTTAAGTAGCTGCTACCAGGCCAGCGCATGGGTGGTTAATGCACAGCCCAGCAAATGAAGTGAGAAGGGAGATGAGCAGGCAAATGCCCTCCTGAGCAGTCCAAGCCTCTATAAGGGTGCCAGAGCCCTGTGGCGTTTGCTGGGGGAGGGGAGCTGGGGCAGGATGCCCTGTGGGACCCACCGCTGCAAGATGGCACACGGGGAGGGTGCAAACACCCTCAGCTCAGGTCATATCCACCACAGGTTTCCCCAGTCCCTGCCTGAGCCTGGCTTTCTGCTGTGTGGGCATCAGTGTGTTGGGTGCCATGCACCAGCTGGCTGCTGGCTCCTGCAGTGTTAACGACAGCCCATGTCCTTCAGAGGGTCTGCTGTGCCCTCCTTCCCACAGGTGTAGGTGTTGCCACCTAGGAAACAGCCTTCCTCTCTTGTTCTTTCTGGTTCTGAAAGCTCCTGGCAGGCTGCAGACAACCCATCTTTAGTTGTGTCCTGGCCTTGCTGAACCCCCTCCTCCAGTCTGAGCTGTTCCTGCATCTGTTGGGCCTGGGGGGTGGTGGGCAGAGGAAGCTGCCCATGCTGGTCCCCGAGGGACAGACAGCAGCAGTCAGATGTGCAGGCAGGGAAGGAGGGGAAGAGGAGAGATACAGGGATCTTTTCATTCCCTCCCTGTAGGTGGAGGAGAGCATGGAAACAATGCTGGGCGGCAGAACTGTGGGGGGCACAAGGAGCCAGCCCAGAGCCTTCTGGCAAAAACAAACTATTTTCACCCAGTCCAGGCGGGCAGGAACATGTGTGCTGGCACCCAGTGCTTGGCTGGGGCACGTGGAGGGCAAGGAGGGCATCTCTGGCTTCTTGGGGGTTAGGTCTCAAGGACCTGACTATTTACCTTCTGGGCAGCCAAAGCTTGCTGGGACCATTCCCTGGGTAAATCTCTTCCCTGTCTAACACCCGGATGCCCTGACTGTGCTCCAGCATCTGAAGGAAAGGTCTCTGCTGCTCACCTCATCCCCATCACCTTTGCCATGCCCTTGCAGAGGATCTTCCCCAGTGCCTGGACCAATCCCTCTGCACACATCCAACTTCCTGCAAGGGGCTTTCCTATGCTGGGGTGCCCTGCAGCAGGCAGATCTCTGCCCACTTTGTGTTTTGCGGGCAGCCACGATGGCACCACTGGGGTTAAGGCAGGTTGGAGGCTGCTGGAATGCCACTGGACAAAGCTGGGATTGAGGCTGGCTGCGAGGCACTGCCGCCCCCCTCCAGATTCCTGGGGGGTCAGTGCTCGGGGTGCCCCGCTCTGCGAAGCACACAGCACTTTCCTGCTTCCCTGCCGGGTGCTGCCTGGTGGCACCCGGAGGGGTGGGAGGCGATGCCCGCTCCTCCAGCGAAGCTGAGCGGCCCTGCGACAGACCTGCGGCTAAACACAGGTAGATGCACCAGCCAGAGTCTGCGTGAGTGTTCTGCGCTTGAAAATAAAGCTGTTCAAGGGTGGGGGGCTATGTAGATCCAGGCTGCCGCTGCTGGGGCTCTGGGGAAGGGATGCTTAGGGGGTGCTCAGGAAAAGAGCTGCTTTTTCCCTCTGCTCACTGTCCTGGGGGGGGAGCAGATGTTCAGCACCTGTCCCTTGCTCAGCCACTGTCACTGCCTCATCTACTGGGCATGGTCTGTGAGTCACAGGCTTGGTGGGATTTTAACTTCTTAAACAAGGCTGGGAGGACTGTTTTCTGCTGAGATGTGCTGCAGTTACATGTGCACCCAGGTAGAGCTAATCCCCCTCCCTTGGTATCCCTTGGGATAGAGGGGAGGGCTGGTGTGTCCCTGGCAGCACTGCAGCGATAACCTACTTCAGTGTCATGAGGATGTGCACATGTGAAGTATTGATTTTTCTACACGCAAGCTACAGTTTTAGCTTGAGTGGTTTATTATTCATGGCCCCAAGATTCCTGTGAACTCTGTGATGGTTTTCTCTGTTTTCTTGATGCTCCTGAAGTGGCAGGATGGGGAGGTAGAGAACAGCCTAGTGTTAGATGTTTTTACGTGAAGCAAACTTAGCACCAGTCTCAGCGATCATTTGCTTTCTGTCTGAGAACTGGCGTGGAGAGGGCATTGTTTTAGCTGTTCAGCCAAACCCCTTGTCTGGTGGTTTGTTGTTCGCCTTGGCTTGGCTGGATCTGTCCCCTGGACACCTCCGGGGGTCCTTGGACAGGACAAGTGACAAGTTCCCCTCAGAACATTCCCCTCAGAATAGCTGCTGCTTTCCTCCAGAGGCAGCTGCTCTTCTCTGGCAAAGGTGTGCTGTATGTGCTGCTTAGAAAGTGCTAATGCAGTTAATTATGGTTGATTAATCACCTGGGGATAATCATCACAAATGAGCTCTAATATCAAAGTAGCATTAGATTGAAGTGCTGCCATTTCCCCAACAAAGCGCATCAACATCTCACTGGAGGAAATGCAGTGTGTTTTGCACAACAAACTGTTTTTTGGAGAGGAAATCCCCTCTCACTCAGAGTCCTATGTGAGATGCTTCTCGTCCTGCTGGTGAGTTGCTGTCGCCAGCAAGTGCGATGATGTCTTTGCTGCCATCACAAGCGGGAGCATGATACGGTGCTAAAGGCTTAGGAGAGGATTTCTTCCCCCATCCACCAAGGACTTGTTGTCCAGTGATCAGCACCCAGTTTTCAGGCTGAGTGACACGGTGCAAAGTGTGCTTCCTTTGTGTGCCTGGGTTAGGCTTTGATGTCATCTGCTCCACAGCCTCTTAGAGCATCCTTCCCACCACTGCTTGTTCTGGAGAGGTGAGGAGGAGAAGCAGCATCTCCGATTTGCTGTGCAAGCAGGGAATACCCTTGTGCTTCTGTAGAGGAGCAGGTGGCAGCTCCCAGTACTGGGGATGGCGTAAAGGAGCTTGGCAGGTCCCCTTGGTCCCTAGGAACAACAGGTCACATGGTTCTTGTGTCATCTCAAAGCACAGCAGCCCTGTATGGCGTGGAAAAAAATCACCATTAGCCCTTCAGGGGCTGTGACACACAAGGGTCAGCTCTCATTTAATACCTAACAGTGAGATAAGTTAATTGCTGGATAACGAAGTAGTGCAGAGATCCTGCAGAACGGGAGCTGTTCAGTAAGCCCTTCCTTCAATCTTTGCTTCTAGTGCTGCTGGAGCTGGCACTGCATCCTTCCTCCAGACATGGCCATCAGCTTCCCTGGAGCTGCTAACAGACCCCTCTGGGAGCAGGGCAGCCCCTTTGCGAGTTGAAAAGCCAGGCAGGGTCAGGATAGAGATGGCTAGGTGTCCACAGGCAAGTGCCATAAGCAGTGACTTCTGGATGCAGCATGGTTCTGTTTCTGCCTAGGTTGAAGCCTTGCAGGATGGTGCAGGACCTTCCTGTGTAATCCCCCGGGCTCCAAGCAGTGCTGCCGGGCCCCAGGCCCCTCTGGAGATGAATCTTTGCTGGAACGAGATCAAAAAGAAATCCCACAGCCTTCGGTAAGAGTCCTTGCCTGGAGCAAGCTCCAAGGCTGGCCTGGCCTTCCAGCCTTGCCTGCTGCATGTGCTCATCAGGAAGTTTTTGAACTTGTTCACTTGATGAGCCACATGAATTCACTGTGTGGTTGGCTCGGTTTTCCCTCTTGTCCACAGACCTCTGAGCCGTTTCTCGCTATACAAATGCATCCCCTCCATTTCCACTCATCCCCTCCTCTTCCTCCCCTCCTCTACTCCTGCTTGCTTTCTGCTGCTTTCTCCATCCTCTGCTGCTGCTGTCTCTGCAGCTTGACTCTTAATCCCCCATGGCCTTGCCGCCACCTCCTCTGTGCTTTGCTTTTTGCTGGGAGCCCTCTTCACCGTGTGGGGGGAACATGCCTTCCAGATTGTCAGAGGTTGCATCTCCACAGCCAGCATGACGGAGAGCTTAACTGGGGTGTGTTAATTGTCTCCTGCCTTAATGCAAGGCTCCTGGAAGCTGCCCAGTCATGTAAATGATGAACCAAGCCCACCGCGCTACCCAGAGCACAGCCCTGACCCACAGGCAAATGCAGAGCAACACTGGCCTCTGCTCTGGGCTCCAGCGTGATGAATAACATCGGAGTTTCCTCTCCCCAACACCTCTGTGCTTCACCCCACCTGGCTGTGCAGCACCTGTTCTGGCTGAGGGTCATGCACAGCCTGTGCTGAGGGGTGCTGCCCGTCGCTGGTGGGGTCCTGGGGGTGCCTGGGGGTCACCACCCCAGCCATGCCGCTGTGCCTCCCCTCCCTGGAGAACCTGCTCCTGTCCTGCCTGCCTGACTACTGTCCTGCTGTCCCCTCTCTCCTTCCAGGGCTCGGCTGGAGGCCTTTTCTGACCACAGTGGGAAACTGCAGGTGCCTCTCCAGGAGATCATAGACTGGCTCGGGCAGAAGGATGAGGAGCTCTCAGCACAGCTGCCCCTGCAGGGCGATGTCCTCCTGGTGCAACAAGAAAAGGAGACACACGCGGTACGTTCCCTCCTGCCTTCCCTACTGCTGTTCACTGCTGAGATGAGCTGCAGGTGGGCAGCCCTGCCTGGGGCCACTGCTCATGCCCACAGCCTGTGAGCGCACCAGTCCTTGCCCTCCTCCATCTCGGTTTCCTGTGGAAAGGCAGAGCCCTGGTCTCATACCAAATACCATGTGAGAGGTGGAGCCCATCTGGTTTTAGACAATTAATCTGCATTACAGCCTCAAGTCACCTGCAGGTGCTGCAGCTGGTACTGGGTCCCATCAGTTCTAGTTTCCTCCTGATGTTCTACCTCTGCAACAGAGGGAATTGCCTCTCACTGGCCTCTGCTTTTGGGATCCCAGGGTCTGAGGAGATTGGTTGGTCTAAAGGTGACCCAGTGTTCAGGACATAAGTGATTCCTGCAGTAGCACATTATCAGCGTATCTGAAACTGGGGTAAACCCACACAGACCAGAGTTTCCTGCTTCCCTGAGCAGAGCATTTCCTTCTTGTTGCCAGTGGATGTTGGGCTTTAGTTGTTTTTACCTTGAAAACAAAACTAAACTGTTGCTTGTTGTTATCTCTCATCCTTGCTGGAGTTAGCCACTTCCCCAGCACACAGATAGCCAATCCTTCAGACAGTACCAGTGTGGGGCTGCAGCTGGAGGGGAGGAGAGGACATCCTAAACCAGCCTGCCTCCGAAGTCTGCCCTGGCAGGTGTGCTGCTCTGGGGCATCCTGCTGCTCCCCTCCTTGCTCCTCCAGCAGCTGGACCTGTTGTTGGAAGCTGCTGGAAGGACTGTTTGCATGACCATGCTCTCACTGCATGAGTGAGGAGAGTCTCCAAGCAGTGCCTGTGAAAGCACCATCAATAAAGCAGTTCCTCTTGCACAGCCCTGGCTCAACCCACCCTTCTGGACTCACTGTTTTGTCTTCCCCCCTCCAGCAAAGCTGCAGTCCAGACCTCTGCAGGAGCCACCTTCTTGCAGGTGGTCATTCCTCTCCTGAACCGCAAAAATATTTCTCTGTTAACTTTTCTCTGTCTCCAGTGAGGTTTGGGCCCCGGAGTGAATAAATGACTGCAGCCCTTAGCAGAGGCGCAGCAGTGCCATGATTCTTCAGCTCAGCCTGCTGTCTCATCTCTCTGCTCTGCTCTCCAGGCTTTCATGGAAGAAGTGAAGTCTCGGGGGCCATACATTTACTCTGTCCTGGAGTCAGCACAGGCTTTCCTTTCCCAGCATCCATTTGAGGAATTAGAAGAACCAACTTCAGAAAGCAAAGGTCCGTGGAGCTCCCCTTTCCTAGCTCTCCCATAGCACCGCTGGGCTGGACCAGAGAGGATGAAGTGGAGGTGGTTGGTGTGGCATAAAGCGGCATGTCCGTGCTCTGCCTCATGCACCAGGATTTCCAGTCCTTGGCCAAAGGTTGGAGCAGTGCTTCTGTCCCGGGTGAAGGCAGAGACTGCTGGCACAGCCCGTGACGGGGTGCATCTCTTGAGAGAGTATCAGATGTGCTCTGGGGTAGGTTTTTAAAGGGCAGCAGGGCTTCTGCCTGTGGGGACAGACAGAGAGCAGAGGTCTGTGGGCAGGCTGGATATCTAGAGGAGCTGGTGCAGAGGTGGATACTATTATCACTTGGTTTCCCCCCCTCTTTCCAGCTTTCCCTATTTTTTTTTTTTCTCCCTTTTCCCTGCCATCCCTCCATCTCTTGGCCACTCTGGGCTGGGCTCTCATTTTTGTTTTCCGTTTCCCTTCTGTTTGGCCTTTACAGATGTCTCTCCCCGACACCGGATCCAAAACATCAGCCGCTTTGTCTGGAAGCAGGCGAATGTGGCCAGTGAGCTGTGGGAGAAACTCACAGCCCGGTGCGTGGACCAGCACCGTCACATCGAACGGACACTGGAGCAGCTGCTAGAGATTAAAGGAGCCATGGAGGAGCTCAGCACCACGCTGGACCAGGCTGAAACTGTGCGTGAAACCTGGGAACCCATTGGGGACCTCTTCATTGACTCCTTGCCAGAACACATCCAGTCGACCAAGGTACTTCTGGCTGTGAGAAGGCTCCAGACTTGGCCCCAGAGGTGATGAGATGCTGCTCCCCCTAACTGCTAAGTCCAATACAGCCTCGTTAATTGGTGTCTTGGGGTCAGATCCTCCCAATGACAGCTCCATAGCTTTGTGAGGTCGGATTTGGCCTGCAGTGTCCTGAGCAATTGGCTGTGCTGAGCACCTTGTCATGGTACAGACCTTAGACAGGTACAGTGTGACTCAGCATAGACAAGCCATTTTCCACGTCCAACTTCTCAAGAGCTCTGAGTAATCTCCAGCCTGGCTGTTTCATTTTTGGTTTGGTTTTTTTTTTTTTCCTGCTAAGGTACTCTGTGGGAGGGTTAGTCAGCAGTGTCATGCCAGCAACTAGCCCACCTTAACTGGTAGCAGAGAAATCAGATCCAAGTCCTGACTGCTTGTCTGCTTCTTTTCCTTCTTCCTTTGCCCTGTGCCTGTTCCCTGGGCATGGGACTCCAGCTGTTCAAAGAGGAGCTCTCCCCTGTGAAGGATGGGGTGAAAGTAGTCAATGATCTTGCGCACCAGCTTGCCATCTCAGATGTCCACCTGTCCATGGAGAACTCCCGTACCCTGGAGCAGATCAACATGCGCTGGAAGCAGCTGCAGGTGGGAAGGAGTCAGGACCAAGCACTGCAAATAAACCACGGGTGGGAGGATGCTGGGGAAGGGTGTCAAAGAGCTTCAAAGATGATAAAGTAAGGCTTGGCATAGCAGGGATGGTATGGCTGGTCTTCCTGGAGAAGAGAGCATCAGTTCAGTGCGAGGAAAGTGGCTGGTAAATCTGTAGAGGTCTTGAGCAGGAAAAGGCAATAGGAGGAACAAAGGATGCTGCCTGAGGAGAATCAGGATCCGGCGGGGGGTTCAGTACCAGCTGTGGCTTTGTTGATGTCTGTGAAAATATGGATACAGGTGAGCTGGAGATGTGGCCTGTGCTGCTTCAGCCTGTGGGAGGAGGTGTAGAGTGCTCAGTTGACTGGGGAACACAAATACCGAGGAAGGAAGAGGACCTGTGTGTTGGGGCATGTCTGAGTCCATCCACAAGCCTCCCTGAACAGGGCTTCAATCTGAAATGCCTGATGCCACTGAATTCTTCTGTCCCATTCTCCAGGCTTCCATAAACGAACGCCTGAAGCAGCTCCAAGATGCCCACCGGGACTTCGGACCAGGCTCCCAGCACTTCCTTTCCTGTATGTGAGCGGGTCCTCCTGGCTTCCTGCCATGAGGCTACCTCTGGAGAGTGGCTTAGCATGGGCTGTGGCGCAGGAGAATGGGGTGCAGACTCCTGTTGCTGAACCCAGAGCCAGGCATGCAGCTAAAAAAGGGTCCAGGCCAGTGCCTAGTGCACAGGAACTGGAGCAGGAGGCATGTCCCAGAGTTAGCGTTGTGCTGCCTCAACTTGTGGGACCAAGGGTGGGACATGTGTGGTTCCCCTTCAGAGCACAGAGCTGTGACGCTTGCAGCAGCAGCTCCCAGGTGATACTGGGACTGTGCCAGCCTCAGAGACTGGGTGGGCAAGACAACAGATGGCAGAAAAAGAGTCCCCCATATCCTGTGTTAGTCACTGGGAGGCCAAAAATGTGCACGTTAAGGAGGTTTTCATTCACGTGGTGAGGAAGAGGGTTGCTGTTCCTACAGAGCTGGGCTGATGGCTGATGGCTCTCAGACCTGCAAAGGATGGGCAGCAGGTTGTGCTCCAGAGTCTGGAGTCTGTCCTGAGAAATGCTGAGCCCTGCAGGATCTCCAGATGTCAGTGGGGTTTGTTGGCCTGTGTTTCTCTGCAGACCATGTCCTCCTATCTGAAAGGAAGAGCAACTTTTCCATTTGCTGGGATTGATAAGCTGCCTGTGACAAGGGAAAATAGCTGAGGGTCATAAGAGGGCTTTTGTCCTCTAGATAACAAACATAGGGTGGCATGTAACTGATATGGGATGTGTCCTCATCTTCCTGAGATACTGCAGCTGACGCACAGAGCATGAGTAATGGGAACAGCAAATGCTGTGGCTGCCCAAGCCTGGCCATAACAGGCAGTGCTCTGTGTGTGCCCGAATCCTAGCTGCTATGAGCCCTGCCCACTGGTGACAGCAGCGTTGCCTTGGGCATCATCAAAAGCATCAGGAAGTGTCTCTTCCTGAGTTCTGAGCTCAGCCAGATTCAGAGCCCCTGTTACAAGAGAGGCAAGGCGCCTCTGACAAGACCAGCAGTCTTGTGTCTCTCTTATGGGCAGCACCTCCTTGCCTGCTCCGACAGCCCCGGGGGGTGATTTGGGAAGGCACAGCCTCTTCAGAGGCACCCACCTGCTGGCACAGCCCTGCTGGGCCCTCATCAGAAACAGCCTTTGGTGTTGATCCGACATCTCTGTCTCTCTCCTTGCAGCATCTGTCCAGGTCCCCTGGGAACGAGCCATTTCCCCCAACAAAGTGCCATATTACATCAAGTGAGTGTGTGCATCCCAGCCACAGCCCAGGGTCTTCTCTGGTCCAGTGGGAACAGGAATTGATGACCAGTTAGGAGTGGGGAGCAGTGAGCAGACTGGTCTGAGCACTGACCTCCAGCGAAGCATGTCACCCCCAGCCTGGCAGATCCAGGCTTTCCCTGCCTGCTGAGATGCCCCAGATGAGGGGGGACACTGGCTGGAGGGAGGGCAGGCTGGCAGCAAGAGGGGACATCTTCCTGTGGGCATCCTCCGTGCTGCTGTGGCTGAGCAGTGTGCTCACTGGGGTGCAGCAGCCCCAGTGTCTGCAGGCACTGGGGGGCTCTCTTGCAGGGCCAGCCGTGTCCTTTCTTTAATCTCTCATGGCAGCTGCTTAATTCCCAGTTTGACTCTTGCTTTCCTTCTATTTTCCTTCTAGCCACCAGGCCCAGACAACATGCTGGGACCACCCAAAGATGACGGAGTTGTACCAGACGCTGGGTAAGGAGGCTGCCACAAAACCATTTGAGTACATCCACCTTTTTGCAGAGTGGGGTGCTATGTGAGATCCCCCCAGCCCACCTGCTCCCCTCTGTGGCACAGAGCTCCCCAAAGCAATGGGGTGTGACTCCCTGCCAGGCTCTGCCCGTCCTTCTCCCCTCTGCTTCTGCTGGTGGGGCTGGTGTCTGGGAACTGCGACTGCTGCATCCTGCCCTGGAGATAAGGATGTTGAGCTGCGGTTTTATTCTTCTTTTCCTGTGTTATTGCAGCGGATTTGAACAACATCAAGTTCTCAGCATATCGGACGGCTATGAAACTACGACGGGTGCAAAAAGCTCTGCGATGTGAGTGCAGGAAGTATTTCCCTCCTGCTGGGTCTTCCTCGATAAAGGCATTAAACTAACACAAGCTTTTATCAGCACATCAAAGGCGCGAGCCCACCAGGGGACAGGTAGCTGAGGCGAGAAGTGCTAGGAAGATGAGCCTGTGGCTGGAAATCTGAGCAAATCCACTGGCAAGGTGTCTGTGTCAGCAGAAGAAAGGCAAGCTTAGGGTGGAAATGCCGCAAGGGTAGGTGTTAGTCAAAGGGATCTGAGATCAAAGCGGTCCAGCTCAGAGTTACAAAGCTGTGGTACCAGGCAAGGGCTCACCCAGGAGCTCCAAGGGAGCCCGGAGAAGCCGTGGGTA
Organism: Strix uralensis; assembly: GCF_047716275.1. Lineage (NCBI taxonomy): Eukaryota > Metazoa > Chordata > Aves > Strigiformes > Strigidae > Strix > Strix uralensis. The sequence continues at coordinate 24,626,662 of NC_133984.1, read as the reverse complement.
TAACAGAGAGCAGCAGCCTCACTGGCAGGAGCAGAGAGGGCTCCACTACTCAAAGAGAAGGAAGGGAGCCAATAAACCTGACTCTGTACTGTTGGTAAAACTCCAGTTGAAACAAGGATTAATAGCTAAGTGAATATGATGTGATAGGAGCTCAACACGATGCGTGGCTCTCCAAGGCAGCTGCTCCTTGGAAACTGCTGAGGAGTTTCCGGGGCTATCAGTGAGCAGGCGGATGGGAATCTGATAGATGCAGCATCCTCCACTGCTGGAGACCTTTTGGCAAGGCCTTTTGCCTAAGGCTCTGTCAAAATTAAACAGCGGCAGGATGAGGGAAAACCCCTTTCTGACTTAATCGTTCCCAACAGGGAGGAGATACAGCCAGGCAGCAGTGGGGTCCCAGGCAGACCTGTGCTCCTTGATGTCCCGTGAAAGCAATCAGTGAGGGTGTCCTGGCTGCAGAGTAGTTTCATGACACTGTGGTGACCAGGCTGTCCCATATCCAGGGACCCAGGACTGATGTAGTGCAAATGGGGGAAAGCAGCAGTTAGCTTTTGCCACCCTGCAAAGATGTCCATGCAGCAGAAACAGCTTCGGAAACACCAAACGCGGTGAGGAAAAGGGCAGAGAGCAAAGCAGAGCCCTTCTGTGTGCTACTTGTGCATCTTTGGTTGTCTGTCTCTTGCATCTCACATGCTACGCTGCTGCCTTCTTCCCAGCCCAGAAAGGATGTAGAAGAACATAAATGCTGCTTGTTCAAGATGTACTGAAGAAGGACAAGGAGGCTGCCCAGGCAGTTTCCCCATGATGAGAGTTTTGGTGGAGTGAGTGGCCATGCAGGAAAAAGGCAGTGTGACACGAGAGCCGTATGCAGTCATGGGCAGTGTGGACACTAGGATGAACAGGGGTGATATTCAGTGGCCTGTGAATTGGGGGTCCCCAGTGCAACTCTCAGCAGCTTTGGCAGGAGAAGGGAGCACTTTTTCCATGGAGTGAAGTTACATTGTGGAAATGGCACATGATCCCCCAGGCACTGAGAACATAAACAGAAAGGGTTTCAGGAAAGAAAGATTGCTGACTGCTAAACACAGTAGTACATACAACCTGTGGCCACAGAAATCTGGAATAGCCAGGGCAGCTCACGCTGTCCTAACCCCATTTTAGTTTGTGCCTCGACACCTGCTGCTGGTCAGAGCTGGAGACAGGACTGCTCCACTGCTGGGCAGCTGCTTGTAGGGTCTGTATGGCTGTGTCCCCTCACCTCCCACACCAGCCCCTCGGAGACCCAACACGTGCAGAGGCTGGCTCTGGGTGCCTGCGGCTCCCCACAGTGCCTTTCATGGGTAGCATTTTTGTGGCCATGGCTGGCCACAGCAACAGGGAAGGAAGGTCACACAGAATGGAGGCTCAAGTTGACTATAGGTGGAGGTGTGGGTATTTTGGGAGGGGTTTGTGGGTGGGAGAACAGTTCTGGAGTTGTGCTCATCCTGCCAGCATCTTCCCCACCACTGTGGGGCTGAGACTGCCCCACGTCAGGGCAGGGCTGTGTCTCTCCTCTTGGTTCTCACCTCTCCCATTTTCCTCTTTGCTTCTGATCCATCTGCCTGTGCTTTCTGTGCAGTGGACATGGTGACCTTGGCCACAGCCTTGGAAATCTTCAATGAGCATGATCTGCAGCCCAGCGACCGGGCGATGGACGTGGTAGAGGTCATCCACTGCCTGACTGCCCTCTACGAGAGGCTGGAGGAGGAGCGGGGCATCCTGGTGAACGTGCCGCTCTGTGTGGACATGAGCCTCAACTGGCTGCTGAATGTCTTTGACAGGTACTGGTCCCTTAGCGTCCCCTGAGCTGCGGGGCTGCCATGCTTGGAAGGAAACCTCCATGCTGCTCTTCCAACTGGCAGTGCTGCAAAAAGGCCCCTAGCAAGAGGGCTGCCTGGCACGGGCTTGCCTTGCTGATCCCCCCGCAGAAATAGAACTCCAAAACGTTTGCAAACCTGTGCAATATCTCGCCTTGCAGCGGCCGCAGTGGGAAGATGAGGGCTCTCTCCTTCAAGACGGGCATTGCATGTCTGTGCGGGACAGAGGTCAAGGAGAAGTTTCAGTGTGAGTCCCCTGTCTCCCTCCCCCAGGGCCTGGTGTGGAGTAACCTGGGGAAAGTGGGAGTGCTTTTGTTTCCTGGCTTAGTCCTTCTTTGCCCAGAAAGAGCAAAGAAACAGCTTTCCTGCAGTGACTAATCTGCTTGCATCGCCACCTCTCCCTCCCCAGGCCTACGCCGCCTAAATTAGGAGGCATTTTTGCAGACTGACTGGTGCTGTGGTGATCTTGCTTGCATGGCACTGTAAGGAACAGTGCACAAGAGGCAAACAGGCAACAGTTACCCGTGCTTCCCAGAAGGAAAAAAACTGGGGGTGCATGGCTGGGAAATAGGTTTCAGACAAATCAAAAGAAGCCCCTTTCCTCACTGCGTTTTAACTGTGCTACTCTGCCATGGGATATAGTGGAGGGGTTAGCATAGGAAGCACCAAGGGGTTAAGTAAATGAATTGGGCAGATTCATAGAGGACAGGACTGTTAAAGAAGTGATGCATGTAACCTCTGTCTCAAGAAGACTCTTGGTTATTGGGAGCTGGAAGGATACTGGTAGAGCTTATTTAATCATAGCTCAGTTTTTCCCTCTTACTTGAGCTCCCTGCTGAAGACAGGCGTCAGGGCCCCTCTCTGACCACACGCTGCTCCCCCATGCCTGTCCTGCCGGGTGTGCCGTGGCACCAGCCGTGTCTCTAATGGGGCTGCGTGTCCATCCTGCCAGCAGATCTCTTCAGCCAAGTGGCGAACGCTGGGGGACTGTGTGACCAGCGGCACCTTGGTGTCCTGCTCCACGAGGCCATCCAGGTCCCGCGCCAGCTGGGGGAGGTGGCGGCGTTCGGGGGCAGCAATGTAGAGCCCAGCATCCGCAGCTGCTTCCGTTTTGTGAGTAGAGTGCCGTGGCCACTGCCATCCCCTCTGCCCAGCCAGGATGGGGAGAAGCTCCCAGAGGTGGCGAGGAGCTTGCGCCCCATTGCAGCTGGGTCCCAGCTCTGAGCAGTCCCTTCGTCTCCCCTCCCCAGAGCAATGGGAAGCCAGCCATCGAGGCGTCCCAGTTCCTGGAGTGGGCCAACCTGGAGCCGCAGTCCATGGTGTGGCTGGCCGTGCTGCACCGGGTGACCATGGCCGAGCAGGTGAAGCACCATATCAAGTGCTCCGTCTGCCGGCAGTGCCCCATCAAGGGCTTCAGGTAGGCGTTGTGATATGGGACCTTGGCCCCCAAGGGAAGTGCATGGTGTCCTGCAGGAGGGAGCTGAGTTTGTTCTGTGCTGTTGGGGGAACCCCGAGCTCTGCAGCAGCAGTGTTTCGGGCAGGTCAGACCATGTGCCAGCAGAGGGGGAAGGAGCAGGATGCTTTTCTGGGGACTTCAGCTGTCAGCACTGTGGGTTCAGTAGGGTGCAAGAGCAACACAGACCACCTGTGTCCCCTGCTGAGCTTTTCTTGGGCTCCAAAATGATGTGTTTTTGCTGACTCTCACTGCCTCCCTATGGCTTGTTGATCTCTCCAGGTATCGGAGCCTGAAGCAGTTCAATGTGGATATCTGCCAAACTTGCTTCCTCACTGGCCGAGCCGGCAAGGGCAACAAGCTGCACTACCCCATCATGGAGTACTACACCCCGGTATGGGGCTGGGCTGGGAGGGTCTCGGCTCAGAGCAGGTCCCCATTGATGTCAGAAGCCTGGAGGTGTTTAGGCTGGTGGATCCCTTGTATGTATTTTTTCCCCTCTGCATGCTGGAGGCTGCCTGTGTCCCTGCTATTCTGGGGCTTGTGGGGTGCATGACACCCACCAATGCCCAGCTTGGCTTGTACCAGGTCTTGTGACAGGCTGACAGAGCTGCTGTGTGCCCTCCTTTGCTTCCTCAGTTGTGTCTGACTCCTCCTCTGTGGAGCTCTCAGCCTGAAGGGACTTCTTTCCTGCAGATGCTGACCTGTGGACCCACACTTTTCACTAAGCAGCACCTGGTAATGTTTGTGTCTCTTCAGACCACGTCCAGTGAGAACATGAGAGACTTTGCCACAACACTGAAGAACAAGTTTCGGTCCAAGCAGTACTTCAGCAAGCACCCACAGAGAGGTTACCTGCCTGTCCAGTCCGTACTCGAGGCCGACTTCTCCGAGACGTGAGTTGACTGTGCCCTGGGCTGCGTCTTTTGACCCTGTCTGATATGTGGGCTCCATGGGTGGAAGCAGCATCTCAGCTGCAAGACAGGGCTCCCATGGGAGGGCTGGAGAGGGCCCTTGCTCTGGGGGTGGTACAGCACCCAGTTCTTGGAGGAGCAGAGATTTCAGTCTCCGTCTCCAGCCTGTCCCTGGCTCTTCTCAGCCCAGATGAGACCAGGGCAGCCTCTCCAAGCTCTAGCTTTGAGCAAGGACTGCCAAACCTTGCTGACCAGTGTGTGTCTCTTCCAGACCCGCCTCTTCCCCGATGTTACCACACGCCGACACCCACTCCCGGATCGAGCACTTTGCCAGCAGGTATCAGCACTGGGCACTGCTGTCACGCCAGGGCACGGAGCATGGCTCCAATGGATGTGGAGGGGCTTCTGGGCAGACACATGGGGAGCTCCTGCTGCCCTCAACCCCCTCCACACTCCCCAGTGTGCTGCCTGGCAGGCAGAAGCTGGCTGCGGCAGCTCAGGCTGCAGTGCTGTTGGGAAGAGGCAGCTGCAGGGCCAGACAAACCTGCCTGCACCACGTTGCTCCTGCCTGGGACACGGCTGATGCTGTGCAAATTGCCAGCAAACACCATGCGTTTGGCAGCAGATGTCTTAGCGGTGAAGCAGCCTCCATGTACCTCCTGGTTGGATTCTTACCAGGCAGATCTATGCGTTCACCAGTGCTTGCGTGCTTCCCATCACTGCTATCTTGTGGTTTGTAATGCCTCTGCCCTCCCCACGGGTCCAGGCAGAGTGGGGACCCGAGGAGCACAGGGAGCCTGTAGCTCAGGCCCCAGGTTGGAGCTGATACGCTTTCACCCATCTCTTTTGCTTATGTGAGAAGAGGCTGAGCCGGCTGCATGGCAGCAGCCCTTTATTCCAGAGACTGTCTGGAGACTAACCCAGAGCAGCAGTGTCTTTTATTTTCTCAAAGGCCTGTAAAGAGGGCCAGACTGGCGCAGGCCAGCTGGGAGACCCTGCCAGAGAGGGGTCTTGCAGGGGCTGCTGTATGTAGGGTGCATTGAGCAGATATTTGGGGCGTCTCTGATCGTATCTCAACCTGTTTCTCTTTCCTCCAGGCTTGCAGAGATGGAAAATCAGAACTGTTCCTTCTTCAGTGACAGCCTGTCCCCTGATGATAGCCTGTGAGTTTTGCCTTCTTTCCCTCCTCCTCACCTCCTGCTGAGTCGGGGCTCCTGTGGCTTCATCCCAGCCAAGCCAGGGCATAGAAACATTTTCCTTCCCAGCTCCTTTGAGTCTGAGGCTCTCGGGCACCCCCAGCTATCCGGGGGTGCTGAGCCACTCCTGAGCTCTAGACCTGGAGCAGCTAGAACGAGCTCCCATATGAAAGCACCTCCCTCCAGGCTGTCCTTCCCCAAGGGCACATGAGACTCATGTTCCTCCACCTGCTGCAACAGGGACGAGGACCAGTACCTGCTGCGCCATTCCAGCCCAATCACTGACAGAGAGCCTGGGGGCAGCCAGCAGGTTCCAGGAAGCCTCAACATGGATGACAAGGGAGAGCTGGAGCGAATCCTGGCCCACTTAGAGGATGAAAACAGGTAGGGCATGGGCAACTCTGAAAGTGGGGTTTGTAGCCTAAGGGGAGGGGGCCGGAGAAGCCTGGCAGACCTCAGAGTGTAGCCAGGAGATATCTGTTGGGGCTAGAGGTGGGCATTGGAGGAGCTAAGTGGGCTGGTTTGGAGGGTGTCTAGGCTGAGCCCTAAAACCTTCATGGGAGCACTCAGTGATGGTGTGTTCTCCAAGGAAGGGAGAAGACTCTGTTCCCCAAAATGTTCCTGCCCCCATCCTCAGAACCTGTTTGTCTCCTGAACCCCAAAATGGTTGAAGTGACCCAGGACACTGCTTTCTCCCTCGTCCCTGACCCCCTCTGGACCACATGAGGTGAGGGTCTGGGGAGGGCAGGTTGGCTCATGAGGAGGTGATGCTTTCCCTGCCTTTGTTCTCAGCCTCTTAGGAAGCAGTTGTGTGTCTTTTTGTAAACTACGCAAGTTGGGTAGAGCTGCAGGCAAACCACCCTGCAGTGCAGGGAAAAAGTCTCAGAGTGTGCTGGTTCTCAAGCTTCACATGTGGCAAAGCCTCCAGGGGTGTTTTGTCTCCGAGTCATGGGCCACCCCCGAGTGTGCAGCTGTCGGGTGTTTCCAGCAGTCTCTAGGAAGGAGAGAGGTGATGCTGACCTAGGCTATCTTGCAGGATCCTCCAGGGAGAGCTGAGACGTTTGAAATGGCAGCATGATGAGGCGGTGGAGTCTCCAACCTTGGCTACAAGCTCCCCTGAATCAGTGCAAGATCCACGTAATGATGAGCTCCTGGCGGAAGCACGAATCCTCCGACAGCACAAGAGCCGCCTGGAGACCCGCATGCAGATCCTGGAGGACCACAACAAGCAGCTGGAGTCCCAGCTGCACCGGCTGAGAGAGCTGCTGCTGCAGGTACTCTGAGCAAGGATCTGGGGAAGCCCATCCTTGGGGTGGGCTTTGCTATAACAGAGCTGGGACAGTGGCAGAAAGGGATGGTCAGAAGCGGGGAGAGCAAGGACAGAGGATTGTGACAACCCCCCCTTCTCTCTCCAGCCTCCGACAGAGTCAGATGGCAACGGTTCAGCAGCATCTTCCTTGGCTTCATCTCCACATCAGTCTGAAGGCAGCCAGGCAAAGGAGAAAGAGCACAACACCCCTGACACCGAAACTGCAGGTGGGGATTGGGGTTGGGCTGAGCTCTAGGCCCCGCTCCCTTGGTTTAATGCTGCAGGAAGCTGCCTGTGCCCTGCCATCCTGCAGAGATGCCCAAAGACGCTGCTCACCCCCCTGCCCTCTTTCCCACTGCAGATGAGGTGGAAGCCAAAACCCAGGAAGTCAGCGTGTGCCTGGAAGACATCATGGAGAAGCTGCGGAGCGCCTTCCCCAACTCTCGAGGTACTCGAGTGAAATCCCCCTCTCTGGCCTCTTACTGCTCCCTCAGATGAGGTTTTCCCCACAGACCCCTGCCCTGATCCTAGCTTCCCTGCGACGGCCGATCCCCCGCAGCGCCTACAGCCAAGAGCTATGCTGCCGCGGCGCTGCTGGGACTGGTGTGTGGCCTGGGTGCAGAGAGGATGAGGAGGAGGTTTCACACCTGCAAGGAGAGGCAATCAGAGCTGCCAAGAGTACGGACCAACTAGATCTCCTCAGATGAGCTGCAAGGCAGCCTCCTGCCCTGCTTGGGACCCCGCACCCTGCGGGGCTCTCCACTGCGAAGACGGACAGACCTGTCAGCATCAAGTTTGCAGTGATCACCTTGAGCCACCTCCTCGCTGCATCCCTGCCCAGACCCCTTTCCAGGAGAGGTCGAGGCCCCAGTTACCTGGCACGATGGAAGAAATGGTGCAAGCTCTCCTAACTGTTCATGGATGGCTCTTCCCAGCAGGGATGGGGACTGGGAGTTGCATGTGTGGACAGTGGTCCACTTGCCCAGTGGGTTTTGGTGTTGGTCTTTCTGCTGCCCCTCTGTGCTCCAGCCCAGGACCAGCACTCGGTCCCTCACCCAGGCTGCCCATGTGTGTGCCAGCGGGGAGACACTGCTCAGTGCCAGCACTAATATGAGCTGGGGGAGAGCTTCCCCCTCTGCCCACGTAGACCCTTGGCCACTTTCTGTCATTCCTGAGCAGGATCATTCTGGCTCCGCAGCAGCCCCATCCTAACCAGGTGGCTCTGAGTCCTATTTTCCTGACCATTTCTCTTTCAGGTATGACCTCCCTTATCTAACAACTCCTGTGAGCCAGAGGCTTTTCCTAACCAGCTACCTGGCTGCTTTCCTCCCCCTCCTCTCCCTGCCATGCTCCCTGTGCTGCGGCAGACCTCGCACAGACTCCCTCTGAGACGGTCGTGCAGGATGCTTGTCAGCTCCAGAAGATCTCAGGGCAACATAGGTCATGCAGGAGTGGGACTGTGGGCTCCCCAGGAGGCTGGCTCGGTAACTTGGCCACAGTGTCCAAGCCTGGGTGGAAAGGTTCAGAAGAACGAACTCAAGCTGTGAAAGGTGAAAGCTGCCTGCCTCCCCCAGCGCTCACAGGCTGCAGCCCTCGGGGGATGCAAAGCTCAGCATCCCGCTCTGCCCAGGGGCCTCCAGGTTTATGGGCACCAAAACGCTCCTGGAGCCATACGGTTTTTAAAAGAACTCTTTCGAGCAGCATCCAGCTGCCAGCCTTACGGATTGTACTCTCTCTGCCACCCAGGGCTCTGCAGCCAGCCAGCACATACCGTCTGGTGGGGAGAGTCTGCGAGATTTATGGAGTAGGGATGAGTCCATGTTAGAGCTTCAGCCCAGCTAGTAGCCTTATCCTGAGAGGGTCTTTATAACAGAGCCTTATCATTTAATTTGCATATATTTCTATATATTATATATACATGTTCTGTACCTAAATACTCTCATGGACTCACTCCATTAAATTCTAACACTTTAAGTGTAGCTGTCCTTCACTTTCAGTCCAGCCCAACATCCACTCCCGTGGGGACCAGCACCTTCTGTGTTGCTGGTGCTGCCCTGGAGCAGGACTGGGCGCCCAGTGAAGGGCCAGACCGGCAGCAGGTACTCTGTCCCGCCTGCTTTCCTGGGGAGCTGTGCCTTTGCACAGACAGAGAGCCTGTCCTGCCCAGCCCCAGCTCCATCCCTGGGGAGCCTGGGCTCCTGCGGCAGCCCATCCCCATGGCGCTGCAGGAAGGGGTTTCTCCAGCCATAGCTCCAGCCCTGGGGCCCACAGGATGTTGGGCTGTGATGCAGGAGCATAGTGGTGTGGGCAGGCAGGGTGCCTCCTCGCTGCCCCCAAGGAGCAGCTGCCCTGCTGCTGTCCCCCAGTTTGAGCTGGGCTGAGGGGCCAGAGGCATTCCCTGGAAGCAAGTGAGTCCCGCCGGGCAGCGGAGGCGGCTGTTCTGCAAGCTGGCAGGGTAGCTCGGTGGTGGTGGCTCCTGGTCCCAAAGGCTCCTTCAGGCTGGCTGTCTCATGCAGTGTTATGTCGAGAAAGAGGTAGAGTCAGGTGCTGTGGGGTGCCCCAGAGCGGAGGCCGAGATGATCCTGGTGCTCTGGGGCCACAGGTTGTGGAGGGATACGAGATACCTGAGCTCACAGGGCAGGGTGCAGGCAGGGCTGCATGCCAGCGTGACATTCTGCCCAAAACAGGGCTTGCTGTGAGGACAGGGACGGGGCTGTTGTCGCTGGCTGGGACGGGATGCGGTGGTGAGCTGTTCAGGGAGGTTCGGACCAAGGCAGCGTCTGGAGGCACAGGTCTGTGCAGTCGGCGTCGGTGCGCCGCAGAGGCACGAAGCCTCAGGGAGGAGGCAGGGCGAGCCTTACGGCCGGGTGTCTGGGGTCCTGTGCCGCACGCTAGCAGCAGTGTAGGCTGCTGTCCTTGCCATCCCCTCCCACACCCGGGCAAGCAACAGGAGTGCAGTGGTGGTGGCACTGGTGTTAGCCTGGCTGTAAGCATGCTGTGTGCTGAGGGACCACAGGCCAGCCTGCGACACCTGGCCGGACCCCCCCCCCCATTATCCCAGTGGCAGGATGGGGGGAGCGTGGGGAGGAGCAAGGTTCTGGCCTGAGGATGAGGACAGGAGTACCCAGCCAGGGGGGGGGAGCTGGAAAAGGCAGGACGAGGGCAGAGCTGCTGACCCCAGTGCAGGGAGCAGTGGGGGCCGGGCTGGGGGCGCAGGCTGTGTTTGAGAGCTGGGATGCTGCAGGGAGGGGAGCAGGCTGGCTAACGCTCTGGTAACCATGTACCGTGGTGCTGCTGTCATTGCTGCTTCGCGCCATCTCTGCTCTGGAAAGAGAATAAATTTGTATTTATACTGAGACCCGGACTGGTGCTCTGGCCTCTTCTATCTGTGCACCTTGGCTGAGTCAGGGCAGCTCCTGCGTTGTGCCATCCTGGCACCACTCCTGCAGAGCTGCTGGGACACGGATGTCCCTGTGTCACCCTGGCTGTCCACACCATTCACGTCAGAGCACAAGCTGTGAGCGGAGCCCTGGGCTCCCCAGAGCAGGTGCATCCCCTGACCACCATTTTCCTTCGTCGTCTTCCAGCAAGGTCTGCTTGGGGCCACATGGCAGCCTGAGGGTTGGGACAGGGGCTGTGTAGGGACAGTTCCTCTTCTTCACCTGGGGACTTCTGCTGTAGGAAATCCTTCAGCCCCAGGAAGGATGGAGGCAGCAGTGGGACGCTGGGCGGGCAGTCCTCTCCCTCCGTGCTTTCTCCCTGGAGCCCCATTAGGTCTCCAGTGCCCAGAGGTGTCCAGGTGCCTCTGTCCCAAGTGCTGCCCATGTTCCCTCTGTGGCACAGTGAGGGGACCAGCTGAGGACTAGCCCAGGGCAAGGCTGGGGCCTCTCAGGCCCTCCCCAAGGCACAGGGTGCAGCCCAGCCTCAGCTGACAGTGAAGCCTGCCCAGGACTGATAGTTGTAGGGCTGGACCTGTTCTCCCCCCTGCCTGGAAGGGCTGGTGATGCTGGGCAAAAGCTCACGTGGTGCTACTGCAGGGAAAGCACGGGGACAGCTCTCATACAGGAGAGATTCAGGAGCTTAAATGTGGGTGAAATACAACCTCTTTAACGCCCCCTCTCGAGGGTAGAGCAAAATGCCCCATCCCCATCCCTGCACCACAGGCCCCAGGGTAAGGCACAGGTGTGGGCTTTTATCAGGGAAGCTGGTCATGTCCAGAAACAAATCCAGCACACGGTGCCAGGGAAGAGCTTTTATTTCGCAGCCAGCAAAGCTCAGCAGGGTCCAGCTGAAAGGCACTGGAGCCGATGAGTCAGGGCAGGGAGGCAGCGGGCTCTGCTGCACAGCGGGGTGGTGGCCCCAGGGTGAGGACAGCATTGTTCCTGTGCCCTGGGGCTCCCTCTCAGCATACAGCAGCCCCGCTGCCTGTGCTGTGCCTTCTCGTCAGTGGTCCAGCAGCCTTCCCCCATCCAGGGGTAGCGGGCCCTGCTCAGGGCAGGCTGTGCCCCAGGGTTGTGGTCCTGAGCTCTGTTTTCTCTGCACTGCCCTGGGGGCGCATCACCCCCTTCCCTGGCTGCTACGGGGTAGGGGGCTACTTCTGCCCCTCCGCCCAGCTCCTCATCTGCCCCTGAGTGCCCAGCCTGGGACACTGCCCCAGGGGTGAAGCTGTCTGGGGGGGTGTTGCCTTCCCCAGCATTTCCTCAGCGGCTGCCTGCTTGCTACTCCCTGCAGCTCCTCTCTTCCAGCGTGTCTGTGGGTGTTTCGTCCTCTAGCTCCGGGAGCCCCTCAGCTGGCCCCGGTCCCTCTCTGGGTGGCCCTGGCTCTGGGGCTTCGCCTGGCTCAGCCCCGGTCATGATCCCTGTGTCAGCTCCCTCTGCCCCACCGGCTCCCTGCTCCAGCCCCTGTCTGAGCCCTGCTGCCTCATCTTGCCCTACAGCCAGCTTTTCCACCTCTGCTGCTGGGCCCGCCGCCTCCTCCTCCTCCTCCTCCTCTGCCTCTGCCACCCCCTCCTCTGCCTCTGCCACCTCCTCCTCCGCCTCTGCCACCTCCTCCTCCTCCTCCTCCTCCTCTGCCACCTCCTCCTCCTCCTCCTCCTCTGCCTCTGCCACCTCCTCCTCCTCCTCTGCCTCTGCCACCTCCTCCTCCTCCTCCTCCTCCTCCTCTGCCACCACCTCCTCCGCCTCTGCCTCCTCCTCCGCCTCTGCCTCCTCCTCCGCCTCTGCCTCCTCCTCCGCCTCCTCCTCCTCCTCCGCCTCCTCCTCCTCCTCCGCCTCCTCCTCCTCCTCCGCCTCCTCCTCCTCCTCCGCCTCTGCCTCCTCCTCCGCCACCTCTGCCACCTTCTCCTCTGCCTCCGCCTCCGCCTCCTCTGCCTCCTCCTCCTCCTCTGCCTCCTCCTCCTCCTCTGCCTCCCTCCTTGCTCCCCAGCTCTCTGGTTCCACCCCACAGGTACCCAGGGTTGCTTCTTCTGACAGTCCCATCCCATCTCTTGCTTCCAGCTCTACCCCCACAGGCTGCCCCTGGGCTGCTTCTCTGTCTGGTGCTGCCCCTTCACACCCAGCCCCAGGAGTCCCTTGTTCTGCTTGCTCAGCCCCTGGTTGTTCCTTGGTCCCTGCACCCTGCTCCCCTTGTGCAGGGGTCTCTGGGACACGGAGCTCACCCTGGGGTGCCTCTTCCTGCAGCATCACCCTGTCACCCACCTCCCTCCTCTCCTGCCTCATGCTGACCCGTGGCCCCCGGGGTGGCTGGAAGAGTCCCTGATAGCGCTTCCGATCCTCCACGTGCTTCTTCCTCATCCTCTCCCCCAGCTGCTTCATCTCCTTCTTCACAGCAGCCGCCATGGAGGGGTCAAGGTTAGACGCTCGCAGGAAGTCCTCCCGCGCCTCCCGCTCGTTCCAGACAGCAGCGTGGGCCTTCGCCCGCTTGAAATAGGCCTTGGCATTGTCTGCCGGGACAGGAGAGACCCCGTGGGGGTCCTGCAGCTCAGTGCCACCAGCCACAGGAGCTGGGGACCCTGGGAACCCAGGGGACAGAGAGCACAGGTGCCATCGCAGGCAAGGGAACAGAGGGGGAAGACAGTTAGGTCGGGGTACTGTCATGGGCAGGGACATCTGGGGAGGTGATGTGCAGGGATCGTCATGCACAAGGGGAACCATGGTGGGCAGGGGGAGCTGGATGGTGTGGGACAACATCATGGGCAGGGTGACCTAGAGGACACGGGTTGCAGGTGCCATTGTGGGCAGGGAAAACCAGGGCAGGGGCAGGGGGATTTGGGACACAGGTTCTGCAGTGGACATGGGGATCCAGATGACCAAGGTACCATCACAGGTAGAGGGATGGGGGATGAGCATTGTCATGGATGGGGGAGCCAGAGGACAGTGTCCATGGGGGCTATGGGCACAGCGGGGGGTGGGGGGTACCGTTGTGTTTCTGGAGGAGCTCCGTCATGTGCTCCAGCACCTCATAGTACTCGCCCAGCTCCAGCTGGCACTGGCAGTAGTTGAGCACCAGCGGCGTGACCAGGTTCTCCAGCTTCAGCCAGCCCTCTTCCCACGGCTTCTCCTGCCCCAGGGAGCCACAGTGGGTGGTTCACAGCTGCAGCCAGGATCCCCAGGGGAGTGCTTCACTGAGGAAACCCAGCCAGGGATGACAGGAGGTGGCTGGGTCCCACTCACCTTAGCCTGGAGGTTCCTCAGGCAGATGACAGCCTCCTGGTACTTTGCCGCTGCCTGCCCAAACTCCTTGCGGAGGACGAGGCGGTTGCCCTCGCTGTGCAGCACAGGCACTGCTGCCAGCTTTTCCTCCTTGCTCATCGCCCAGGTGTCCCGCTTGTACGCTGAGGGCTCCTCCACCTGCACAGGCACCAGGAGCTGAGCTGCCTGCCCCGGCAGCCCCTGTGCTGGCAGCCATCCCCACCATCCCCCTTACCCGGAACAACTCCATGATGAAGATGAGGGGCTGCGGCGTCCGCTGCAGCTCGTCCAGGTCGTCATAGCCCGTGCTGTGGTAGTCAAACATGTTGCCCATGCCGCAGCGGTGATTCTGCCCTTCCAGGGGGTCCTGGCCCTCTGCGATCCTCCGCATGCCCCTGGAGACCAGGGCGTACATGCCCGTGTGCTGCAAGGAGGGGGAGCACCCTGCTCAGCTGCATGGGGCCAGCCTGCACCCCCTTCCTCTGGGGCAGCGCCCCTGCTGCTGTGGCTAAGTGACACCTGTGCCCCCTGTGCTTGCACCAGGCAAGGCTGGAGCACCTCTGGGTGCATGGTGCTGTGCCCTGGCTCTGCAGAAAGGAGGGGGAGTGGGTGCCCACGGGCCCCTCACTCACGATGGCGTCGCACCAGAACTCGGCCACCTCCCCGGCTCTCATGGAGCTGAGCAGCGTCTCCCAGATCTCCAGCTTGAACATCTTGCCCACGATGAGCTCCATGGGGATGCCAGCTTCCCGGCTGTCATCGATCACTGTCCGCTCAAAGTCATCCTTCAGCGTCTGGAAGTGGAAGGTGATCTGCCCCAGAGAAAGCTCAGTGTCAAGCCGGGGCAGGCACCACAGTGAGAGCCCTCCATCCCCTCACCAGCCCCGAATCCCTCTGCCACGGGGCCAGGATGTGGGGCCAAGCCTGCTCCCAGTAAGGTGCTGGTTTGATTGGCAGCTCTCCATCCACAGCAGGAGATTGTGCCTCCTACCCACTTGCTTTGACAGCAAGCAGATGGTGGAGTATCTTAACACCCATCGGTACTACATCCTGCTGCTCTCTTTGGATCCCCCTTTATAACCCAGTACACGGCGCTCCCACAGCATACACCAGGACCTGGCAGTACCCACACTCATCTGCCCATACCCCTGGGCTGGGAAATCTCATAAACCCCCCCAGAGCTCCCGCCTTGCACCCCTCACTCCTGTTTGACACACATCAGGAAAGGCAGATTTCCAGCAACCCATCGTAGGTGCTGAGCTCCGACGGCCCCAGGAGCGAGGGAGGAGGCAAGTGACAGCACCAGTGCAGGGTGAAGGCAGTGGGCAGTACCAGTGGTCACTGTGAGAAAAATGGGGCTGCACGTGCCCAGAACAGCCCTTCCTGCCCCCGCCTTGCGAGGGATCTCCTGGAGATGGGACCTCCCCAAACCACAGATCTGGAGCTCAGCTTGTGAGCAGGGAATCTAACCATAACGGGCAGGGTGTCGCACCCACTCCCCTCTCCTAGGGCTTTGGGGTAACAACCAAGACAACTTACCTTGCTCCCATCCTGCAACTTCGGCAGCTCCCCTTGGCCTCCGTGCAGAATCTTCTTTTTGACCCCTTCCACATTCAGCAGGTAGGTTTCCTCCATGGCCGCTCCTGCCAGCCCCCAGAAGCAGGTCACAGCCTGACGCACATGGGTGCACTCCGGCCCTTCCCAAGCTCCTTGTCTTCCTCAGGGTATCGCCCTTTCTTGACTATCTGGACGCGTCATCTCCCAGGGCTGCTGCTGGCCTCTCCCTTTCTGTGCTGGGGGCAGAGCTTGGAAGCCTTCTCCCCTTCCCCTGCCCTTTAGGCTGCAAGAGGGGTGTCCTGCTGTGGCACACCCTCGCTGACGCCCCTGGTGCCCTCCGTTGCGTTCTGGAACTGCCTTTCTAATCCTCTTTCCACCCTACCAGGTTAATCTGGGATTTGCCTGCCTAGTCTGTAAGGAATTAAAGAAACTCCCTGATCAGGAGGGCCTTGTTCCTCCCACAGAGTGACAGCTTGCAGGGTCCCCTTCACACACAGTCTCCCTTTGGCCCAGCCCTGCAAGGAGGATTTCAGCAGTGCTGCTCTGTGCTCCAGAGACCAGAAGGGAACACACCAGGGTTGGAAACAGTACTTTATTGAGTCTGGTTTGCAGACACAAGCATGCCTCAAACACAAGAACAAGCTCCTGCCAGGCCACAGCCCACCAAGAAGATGCAGAAAGCTGCACTGCACTGTCCTAGGGAGAACTAAAGCCCTCTGGGAGAATGGTCCTGAATATTTACAGTAAATCCAGCGTTTTGGCTGCTCTCACGGGCATAGCCTGACTCTTTAGCTGCCCCAGCCAAACCCAGCACGATGTATGTGAGAGCAGCTCTGGACACGGAGCCTCTAGCACTGCCCAGCAGCACATCTGGCAGAAGTGTGTGAGTAAAGACTTCAGCACGGCAGATGAGCAACACTTCCAGCTCTGCTTGCAGGTACAGAGACCCAGGCCTGCTCCTCACTTCTCCATGAGGGACTCCAGCTGCTCCTGCAGGGACGTCATCTGGGAAGAGGGAGGGAGGGACTGCAGTGAGGTGTGGCTGGGACTCAAGGCAGCTCCAGCCCAAGCACTCAGGGTTCCTGCAGATCTTCCCCTGCACTAGGAGCTGCTGTGCCCGTAGGTTGCCGGAGCCGTGCCTGGGCAACTCTGCGGCAGAACTCACTGGGGAAGCTGCACAACAGGAACCCAGGAGTGGAAACCTCCTGCCTTAGTGCCTGGTTAAAACTCAGCAGAGCTGCCCAGGCAAGAAATCTGCAACGAGCCTGCAGCTACTGCCTTTCTCATGCAGGTGTGCCAGTGGGTTTCTGTGTCATGTGTTACTCAGCAGCCTTGGCCTGCAGACTCGACACGTTTTGGCTCACTGCGCCTCCAGAAGGCTGCAGTCAACCCCATTTCCTACACCTCCTTGTGTCTTGGGAAGCTCCATGCAACTACACATGAAGTACAACCTCACCTCACCTGTAACACCGGAGTTCAAAGCAGCTGGTGTGGTGTAAACATTCAGGAAACTTTGTCAGAGGCCAAGCCTAGAACCGTGTTGTGCCCCAGTCCTTCCCACCCACTGGGGGATTTTCCTCACCTGCTGTTTCTCTCGCTCTTCCTGCTGCTTGAACTCATCCAGCACGGCCTGGAGACGGGTCTGCAGAGACAAACACGCCAGACCACAGTTACCAATGTGTTCTCAACTGAAGGGCAGCTGGCACACGTCAAATAGTGCAGCAAGTCCCAAGCTGCACTGACAACCAACCCCCTTACCTCCTGCAGTTTCATGGATTGTTTTGCCTCCATGCAGAAATGCTGGAGTGTGTATGGTCACACAACTATTTTTAACCCAGCAGGCAAAGGCCCCGCTGGCTTTTCCAGGGTAGCAGCTGAATCACCCTGCTGGATCTAATGGCAAGCCAGCGCTAAGCAGAAGACTTGAAGAGACCCCAGGAGAGCTCTCACCTTGAGGGCTAGGTTCTCCACTTTCATGATGAGATCTTCCTGGCGCTTCCTCCTGTCCTGGGTCTCCTGGAGTTTACTTTTCAGGTTGTCAATCTGCTTCTGGATCCCCATGACTGGGAGAGAGAGTGAGCTCGGACCCAGAGCAGCAGCAGAGGTGGGCAGCCTGCCTGGCGCCCCGCTGACTCTGCTGCGCTCTGCCGCTCACTCACCTATTTGGTTGGACCCCTCGTTCTCCTGTTGCTGCCCATCGGACTCATTCAGCTTGTCCTGCAGCTGCCTCTCCAAGTCCTCCTCAGTGTCCATGATGTTCAGGTCTTCGTCATCATGATGATCCCTCTCATCTTCATCTTCGCTGCTGCTGCTGATGTCATTAAATATCTCCCGCAGTTCATCATGTTCTAAAGGGTGCAAAAGGGAAGAGGAAAAACACAGCTGATGACCTCCCAGCACCCTTTGCCTGCCAGGAACCACGTAAGTGCAGGGTGCCCGTCTCAACACCCTCTCTCCTTTGCTCTGCTTAGGGCTTACTCCAGAGAGGATGTGCCCAACCGATTATTTAGTGGCTAGAACGAAAACAACAGCCTTCCCCACTGCACCTGAGGAGCCATGGCCTTGCTTATGTCCTGACATCCCTGGGGAGGAGATGTCCAAGCTGGTGAGCGAACCATGGTTGTCAACTTCTTTTGTTTCATCTTCAGCAATGACTTCCCAGCCTGACAGCAGGAACAGACGAGTCAAGGGAAAAAGAGGAACACGAAAGATGCAGTATGACAAAAGAATGCTAGAAACTGCACATGATTACTGTCCCTCCAAGTCTGGCCTTGCAGCCAGGGACATCCAGGACAAACCATCCCAGCCCCCTTTTTTGCTGACTTCCCCTCTGCTCTTACTTAAGCTCCTGCTCAGGACAACAGTACAATCTGCAAGGAAGGTCAAGAAACAATGAGCTTTCACAGAATTCCAGAGTCATCTCGGTTGGAAAAGCCCTTGAAGCTCCTCCAGTCCAACCATGAACCTCACCCTGACCGTTCCCAACTCCACCAGATCCCTCAGCGCTGGGTCAACCCGACTCTTCAACCCCTCCAGGGATGGGGACTCCCCCCCTGCCCTGGGCAGCCCATTCCAACGCCCAACAACCCCTTCTGCAAAGAAATACTTCCTAAGAGCCAGTCTGACCCTGCCCTGGCACAACTTTGAACAAGGCAAAGATGAAGCTCCAAAACTTCAGTGCCTCTTGTGTGCTTATCTCCCAGTCTCTCACACCCACACCAAGCTGAACTTGTCTCTCATTTCCACAACCTCCAGGGCACACACAGTGTCCTCTCCCCGGCTTGAGCTTTTTTTCTCCTAAAAGGATACGGACACTGACAGCTTCAGCATCTGTGCTCAGGAGACGCTTCACCTCTTTTTCCACATCAGGAGACTCGATATACTGGGCCAGAGAGGGGAAAGAGAACAGAGACACTGTTAAATGCCTCACGCACGCTGCTGGTGCTGATCAACTCCAACCCTCCACCTCTGGACAGAGCCATATTTCAACCCTCTCTTTTATGCTTTCTGCTCAGTCTTTGCTCGTGCTTACCCTGAAAGTAATTTATGCACCTCCAGAAAGCAATCCATCCCTTTTGTACAGAGCTCCTCGGTGGGCTGTGTGCTCTCACTTTTCTACTTATACTACTTATGAAACGAGACTTTCCCTGTGTATGCAGAAAGTCCTTGAGGTACCGTTTCCTGATGGATGGTCAGTTCAACTCCTTCCCATCTCATTCAAGAGAAGGTTTCATTTTTCACTTTTACATTAGCCGAGAATCTCAATGCAGTGACATCAAACCTCTCCTGTGGGCTATAAGAATGTCTCAAGTAATTTGTTTCCCAAATGTCACGTAAAATAGCACTCCATCCTGTTCTCAGAAACTGCAAAGTAGAGAAGAACAAGTCTTCCCAACCTCACGGTGCTGCATCTCCCCAACACCTTGCCTGGCTTCTGCATATGCACAGAGACAGTCTCTGAGCTCCATCTGTTGTCACTCCCCCAGCTGAAATGACAGTTATTCTATTTGTAGTGTTCCTTGTCGGGGAAGTGAACGGGCCATGCATAGAGAGAAGATTTCAGCTGGGAAAGCAGGAATGAGTGAAGCCTCATTTCCATGCGAGTCTTCCTTTCTTCTCTGTGAGCAGGAAGAGATGCACTATGGCAAGGCAGCCGCAGGAACGGAGGCCAGCAGTTCTCTGCACAGAGGATTCTCCCCTCAGGAGCATCTTGGAAAACATGGAGGAAGCACCCAAAGAGGTGTTTAAATCTACTACCCTCCCTTCACCTTCACCTTGGGAAAGGAAACATGTGAAGCAATGTTAAGAAATTACATGTTTTCTGGACTAATAGACAGTTACAGCTCTGAAGTCTCTGACTTCCCATCCCTTGGTTATTGCATCTCTATGTGTGAGAAGCAACCCACCTTCTTCTTAGCTGTCTTCCGGAATCGTCTCTTTCGTACATTTTTCAGGGGAAGAGTGACTGTGACAGAGGAAACAGATTGCATGTGTCAGGCAAAAGGGAGAGCTGCATGCCAAAAGGGAGAAGGAACAGAGAGAGCACTGAAAACGGAGCAGCAGCACAGCCAGGACACGGCAGTGGTGAGTGCCCTGCACAGCTGTGGGGATACTGGTGTGGTGGGATGGAGGGGTTGGGCACAGCCTCTACTCACTGCCATGGTTCCAGATGAATTTCTTCTCTCTGTCCTTGTCCTTCTTCTTGTTTGCCTTGGGGTCAGTGCTCACGGTCTGCTCTTCCAAAGGGGGGTAGAGATCACCATCCACAGTGCAAACAAGCATCTGGAATCCCCACATAAACATAAAGGGTGCTTATCGTAATGCAAGGACAAAAGGATGTGAAAACTTTTCTGGAAAACGAACGGTGACTGCCCACTGCATGTTGTGAGCCAAAGGGATTCAGAGCACGGGGCACGAGAAACACAATGTTTCACACCCAGCTCAGTTCCTACCCAAACACAGCAGCAGTTAAGCTGTTACAAGCACAATCACATTTCATGCTTCAGAAATGGGATTTCTAAACCCCAAGCAGGGTGGGGAATTTTAAACTGCTAACATTGCAAAAACACAGAAACTGGCCATGTTACACGGGGTGTCCAGCTGCCAAAGCGTAGAAGGGTTTTCCTGGAGACAGGAGCAAGGAATTAAGCTGTTGGGGCAGGCAAGAAGGACAGCCCGTACCTGACAAATATCTGCTGTCTTATAGAAGGTTTTCTTGTCAATGGTTTTTAAGCTCTCGATGATGCAGGGCAGATCCACCAGCTTGGCTGCCAGCGGCACGCGGTCTACGCGGACGATCCCGTGGCGCCCATCCGCTGCGGAAAGCCAGGGGACAGGTTAGTGCTGTCACTAAACGGCTAAACTGAGCAACACATTCACGGGCAGCAGAAATTTCACAGGAAAACACTTGCAAGTGGCACAGCCTGTGGACAGTCAGAGGAGTTTTAAGATGCCCTGATCCTCACTCACCGTGTAGCTCAATGGTGAGCCTGTCCTTCAAGTTGACATTTCCAGACTGTACCGCTCGCCGCACGGTGGAGGCGTATTCCTGGGGAGGTTGGACAGACTTATAGCAGGGCTGGGTGTGCTTCCTCTGAGAATCCCTGAAGGCTTCTATCCAACCTAACCAGCTTTAAACACCCCTGCCATCCCAGCGCAGAAAAACGACTGCAAGAGCTCCAATAAAAACTGCCCCCTCCTCCCGACAGCATGTGAACCCTGCGGCTCTGCCGCTGCCAGCGCCCTTCACACCTCCTGACACCCCACGGCCGGGACAGGGGCGTGAGGCCCCAAACAACCTCACAAATAGCATCGAGTGCGCTGACAGCCACAGCAACTGAAGACCCAGCACTG